>NC_083769.1:42954710-43304710 GCF_963514075.1 Conger conger
ATGCCCTTTCTGGTTGCAGTTATAACAAATAATGTTCTCTCTTCCCCTCGCTCCCGAGGTCACTCATCACACCGTCATCATTTGAGCTAGCATTTAGCTTCTCAGTGCTCTCGAAACTTCTCAGTTTGGTTTTGAAATCAGCAAACGTTATTTTCTCATCACCCTGCGTTATGTGGATGGAAAAAGGTTTAAACGACTCCGGCAGCCCCTTCAGAATCATTGCAATCAAAAGACCATCACTAAGAGTCTCTTCAGCATTCCTCAGTGCTCCTCCCGTACGGCAAAGAATCTTGGGGTGACTCTTGATAACTGCCTCACCCTGGCTCCACAAGTATCCTCCACTGCCAGAACCTGCAGGTTCTTTCTGTATAATATACGCCGTATCCGTCATCTCCTGACTGAGAAAGCCACCCAGCTCCTAGTCCAGTCGCTCGTCATTTCTCGCCTGGATTACTGCAACTCCCTCCTAGCCGGTCTCCCAGCATGTGCCATCAAGCCCCTCCAGCTGGTCCAGAATGCTGCAGCCCGCCTGATCACCAGTCAGCCCAGGTCGGCTCATGTCACCCCGCTTCTCATTGGCCTCCACTGGCTTCCTATTGCCGCACACATCCGTTTCAAGGCCCTAGTGTTGGCATTTCAGGCTGCTAAGGGGACTGCCCCACCTTACATACAATCCCTGATCCCATACTCCCCTGCTAGACCACTCCGGTCTGCCAGCTCTGGTCGCCTTACGGTTCCCTCTCTACGTGCACCTGGCGGTCGAGCTGCACGTTCACGCCTGTTTTCCGTTCTGGTTCCTCAGTGGTGGAATGACTTGCCTACCACTGTCAGAACAGCAGAATCCCTCCCCCTATTTCGACGCAGACTCAAAACCCACCTTTTCAAACTCTACCTTAGTCCTCCCTCCTGATTTCCCCTGCCCCTCCTTTCTGATATCCCTATCCTTATATATATAATTTTTTTTTTTTTTTACACGGGTTAAATAATTTTAGGCTATTCGAAAATGTTGCGGCATGTGATTAAAACGTTATGTTGTTATGCATACACCTACATGAAGGTATAGTAGAGGTACATCTTTGTTCTTTAAGGAACATATCTCCCATATATCTCCGGCAGACACGCACGATGTTTTCGGAGGAGTTCTACCTTCATAAATGCCATTCATGTCATGTAATGTAATCTGGGCAACAAGAAACACCGGTCAGTCACGTTCCAAATACTTTTGCTCACCGAGAAATTGCCTCGCCTGGTACAAATGTGTATATGTTTTAAGTTATTGAACCAATCTAGATAAAAAATACCAAGAAATAAAAGATTTTCGGATCTGTCGTCGTTTGACCTCAAACTCAACTGTCTTCAGTGACAGCAAAAACAAGGGAATTGACCTTGCTGTTCCAATACTTTTTGAGGGGATATATTATGTCTGCGATATTCAAGAATATCGTGTATCAGTTTGCTGATAACAGTTCGTTATATTTTCACTTTGTCGCATGAAAATAATTAATTAATTCCGAGAAAATGACACGAAGGCATTACAGGTATTGTTCGAATGGAGTATGGCGGCAAATATATATATTTATTTTAACACGGGTGAGGTCAACCTTGCTTTTTGACTCTCGAAACGTTTCTAATGGAATGATCGGCAATATAGGCGTAATTCAGGTGAATGTAGTTTCCTTTAGGATTACATGACTGTCTTGTGCTTAGGAAGGTGCATTTTGTTATTCGTTCGGCTATGAAATCGTTTGTTTTCATTACATTACATTAATGGCATTTGGCGGACGCTCTTATCCAGAGCGACGTACAACAAAGTGCGAAGTGCATACCCATTACCAGGGATAAGTGCGCTGAAAGACGGAAGTACAATTTCAACTGCTAACTATACAACAAAGATAAGGACTAGGGCCTATTTCATTTTTTTTGTTGCTGTACACTGAAAGCAATTGAGTTTGTGGTCAAATGCCATTAATGTAATGTAATGTAATTTCTCAATGTGCAAATGGGAAGTTATTTTTGCAAGCAAGACCACAGAGATGTTTTCCAAATTGGCAGCTTTCACTTTCACTTCTCGCCTGTGGTGACTTCATCCTGTTCAGTCCAGAATGCTATTCAACATAGATAATCAACTCTGGCCCCTGAATCCAAATTCAGCCCTGAATTTACTGATTGGCCATACTGTCTTCATACTTCATATCTGACTCCATGGTAAAGGGAGGATGGAAAACTAGCAGTTCTTGGCCCTCGGGGAGCATGATCTGCTGATCCCTGCTATATAATAAGGAACAAATTGACAGTCATGAAAATAACTATTATACATCTATTATTACTATTTCATAGTTCATGAGTAGGTTCTAAAATATGGATCACTACTAGGCTGACAGCGATCCTAGCGTTTACGACACGCGATGCTACTTAGCCAATCAAATCCACAGAAAATAAAGGCCACAGAAAATAAACGCTCTCAGTCCAATATGATCGATCCACCAGAATCGTAACACATTCATTCACTGACCAACAACGTGAATTTTTGCGCTTGGATTTTCGGTCAACGTAAAAAAAATCAATTTACTGATGTGTTGAGATTGTTTGTTTATTATAAAATTGGTTGAGACTGTTAAGATGTGAAATGGAGTTAACAAAAAAGAAGAAAAAGGGAAACGCTGCTACACTTTTTATTTTCTAAAATTAAGCACTTTATTTTAAGATGCACATTTTTCAATGTACTTTATTTTTAAATGCAGCCCTTATTTTACTTGAAATGAAAACTGACAAGAAATATTGTTGAAATATTATTCAATTATCCTTCATTTGATTTGACAATCAATTGTTGACTACATACAGACATTGATATTACATTGAAACAACGAGGCTACTTGAAGTCATTTTCTCTCTGCCTCATCAGGATTATCTGATGCTTTTTGAAACTCAAAAAAAGTTTATATTTATTTTTAATTTAATACAATCCCTGCTCTAGAATGTAAGCTACATGGACATTCTTTTTGACCTCTCAAGATGACAAATAGTTTCTGTGTGGTTGATGGAATTTAATTTCCCTCAGCAGTGTGTGTGTTAACATAGAGACAACCATGTGATAAAAATAACCTTTTATTATAATCTTTATTACAAATTAGACCATATATGCTGAATTAAGTGCTTAGAAAATATGCTCATACTACATCATGACTTCCTTGTTTTTGTCTCCACCCTTGTGGAAAAGTGTGTATAAGTGTCTTACTATGTCTGATTCAAATCACAAGTCTCCTCACTTGTGTCAATGCAATGTTTGGTACTGAAGGGTTACTGGAATTATCTGAACTAATTCCTTTAAATGTCATATGATTCTATCATTTATCAACTGAATCCACAAAAACAGTTACCTTTCTATAAGGTTCTTTTTTAGACATGCAGTAGTAATATCTCCTGCTGAGAGAATACAGAAACTCAGTCAGGACAACAACATATTCAGATTTAATATTTTCATGAATATGCAAGTGAACATTTTTATGTGGATGGATGGAATGAGAATGGTGTGACCTCTTATTTCGTGAATTACGATACATGGACATCTATCAAGCACACAGTAAAGTATTATTATTATTATTATTATTTATGTGATCGAGTGCATTTTTCTTTGTGCGTGTGACGCTCTTGGACTGATGAGAGATTGGAGTTAAATTAATCCTGCTTATTTTGTTGTGCACAGGAATATTCTTGGAATGAAAAGAAAATCATGTGGCATTTGTGGGGGTGGATGGTAAGAAACAAATATTTAGCCTTATTATATTCATTGTTATGAATCACATCTTTTTGTGTGCTTCTGTTAGCACATGTACAGTGGTCTCCAGAATTGTTGGCACGCCTGATTGGCAATGTATCGTTTTGCACATTGCCAGTCAAGGGTGCCAATAATTCTAGAGCGCACTGTATATACCGACTTCTGTCTTGTGTTCCTTATTTTGGTTACAGTTACATTTATTACAATCAGAAGGTAATGTTTGTCATTGTCATTTCAAATATACAGGTGCATCTCAAAAAATTCTAATATTGTGGAAAGTTGTTTTTCCGTAATTCCGTCATTTTGATATATTCTCGATTCATTACATATTACATAGTTATATATTTCAAGCCTTGATGATTATGGCTTACAGCTCATGAAAAAAAGAAAAGAATAAGAAGCCGAACAGAAATGTACTGTTATCAAGATTGTCTTTTGTACAAGTAGTACTAATGCTGGAATAACTATCTACTGGCTTCAGCAGAAGCCACACAATTCATTATGTGTTTGGCTTCAGCCTGGGTAATAAGGAGACAGTGGGAGAACGGACCTGAGACGTCGAAACGCTTGGGGAAACGATGTTAATTGAAATGGTTTCTTAAATGGCATGGTCATGAGTTCTCAACATCTCATGCAAATTACTTTGCAGACCTAATTATTACTTACTAAATGACTTCTTTTCAGATTTCATTAGAAATATATGAGAAGTTATCAAAATGTACAAATGTTTCAAGATGAAATAATATACAATATGTGATGGTGTAAAGTGTAGACACAAAGGCAGGCTCTGCTCCCTTCCTCTCTGCTCCTCGGGCTGCTGATATGGGGACATTAGAGACTGGTACGTCTCTGAGCTTGCACTCCAGTGGCAACATACAGTGGAGGAGCAATGCAAGGTGCTGTGTGCATTCAGCCAAGAGTGCCTAGACCATCCAGTCACAGTTAAGACCCGGAGACGATCCTGATGTGCTTAGTTTCCATCAACCGGCAAACATAACCGTCACCCTGATGTAGATCCAGGCTAGTTACAGGGGACATGGTCTCTAGTATTAATCTCAAGAACCATATATTCAACAATGCTGAAATCGACACAAAAATTGAAATTTTTGACTGAATTGAATGGCATTAATTTTGTCATTCAAGACAGTTTGTTTTTTTGCCAGGTCTCAGGATGATATACCCATCTTTCTGAATGTGCTATCATAACCAGCGAAATGAATTCCTTCAGATAGCAGATATACACTCAGTGAGCACTTTATTAGGTAGACCTGTACACCAGCTTGTTAATGCAAATATTTAATCAGCCAATCATGTGGCAGCAACTAAATGCATAGAAGCATGAAGGTTCAGCTGGTCAAGAGGCTCAGCTGTTTTTCAGCCTAAATGTCAGAATGGGGAAGAAATGTGATCTAAGTGACTTTGACCATGGCATGATTTTTAAACAGATTAAACGGTTGAAACAGATTGTCCTGCACCCTGTGCAGTGCAGATTGGTGCATTGTTTACCCCGTCTTCTGTCGGGGTATGGTGCAGTTCCTCTCATTTCTGAGCGGTTAGCAGAGGCCACTCGCTGCACGATCTGCTTCTGTTAATGCAGGTTGGGCTTTGTGCATGTTAATGCTCAGTTTAAATGTGCGTTGTGTGGGAAATATTCTTCTTTTGTTAATAGCCTTATCTGTTTTGCAAAATTAGCTCACTTAACTGCCCAGAAAACAAAGTTACAGTCTGCATCTGGTACAGTCTGTTCTAACAGGTTAGAGCCATTCTGTTCATATACATTACTGTTACAGTCTGTTCTAACAGGTTAGAGCCATTATGTTCATTTACATTACTGTTACAGGCTGTTCTAACAGGTTAAAGCCATTCTGTTCATTTACATTACTGTTACAGCTTGTTCTAACAGGTTAGAGCCATTCTGCTCATATACATTACTGTTACAGTCTGTTCTAACAGATTAGAGCCATTCTGCTCAGATACATTACTGTTACATTCTGTTCTAACAGGTTAGAGCCATTCTGTTCATTTACATTACTGTTACAGTCTGTTCTAACAGGTTAGAGCCATTCTGTTCATTTACATTACTGTTACAGTCTGTTCTAACAGGTTAGAGCCATTCTGTTCATATACATTGCTGTTACAGTCTGTTCTAACAGGTTAGAGCCATTCTGTTCATATACATTACTGTTACAGTCTGTTCTAACAGGTTAGAGCCATTCTGTTCATATACATTACTGTTACTGTCTGCATCTGTTAGTCTGTTCTGCCAGGATAGAGCCATTCTGTTCATTTACATTATAATGAGGGGTAGTTTCAGTTAAGTTTCAGTATTATCTCATCAATTAATCACCACTGTAAAGACAAACCAAAAAACCGGAACAAAACAAAAACACATCAATGAATGTGGACCAAGATATGTTCATGTTCTCATAGTTACTGTGGCTGTGCTGCTTGTATTAGAAGTATCAGTTGTGATTTTAAGAAACATTCTTATTTTAAGTAATTCACCAATCTATCTGATGAGATGTTATTGTTTAAAGTTGACAGTTATCTATATTCTGTGAACAGAAATCTTCATATTTACACAAGAGATATGAGTTGTAAGCATACTAGATTTTCAAGATTTAAACAAGGACATCAAAAAATTAAAGTAATGTAATGTTACATTTTAAAGTTATTCTGAAAGATGTAAACTTTGTGTTCAAGTTACAAAATAATTTACCAGTATTTTGCTTTCAGAGAGGAGAATGAAAAACATGGTATGTGTAAAACTTTTCACATTATGTGCCTACATTTTTAAATACATTTCAAGTGCAGAATTGGCTAATTGCTATAATTAGTTACTTTAAATAATTCTGGTGTCACTCCTGGTGTTGATGAATGAAATGATACTTTTACAGTTAATACTGCATTTACTGATATAAAGTCTCCACTTTTCTTGGAAAACATGTCAAACCTGCTGCAGCATGAAGATCAGAGAACGCATGATGGCTTGATGAGGGAAATGACGAAAGCTGATAAAAAAACTATGAGGATTTTTAACTAATTTGAGTATTGTTGCTGACCATGTGCATGCCTTCATGGCCACAATGTTACCCATCTTCTTATGGCTGCTTCCAGCATGATATTGCACCATGTCACAAAGCAGAAGTCGCCTTAAAAACTGGTTTCATAAACATGACAAAGAGTTCAATGTTATTCAGTGGCCTTCCAAATCACCGGATCTGAATCCAAAAGAACACCTTTGGAATGTGGTAGAATGGGAGCATAAATGTGAAGCTGGCAAATGTGCAGAAATTACATGATGCAATCAGGAATGTTGTCAACGTCTTGTGGAATCCATGCCATGAAGAATTTAAGCTGTTTTGAGAGCAAAGGGAGGCCCTATCCGGTATCAGTATAGTGCTTCTAATAAGTGCTCAGTGAGCATATACTAAAGCAGTTTCTGGGAATTAAATGGCAAAATCAGTTATAACCCTCCTTATATTACACTGCTGTCACAAAAAAAAAAAAAAAAAACAGAAACCATTTTCCATAAACACGTTAGTCTGTTTACTGCACACTAGTGGTGTAAAGATCCATGGTGTTAGCGACTTTGGTCACCTTGCTGTGTGAAGGGGTCCAGCATGGTCTCTGTGGCCGCAAACTTTGAGTTTTCACACCACTCCAGTGGGCTGTCTTTGGCCTTCACCCTGGGGTCTGCTCATGCATTGCTGCCATCGTTACCACTGGAAAGAGGCTTCCTGTGTGTAGAAGGCACCACAGCTGCAACTGGAACATTTTTCTCAGCCTCCAGTTTCTGCACCAGGGCTATTGACTCACACTGTATATAAAATATTTCATTAAATTAAATAAATATTTAAATAAAAATATTATTAATAAATATTATTATTAATTAACTTATAAAAATATATTAAAAAATATTTAAACATTAAATATTGCATGTATGGACAATACATCTAAATATACCTCTCCTCACTTACACTACAAGCAGTATGAGTTGGCAATTTGAATACATTCCACGGGACGTCGGAACCCTCTTATTATACAGTAAAATATTTAATATGAAATCAACTCAACTGGACTCATTTGCACTCTTATTACAGCCTGGTGTAGCCTCATGCTACTACTGTAGGTCAATTGTGTAATCGTGTCATGAATGCAATGTTTCATCAACAACCTAACGGTTTACAGGGTTTTCACTTTCTCTTGAAACCAGCAGAAACTATGTAACGTTAGACAGCAATTGGTTGTCAAACGTTACATGGTTAGACAACAATTGGTTGTTTGTAAAAAGCTTATTCTGGTAAATAAGTTGTACACACATACCCGTATGAGGATTTCTGAAGTTACTCCTAAAAGCATGTGACTAGAAGCGCTGTATTTGACATTCATTTTGTATTTAACGCTTTGTATTTAACATTAAGTAGCCTAGTAGCGTGTGAGTAGCCTAACTAGTTAGACATAGCCATTGCTTTGGCAAGTAACCGAAACTGAAAGAGCCTATATCAAGAGAAGTTACTTTACAGCTTGCACCATCTTTGGACTTTCTTTCCGCAATTTCTGGAGTCCAAACACAGATTGGGTCTCGGCGTGCTCCCGAATCAAGTAAGGCTTACATTCCGTCTGTCTAATTCCGAGCAAATGGCACGCGGGCATTAGAGGTAGGCTATTGATTATCATTGAAATTAATATTATACATCTATTTTACATTCGTAGATTCATGAGTTGCTCTGGAATTTACATGAACATTCTTTTGAGCTCTCAGAGGACAAATTGTTTCTGTATGGGTGGTGGAATTTATTTCCCCTTGTTATGGTATTTTAGTGATATGGTCAAAATTATGCAGAAAGGTGGGTGGGGGCCCTCCTCACTGAAATGTCTTAATCTCTGGTTGGAACTGAAGGGTTACTGGAATTACCTGAACTCATTTATTTAAATGTAATATGATTCTATCCTTTATCAACTGAATCCACAAAAGCGGTTACCTTTCTATAAGTTACTTTTTTACACATTCAGTAGTAATATCTCCTGCTGAGAGAATACTGAAACTCAGTCAGGACAACTCACATATTCAGATTTAATATTTTCCTGAAAATGCAAGTAAAAAATTGTACGTGTATGGATGGAATGAGAATGATGTGACATGTTATTTTGTGAATTACGATACATGGACATCTATCAAGCACACAGTAAAGTATTATGTGCTAAATGAAGAGTGATCGAATGCATTTTTCTCTGTACATGTGACGGTCTTGGACTGATGAACTCTGTTTATTCTGCTTATTTTATTGTGCACAGGAATATGCTTTAAATGAAAGGAAAATCAGATATGTGGCATTTATGGATGTGGATGGTAAGAAACAAATATTTAGCCTCATTATCTCATTTAGTACAGTTCTCTGGTTTTATAATCCACATCTTGTTGGGTGCCTCTGTTAGCACATGGACAGTGGTCTCCAGAATTAATCTCTCTTTTTATCTCTCTCCTCTCCTCTCTCTCAAAACACTTTAAGTGGATAGACTACAGCAGCAGAAGACCTAATAAGTCTATTGAATATCTAATAAACTGCTAACTGAGTGTATATTTCAAGATATTTTCACTGCACCATGTTTTGTCATCCATGACTGCTATATTATGTGTATATATATATATATATATATATATTATATTTTCTTTCCTGCCAGCTGAGGAGGAGGATATACACTCATGTTTCTAAATGTGCAATCATACCCTCAGATACATTCAGATGGTAGATGTTCAATTAAAAGCAGAAATAACTAAATTGTTTTTGAGTTTCATTTGTAATATTTAATGTGCTGCAGGTATATCTGTTGCTCCTGTTCTGTGACCTCTCCTATTGCTGTGGAAGTGCAGAATATTTCATTAATGGAAAGTGCTGTCCGATGTGCTCACCTGGTAAGTCACTATCTTTTATCAAAATAAAGCTTCTACTGCAGTAGATATTGGCTTACATGGATTAAGAAGTGTGTCGAGGACCCGGCCCTAGGCCCCCCTGATGAGAGATTGACGGGGGATGGGTTAGGAAGGAATGCATTGTTAACCCCTCGCACACGCCATCGAGGTGGTAGCAAGAACGCCCGTAAGAGGAAAAATATGCGGTTCAGAGATAATGAGCAGCCATACTTGTCTGAAGTCGGGGGACTTAGATTTAGGGTTTTAAGGAGCAAAGTTAAAGTTCTGACTGAGGCCATGCATAGAATGAGTTCCAGCAAAACCTTGGAGGAGATTCAACATGCTGAGCGAGCAGTCGGGGAATACCCCAACCCTACAGGGGAGGAGCACAATGCCTGGCTAAAGCAAAAAGATAAGGAAAACGGAAAGGATGTCAATACCGAAAGAATATTAAGAGGCTTTAAGGGCCTTCCTGATTATAATCTCATAATTTATTGGATAGATTCAAAGTACTGAGTGGAGAAGAGTTGGGGGATGATTTACACTCAGCTATTAGCTGGATGTCCTTTGTAGATCCCTTAAGGCGCCGCGGAGAGGGGCACCTGAAGAGTGTATTGAGATGGTGGAGGGCACTAACTTCTGGCTTGTATGAAGTCAACGTTTGGAGAGAGTCCAAGGAGAGATTATGACAGGGAGACAAATACCAGTGATGAATAGGTTCATTAAGAAATGACATAAGAGCTAGTGTTTTTCCACTCGTATATTGAGATGGTGGAAACTCAACCGGAGGGGCACATGAGATAAAGTATTGGGGAAATTTCCTTTGAGGTATGAGAAAATGACAGTGAGACAAACAGAAGTAATGAATATGGTCATTAAAAAAGTTGCATAAGAGATAAATGTCCTCCTACTCGGTATATTGGGGACATTTCTTATCAAAAAAAAAGGTACACTTTTATACGAGCTAAGGATATATAAGGAGTGAGCTTTAAGACGTTAAAAAGCAGAGAAAAAATAAGAAGAAAGAAGGAGAGAAGAAAAAACCCTCTTAGAATTTCGCTGTTGAAGATATCTATGGGCTGTTGAAGAGAGAGCAACGCAGGACAGCTGTAGTCAAGCTGGAGTGGCGCGCTCCCTCTGCGCGCCACTCCAGGATCTGGATATGGAGAACAGAGTGATGTACGCGGTGCGGACTTAGCCCAAGAGTTGTGGCAACAGGACTGATGTTGAAAGAGCAACGCAGAACAACTATAATCAAGCTTGGGTGGTAATTATAATCTATATTACTTGTAAAAGTAGGAAAAGTAGTACATAGAAGCTCAACGTTATAAGTTTCCTTTCATTTTTATGTCTTTTCGTTTTCAGTAAGATACTATAGAAGGTAGCAAGTGAAAGCGCTCTTTATTTTGTTGTCATTGTTTTGTGATTAATCTTTCACATAGGGGAGCATGTTTATAAGCACTGCACAGAATATGCAAGCACCTCGTGTAAACCGTGCACTGCCGGATCATTCATGACGCTGCCCTGTGATCTTCTTCATTGTATCTTTTGTACAGACTGTGACCCAGGTGAGAAACGATTCATATTCAGCCAATGTGTTTATTCATGACACGGCCATTTGCAACTTGCTTGACTGTCTTCTTTTGGTAGTGTGGTAATACGGGTCTTTATTCTCCGTTCAGGTCTTGGTTTAAAGACAGACAGGGAGTGCAGTCCCACCTCTGATGCAGTGTGTGGGCCTCTGGATCAGCACTACTGCACTGAGGCAGATACAAAGAGCTGCAGATTCGCACAGAGACACACTATATGCAGGCCTGGGACATTCATCAGACGCAATGGTGAGATTGCATCATATCCGCCAACTATGGGGCGGGTATTGGGTCATCTGCCTCCCCAATCCCCAATTCAAAACCAAAATAATCATGATGGTGAAACTGCATCCCACAGTCAAAAAACATGAGCTCCCTGAAATAAACTCATGAAAACAAAACGATAATCCAATCACTACATTACATTTCATTACATTACAGTCATTTAGCAGATACTCTTCTCCAGAGCGATGTCCAATAAAGTGCAGATCAGAACCATGGACAAGTATGTTAAAGACCCAAGAGGAAAGTACAGTTCCAAGTCCTACCATGGTTGGCAGCTAGAATACCCTGAATACTAAAATAATTAGGTATCAGTACAATTATAACCTATAGTGTACATATGGCTGATTACTGCTTATTTTATTTATTGCTATAAAGTAATTAAAACAGTAAATACAGAAAAACCTTTTTTAATGTTTCCTAAGATTCCTTCCATATGCCTTTCATCAAATCAGTTAAGCTGCATGCATGTCTTTTGCGTGAATATTTTAGGCATGTGTCACCCTGCCAGACAGCTAGCTCATAGGCCAAGTATATATGAACAGATTAAACGGTTAAAACAGATTGTCCTGCACCCTGTGCAGTGCAGATTTACATTGGTGTATTTTTTACCCCATCTTCTGTCGGGGTATGGTGTAGTTCCTCTCATTTCTGAGCGGTTAGCAGAGGCCACTCGCTGCATGATCTGCTTCTGTTAATGCAGGTTGGGCTTTGTGCATGTTAATGCTCAGTTTAAATGTGCGTTGTGTGGGAAATGTTCTTCTTTTGTTAATAACCTTTTGTATATAACGTTTTGCTAAATTAGCTCACTTAACTGCACAGTCTACTTTTCTGAAAACTTCTTTAGAAGATTTTAAATGTCTTAATATGCCTTCCAATATTTACTTGCACAGGAACAATATTGATCAATACTGAATGCGAAGAATGTCGTGACAAAACGTTTTCAAATAAATCTTCTTCGCCATTCTGCAAACTACACACAGAGTAAGTTTCCTGCATTTATTCCAAAATTACAAGAATTGGGTTTGATACTAAATATAACCCTGATGATTATTTGAGATTTTCTTTGAATGTATTTACTTTTCTGACAGTTGCCAATCCTTGGGACTTCAGGAAATTACAGCTGGAACAGACACATCAGACAGTGTATGTGCAACAAGAAATTATCCTCGTTCCAGAGATGCTGCGCTTGTGCCTGTGGTGCTTGTAGCAGGACTATCAGCTGTCATAGGAATTTTCATTTCAAGTAAGTTTTGATAAGACTTTAATACATATGTAAAGGCTATTGCATTTTAAATACATATTTAAAGGGTATTGGGGTTTAAATGGCTGTTTTTAAGTTACTTACTGTGTTACTTGTATTCTGTGAACAGGAGAGAGAATGTAATCGCTGGTTAGAGCAGACACAGGATGAAGGTTAGGGAGTGCACATCTTTGTGGGGGAGATCACAATGCTGATAAGAATACCATTAGGTGGGCTGTGTGTAGCCTGGACTGCATCTGTTACAGTCTGTTCTAACAGGTTAGAGCCATTCTGTTCATATACTTTACTGTTACAGTCTGTTCTAACAGGTTAGATCCATTCTGTTCATATACATTATAATGAGGGGTAGTTTCAGTTAATGTATTATCTCCTCTCCTAATGTATCTAATCACCACTGGGAATTAATTAAACCCGCTTCTCATTGGCCTCCACTGGCTTCCTATTGCCACACGCATCCGTTTCAAGGCCCTAGTGTTGGCATTTCAGGCTGCTAAGGGGACTGCCCCACCTTACATACAATCCTTGATCACTCCCTACTCCCCAGCTAGACCACTCCGGTCTGCCAGCTCTGGTCGCCTTATGGTTCCCTCTCTACGTGCACCTGGCGGTCGAGCGGCACGTTCACGCCTGTTTTCCGTTCTGGTTCCTCAGTGGTGGAATGACTTGCCTACCACTGTCAGGACAGCAGAATCCCTCCCCCTATTTTGACGCAGACTCAAAACCCACCTTTTCAAACTCTACCTTAGTCCGCCCTCCTGATTTCCCCCGCCCCTCCTTTCTGATATCCCTATCCTTGTATATTTACCCCCCCCCCCCCCCCCAAAAAAAATAAATAAATTTGCACTTATGATGACGACTATGTTTAGAACAGCATTCCATGTGTATTTTCCTAGTTCTGGATGTGATGCTTTGACTTATGGTAGAACCTATGCACTTGTAAGTCGCTTTGGATTAAAAGCATCTGCCACAGGACAAAAATGGAAATGGAAATGTAGAGGCAAACCAAAAACTGGAACAAAGCAAAAGCACATCAGTGAATGTGGACTAAGAAATGTTCATGTTCTCTGGTCATTGTGGGAATATCTACATTGTGGGGTAACCACATCGGCTGTGAAAGATCACCGTTGACCACTGGCAGTCACTGATTATGAGTCAGAAACGTGTGGATCAGGGCAAAAATAAGATAAAACCAAATGAAAAGTATGACCTATGAGTTATTTTTCTTCTTTTTTTCCCCAGAGAGGAATAACCCCATTGTGCCTCTGTGCCCCACATGCACGGTGAGGCATCCATATTTTGTATACACGGTTTTCATCATAACACCCTCAAGTACACATCACAAGGTTCAGTGATTTTGCTGTGGTAGTGAGCCCATAATGTTTCGAAAAACTGTATCTATAGATTTCTTTTCTGGATTTGGCTGTGTCCTTCACAGTTCTTGATTTGTAATCAAACAATCCACACGTGGTTAAAATGCACAAATACCCTTTAATAAAAACATGAAACTTACTGTATCCATTGCTCTTCAATTTCCATCTTGGATGGGATCTTGTGAATTGATAATAAGTTCACTTTTTTTAAACAGCCTCCCGTGCAAAAAACCCAGGGAACAGAAAATGGACCATAACCAATCTGCCTGAGGGGTCCCATTGCAGTGGGTCACAGATTTCTGCTCACTGCCCTGTGGATTATTCAGCGCTGGATATGAGGAACGTGGTCTCCACAGTCCTTCTCCTCTGCTTCCAGAACTGATTGTCAGCAACAGGTTTCCACCACTCAGCCCCCTGCACAGCCAGATTCAGCAGCCAGTGATGGGCCCGGTCCGTTCTCCTGGTCAGCAGGCAACACAGTGGCTGGGCAGAGTTTTCACTCCGGTTTACAGTCACTGAGCACTTTATTAGGAACACCTGTACACCTACTTATCCTTGCGATTATCTAATCAGCCAATCTGGTGGCAGCAGTGCAGTGCATACAATTGTGCAGATACAGGTCAGGATTTTCTCATCAAATCAGTCTCATAAAATTAATGTTATCTGACATATCTAACCATAAATTTCGGTTCTCATGTCTATGTGACACCGAAACAGGGCTTAATAAAATAAATTTTTAAACATATGTACAAACATTGAACATGAATGGGATGATGAGCTAACAGGAAGTTAGTATAAGGTAGGTGTGTGTGTGTGTGTGTGTGTGTGTGTGTGTGTGTGTGTGTGTGCGCTCGAGTGTTAGCTGTGGAAAAAGAGACTTGAGTTGCTTAACTCTTTGCATACGTGAATGACGGCGAATCTATTCACGTAACCAACTAACCGAATGCATTCAAAGGATAACACAAAGCAAATATAAAAACACAGGTTCACAATATCAGTTAAGACTAAGCTAAACACTGACTATGCCTGGGATGTTTGTTTTGTCTTACTGAGTCCATACGCATTGTACGTAGTTATGTGGTCCCTACACAAAAAACAGTGAGCAGCAGTTCTGCGCGCTAAAACGCCTTGTTAATGAGAGAGGTCAGAGGAGAAGCTGACAAATAACCACACATTACAACAGTGGTACGTAGAGAGCATCTCTGAACACACAACGAGTGAACACTTAAGTGGATAGGCTACAGCAGCAGAAGACCAATAAGTCTAAAAGTACCTAATAAAGTGCTCACTGTGTGTGAATTGGGCCCTCCCAGTGGGAAGCTGCTGACAGGGCCACTCCAGCGGCGGCGAGCAGCGATGCCAAAACAAGACCACGTGACAATGAAGAAACGACCTCACGAGGAGGCACAATACAACTGCAAAATGCATCACACCAAGAAGGACTCGGCCTGGAGAGAAGGTATTATTGGAGACAAGCTGATCACTGCACATCCTGCTCTTTCAAAATCTGTCTGCTCAGAATCTGTCTGTCTTGAAGCGCTTCCAATTATAGCCTACGATGGTGTGGGAAAAAAAACACCTATGTGAGCTTAACGTCTTTGGGTAAATGTGACTGCATAAGAACTGTTCACGAAGGAGACATCTGTTCCAGTCCCCAGCCCCAGAGGTTGGAGCCTTTGTCCCAAACAGTCCTGAACAAGGTGAAATGAACAGAATTGGCTTGGACCTCATGTCAGTCTATTCAGACTTGTTCGGTCACTGCTAGTGTTGACTCTGGACATTGTACTGCACTTGCAGCTCTTCAGCTATGTATTTTTTTTTGTCTGAAAGGAATGTGGGTGTAACAATAACAAACTACTCTTGCCAAGCCAGCTGGGCCATGGTGGCCCATATTGGGAAGCGCTTATCGGTAAACCCATCTCTCTTCTTTGCTAAAATTCCTAATTTTCGTTTCACCCTGGAGCTTTTGATTTGTGTTCCATACTGATCCAAAAATGTGTGTGTGTGGGGGGGGGGGGGGGTTAGAGGGGCTTGAACAAAATTAATCAAATGTGTGTGTACATATATATATATATATATATATATATATATATATATATATATATATATATATATATATATATATATATATATATATATATATATATATATATATATATAGTACTGCGCAAACGTTTTAGGCAACTGGGAATAAATGCTGTAAAATAAGAATGTTTTCAAAATGTTAATAGTTTATTTTTATCAATTAACAAAATGCATGAACAGAACAAGTCAATGAACAGAAGAAAAATCAGATCAATATTTGGTGTGACCACCGTTTATTTATTTATTTGATTTTGATTTTTCTTCTGTTCACTCACTTTGCATTTTGTTCATTGATAAAAAATAAACTGAACATTTAAAATCTGCCTAAGACTTTTGCACAGTACTGTATAAGTATATTTACTGAAATGTTGTTATATTCCTTTAATGAGTTCAATAATGTATATTGTCAGACCAGGGTCTAATAAGTGGTTTTCTTTCAAACTTTCTGCTTCTGGAGGAGGGTCAAGCAATAATAAGCAAGGTGTTTTCTTTATGGGTGGGAGGGGTTGTTGTGTGGTTTTTTTTATTGCAGCAGAATTTGTATGCTATATATAGGTTCTATTTGTTGATTTCTCCCGATCTGGATCTCTCCATTTTCCTCGGGGATACCACACTTACGCCATCACCCAGTGCAAGGAACCTCGGCGTGGTGATGGACAGCAGACTGTCCCTCTCCGAAAACATTGCAGCGGTGACCGGGTCATGCAGGTTCTTCCTATATAACATATGGAGAATCCGCCCCTTTCTCACCCCCTACTCGACCCAGCTCCTGGTCCAAGCAATGGTTCTGTCCCGCCTGGACTACTGCAATTCCCTCTTGGCTGGCCTCCCAGCGTCCGCCATCAGACCCCTCCAACTTATCCAGAATGCAGCAGCTCATCTGGTCTTCAACCTTCCCAAATACTCACGTCACACCCCTGCTTACTTCCCTCCACTGGCTGCCTGTCATGGCTCGCATCAAATTCAAAACATTGGTGCTAGCCTTCCAAGCAGTTAAGGGGTCTTCCCCAGCTTACCTACAAAAAATCATCAGACCCTGCACCCCAGCCAGACCTCTTCGTTCAGCCTCCACAGGCCGCTTGGCACCTCCCCCTCTCCAAACCGCCACCTCATGCTTACGACTACTGTCTGTTCTGGCTCCGCGGTGGTGGAACGAACTCCCCGTTGAGGTCAGAACTGTAGAATCTCTTCCCATCTTCAAGCGCAAACTGAAGACACACCTCTTCAAGCAGCATCTCTCCCCGTCCCTCCCTACCTCCCTGTGAACCTTAATTGTTGTCTTTCTGTGATTTACTTTCTGTGTATCAGTATTGTTAGTTTGGCTAGGTAAGCAGTGTTTGGCTAGTTAAGGAGTTTGTTCACACTTTTGCGTTGTTTGTTTGTTGCGCAGGTAGAAATTGAAATTGTACTTCCCTCTAGGGTCTTTCAGCGCACTTATCCCTGGTTATGGGTATGCACTTTGTTGTACGTCACTCTGGAGCGTCTGCCAAATGCCATTAATGTAATCTAATGTCATTTCCAATGTACATATCATCACAGATGTCCCAGTTCATGTTAAAGGGACCTATGGTATAGCAATATTCTGCATAACGAGCGATTCTAGATTTAGCATAGCTTCTTGTGTGTAAAATGAAAACGGCTATGACTAGACTCAAACATTCACAATCTAAACCAGCAATATTACAGGAAACTTAAGGAGGAGGTGGGCAGGTCATAGGCTACCTCATTCACCACATACGCAAGAGGGCGTGCAAAAGTTAAACAATAATACAAATCTAACACAAAAAAATCACAGAAATTGTAATGCTCTATGGTTTTTCCTTACATTAATTACTGCAACATCAACTGGGCCAGCAGTCACACTAAACGGCAAACTTCAAAAACGCTGCACTTCAATCATAACACAAGCAGACTACACAGCTCACTCACTTTCTGAAAATGAGCTGTGCTCAACATTTATCATATAACTATCCATCACACAGCACAGTTTGTTTTCAAACAAATTTTTAACCCAAATAAAAAACGATTTTTTATTCATGTATACTTTGTAGTTGTTCTTTCTAACGTGCTAAATAATAAAATAAAATAAAAACAATGTTTATGCCTTTTTTTCCCTTATTAAACTGTCAGAGACATAGCTGAAACAATAGGCCTACAAAAGAAACTTCATTTGTTTTTCATTAAGAAGAAAGGGGGAGTGGTGTATGTTCACTGGTGTACCACGATTCCTTATGGCAAAAATTCTGGTGCGCTCATAATAGCAAAGGGATCGGTAGGCCAAGGAAGACAAGAATTTTTACCATTTAAAAATAAAATCCACAGACGATTAATTTGTCAAATGTAATTTCAAATACCTATTTCCCTTTGCATCTATATTTGCCTTTATGTCTCTTTTTTGCACATTGTTATATGCATAGATTAAATAAACTAATAATTAATAAACTAATACATTTTTATTTTTACAAATGTTACACTAAGACAAAGTAACAAACCTCATCAAAGTAAATAGGTCTGATCTAAATGTAGTGTTTAACCTAACACTCAATACAAATCATCAATTGATGTGATTTTACATTAAGTTTGTGTGATTGTAAGCCAAGTCATTACGGTTTCAACTGATACTAAATACCTCATGTAGAAATGCATATAAACGTATAAAATTGCCATAGTATGCGCAACAGGGAAACGGAGCATAGAGCTTCAAATGGGAATGTGCTTGATTATATTGGGAGGGGCTAGTAAAGCCATGAAAATAATCAAAAATATTTTATCAGGAGTGTAGGGTCTGATAAATTAGAGGTAAAAGGTGGGGGGTGTTCCTCTTGTTGTGACAGGCAAGGTCTTACCCTTGCACAAGGTCATTGTAATGCGGAAATCATTTGGTTGATATTTCTCTTCAAGTTTAACATGCTGTACACATTGCATGTGGACGCATGAAGTCGGTGGGTGGTCTTGCACGAGAGATGGATTATGCTCTACTGACACCTAGTGGCAACAATCTAGCTCTTCAATTGTGTTTCACCATTGTACCAGAGCTGGGACTCATTGGGGGATGAAGGGGGTAGAGAATATTTCACACAAGGGCCACTCAGAACATCACTACATTCACATCAAACATGAGGGCATTTTCTGTCCCGCACGGCATTAGGTCAACCATTCATTCCATATCCAAGTGCTGTAAAGATTTTTAATTTAAAGGTACATATAGGTAATTTCGGACTTCTAATGGTCAAGAGAGGAACAGCAGCAACAAACACCTTCAGACCACAACCCTGTTTATCCCTCCCCCTTCTCCGTAAACGTGCTGACGTTGAAACGCCATTGGCTGTGGCAGTTGGAACTAATTTTCAACGAATGAGCTTGAATTGTTGTGCAGTTATACAATGTTTTGGTACAGTATCGGGCTGTATACATACATATATATTCCCAATGAAAAATCATAATAACACAAACCGCAATGACGTGTTTGTGTTATTTGTTGACAAATCCAATGTAACAATTTACCCCATAAAGTGCATTTCACCTCCTGAATAGGAGATTGAAAGGAAAAACCACCCAAAACAAACCACAACTGACGTTATCAAATTGATCGCTACAATATATTTCCCCCAAAATATACAGTTTATAGGCTACATCATGAAATCATTTATGGGTGGGACATGTTTCATTTGGCAAACCAAAGATAAAGAGCGTTACCCTTTGATAAACAGAACACGACCTCCAGCAGTCAAAATAGGCTTCGAAACTCCTTCGTAATTAAATAAAATGATCCACTGTGTATGCAAATCTTCATATTCGTAATTCAGGTGAAGGTTGTTTACTTTAGGATTTCATGACTGTCTTGTGCTCAGGAAGGTGCATTTTGTTATTCGTTCGGCTATGAAATCGTTTGTTTTCAATACATTACATTAATGGCATTTGGCAGACGCTCTTACACAGAGCGACGAGGAGAGGAGAGGAATTTCACATGGCGTACTCTCAAAAGAGAAAAGTAGAGAGCGAAAACAGAGCTTTTAATCAAGAATGGACTGACTCTAACATGCTCATTCTTCCCGCGGGCAGTTCAAAACCAGTATGTCTCGATATGTTCCGAGACCGTGGCGATTATTAAAAGCGCTAATGCGAAGTGCCACTACGAGACTAGGCACAAATCTTTGGAACAAACATACCCATTGAACACATTCATTCACTGACCAACAACGTGCTAACGAATGTTCCCTTAAAGTTGCTTGGATTTTGGATCAACATAAAAATGATGTGTTGAGATTGTTTTTTATAAAATTGGTTGAGACTTAAGATGTGAAATAACAACAAAAAAAGACGAAAAAAAAAGAAAAAGGGAAACGCTGCTACACTTTTTATTTTCTAAACTGAAGCACTTTATTTTACGATGCACATATTTTAAAAGCTCTGTTGTGTACTTTATTTTTAAATGCAGCCCTTATTTTACTTGAAATGAAAAGTGACAATATATAGTGTTGAAATATTATTAAATTGTACTTTATTTGATTTGACAGTCAGTTCTTGACTACATACAGACATTGATATTACGGAAACAACGAGGCTACTTGAAGTCATTTTCTCTGCCTCATCTGATGCTGTTTAGCCGTATTTGCGCTCACATTTGCGCAACAATTTTTTTTTTCTTGCATATTTGATGATGTTCTGGACCTTTGCTTCAGGTAACTGGACCTCTTTGAATTTTAATTTAATATAATCCCTGCTCTAGAATGTAAGCTACATGAACATTCTTTTTGAGCTCTCAGGTGACAAACTGTTTCTGTGTGGTTGATGGAATTTATTTTCCCTCAGCAGTGTGTGTGTTAACATAGACAACCACGTGATTAAAAATAACCTTTTATTATAATCTTTATTAAAAATGAGACCTTATATGCTGAATTAAGTGCTTAGAAAATATACTCTAAGATATATATATATATATAAAATACTCTTCCTCTGTCTCTCTCTCAAACAGACAGACAGCCTGTGAGATTAATGTCTCTGCTTTTTCTAGCTTGCACATTCTGGTCTCTTGGCAATTGTTGGAGTTTATCTGGAGACTAAATAATAATCCTAGGCTGTCAGCATCATGTCTTCCTTGTTTTTGTCTCCACCCTTGTGGAAAAGTGTGTATAAGTGTCTTACTATGTCTGATTCAAATCACAAGTCTCCTCACTTGTGTCAATGCAATGTATTAATCTCTGGTTGGAACTGAAGGGTTACTGGAATTATCTGAACTAATTTCCTTAAATGATGTCATATGATTCTATCATTTATCAACTGAATCCACAAAAGCAGTTACCTTTCTATAAGTTACTTTTTTACACATGCAGTAGTAATATCTCCTGCTGAGAGAATACTGAAACACAGTCAGGACAACTCACATATTCAGATTTAATATTTTCATAAATATGCAAGTCAACATTTTTACGTGTATGGATGGAATGAGAATGCTGTGACGTGTTATTTTTCCTAGGTTGAATCATGGAAGTCAGGACTTCTACAAAGGGGTGAAATATGACCATACTTTTGTGAATTACAATACATGGACATCTATCAAGCTTTGTACATGTGACGCTCTTATAAATGGACTGATGAACTTTGTTGAAATTCAATTAATACTGCTTATTTTATATTTTATTGTGCACAGGAATATGCTTTAAATGAAAGGAAAATCATGTGGCTTTTCTGGATGTGGATGGTAAGAAACAAATATTTAGCCTCATTATATTCATTGTTAGAAATTACACCTTGTGTGCTTCTGTTAGCACATGTACAGTGGTCTCCAGAATTATTGGCACCCCCGATTGGCAATGTATTGCTTTGTGCATTGCCAGTCAAGGGTGTCAATAATTCTGGAGCCCACAGTATATACCGACTTCTCTCTTGTGTTCCTTATTTCTGTTTTTTGTTTAAATGTCAAATGACAATATATGTCCTGATTACAATCAGAAGGTAATGTTTTTCATTGTCATTTCAAATATACAGGTGCATCTCTGAATCTAGAACGTATGAAAGTTTCACTTTCCACGATATTCACATTTTTTGAGAGGCACCTGTACTATATTCTCCTGAGACCTGGCAATGTATTTTTGTCCCCTGTAGGCAGGGCTGGATTAAGATCCATGTCGGACCTGGGTGTTAAAGCTCTAAAGCACCCCAACCCCCACTCATTCTCTTTCTCTTATCTCTACCACAATTCAACTGCCATGAAATAGTTCAGTTACAAAATTTGCCAAAATTTGATTCAACCTCAAAGAAGCCTAACAGAAATGTACTGTAATCAATATAGTCTTTTGTACAAGTAGTACTAATGCTGGAATAACTATCTACTGGCTTCAGCAGAAGCCACAAAATTCATTATGTGTTTGGCTTCAGCCTGGGTAATAAGAAGAAAGTGGGAGAACGGACCTGAGACGTCTAAACGCTTGGGGAAATGATGTTAATTGAAATGGTTTCTTAAATGGCATGGTCATGAGTTCTCAGCATCTCATGCAAATTACATTGCAGACTAAATTATTACTTAAAACAAGTATACTAAAATCAGCTTTAATAAATGTTGTACAAGCCTTAGCTTCATTTCAGATTTCATAAGAAGTTATTGGAGAAGTTGTTCTAATGTTTCAAGATGACATAATATACAATATGTGATGCTGTAAAGTGAAGACACAAATGCAGGAAACAGGCTGGACTCAAAAAATGTAGAGAAAACAAAGACCACAGGTTCAAAGGCAGGGCAGAGCAGAGCATGGCTTAAATCGAAATGTAACAATGAGGCAGAGGTGAGTCTAAGCAACTAGATCGAGAAGGGAACAAGCAGTCAACTCAGACAGGAGAAAAGACTTCTCTGCTCTATGGTGAGAGCCTGCACTGCCTGCACTGCCTGTTGTGCTTTGTGTAGCCTAAGTAAAAAAAGACCCCGGCCACAATTTGAGGATTTACGGTATTCAACCAATGTGTTTATTCATGACATGGCCATTTGCAACTTGCTTGACTGTCTTATATAAAATATATTCATATTCTGTTTTTACTTGATGGGGAACAGGTTGGTAGTGTGGTAATACAGGTCTTTATTCTCCGTTCAGGTCTTGGTTTAAAGACAGACAGGGAGTGCAGTCCCACCTCTGATGCAGTGTGTGGGCCTCTGGATCAGCACTACTGCACTGAGGCAGATAAGAAGGGCTGCAGATTAGCACAGAGACACAGTATCTGCAGGCCTGGGACATTCATCAGACGCAATGGTGAGATTGCATCATATCCGCCATCTATGGGGGGGGGGGGGGGTATTGGGTCATCTGACCCCCCAATCCTGATTCAAAACCAAAATAATCATGATGGTGAAACTGCATCCCAGTCTAAAAACATTAACTCCCTGAAATAAAGTCATAAAAACATTAATCCAACCAACATATTACATTACATTACAGCGATTTGGCAGACGCTCTTCTCCAGAGTGACGTACAATAAAGTGCAGATCAGAACCATGGACAAGTGTGTTAAAGACCGAAGAGGAAAGTACAGTTCCAAGTCCTAGAGTGATCACTTAGATGAAACTTGAACCGTTGAAGAGCAGATCAACTTTCCAACAAGCATATCATAGTTGGCAGCTAGAATACCCTCAATACTAAAATAAGTATACGAGTGCAATTTTAACCTATAGCATACACGTGGCGGATTACTGCTTATTTTATTCATTGCTATAAAGTAATTAAAATAGTAAATACATTTTTAAAAAATTGAAATTATTTTTTGAAATCTTTCCCATGATTCCTTCCATATGCCTTTCATCAAATCAGTTCAGCTGCATGCGTGTCTTTAGCCTGAATAATTTTGGCACGCGTCAGCCTGCCAGACAGCTAGCTCATAGGCCAATGGACAAATTATTTAAAAAAAAAAACTAAACAAAAAATAAAACAGATTAAACGGTTGAAACAGATTGTCCTGCACCCTGTGCAGTGTAGATTGGTGCATTGTTTACCTCATCTTTTGTCGGGGAATGGTGCAGTTCCTCTCATTTCCGAGCGGTTAGCAGAGGCCACTCGCTGCACGATCTGCTTCTGTTAATGCAGGTTGGGCTTTGTGCATGTTAATGCTCAGTTTAAATGTGCGTTGTGTGGGAAATGTTCTTCTTTCGTTTATAGCCTTTTCTGTTTTGCTAAATTAGCTCACTTAACTGCACAGTCTACTTTTCTGAAAACTTCTTTAGAAGACTTTAAATGTCTTAACATGCCCTTCCAATACTTACTTGCACAGGAACAACATTGAGCAATACTGAATGTGAAGAATGTCGTGACAAAGCGTTTTCAAATAAATCTTCTTCGCCATTCTGCACACCACACACAGAGTAAGTTTCCTGCATTTATTCCCAAATTACATGAATTGGGTTTGATACTAAATATAACCCTGATAATTATTAGAGATTTTCTTTTTATGCATTTACTTTTGACAGTTGCCAATCCTTGGGACTTCAGGAAATTACAGCTGGGACAAACACATCAGACAGCGTATGTGGAACAAGAAATGATCCTCTGTGAGGGTTGAGGCTGTGCGGAGAGCCAGACGCGACTGCGGGAATAACCCTGCTAAACGAACGTGTTCGCCACTAAATCCCGGGAGGTTTACAGATGGGAATACACACATTAAAATAATGTCTACTCCCGGAACAAAGGGAGGAACAGAAAGGGAATAACCCAAATAAGATTCCCGAACACAAATAAAGATGCAGCCCCAAAAAACGGCAAGCAACCCTTGGAAAACCGGGGCGAATAACTCCAAAAGAAGTGCTTTGCACTTTTGCACTGGCGCTCACCGACCGATAAGGAAAATAAAGTACAACCTAGCATAAAAGGCTAGGCACGAAAATAAAAACCATGAGACGCAGCTCAGGACAAAACGAAAACCGAAATACACGTACCGGGGACACCGTCCCTCACCCACGGACTCACACGCGCCGTCAAAATAAAAGAAAAAACAGAAACTTATCGGAAGACGTGAGCGAACACAACCAGCTGCACGTCTTCCTTACCTTAGAACCTTTGTAGCTGACTACAGCGAAAAAATACCTGCACCGTACCGGACTCAAACATTCACCGAGTCTACCTGGCGCATATACCGGCTTAGTGCAAAGCGAGTTGACACTAAAGCAATGGTGAACTGTCTGCACTGCCCTTAAATAACCACGGGAAGAACACTCCCCTGGCGCTAACAAGGACCAGGTGCGAACGATGAAGCCCTGCCCTCTGGTGGCTTCCTTTGGCAACCACTCCTCACCATGACATCCTCGTTCCAGAGTTGCTGTGCTTGTGCTTCTGGTGCTTGGAGCAGGACTATCAGCTGCTTCAATAGCAATCATTTTATTTTTAAGTAAGTTTCCCCCATCTATCTGATAAGACTTCAAATATATAAATACCAGAAATATTTAAAGAGTATTGTGATTTAACAGGTTAGAGCCATTCTGTTCATATACATTACTGTTACTGTCTGCATCTGTTAGTCTGTTCTGCCAGGTTAGAGCCATTCTGTTCATTTACATTATAATGAGGGGTAGTTTCAGTTAATATATTATCTCCTCAATTAATCACCACTGTAAAGACAAACCAAAAACTGGAACAAAGCAAAATCACATCAGTGAATGTGTGTGAATGAGTGTGCCTACATTTTAAAATACATTTGAAGTGCAGAATTGGCTAATTGCTATAATGTTAGTTTATTTAATTCTGGAGCCACTCCTGGTGTTGATGAATGAAATGATACTTTTACAGGTGGTACTGTATTTACGGAGATAAAGTCTCCACTTTTCTAGGAAACAGAAAGAAAAGACCTGTTAAACCAGCCGCAGGATGAAGGTAAGGAAGCGCTTGATGAGGGAAATAACGAAAGCTGATTTTAGATGTCACATCACTGCCCCTACTACAGTCTGTATGGACATGTTATAACAAGTTAAAGCCCTTTTGATTCTGTTTATGGACATATTTTCATTTTATTGAGGGGTGCTTTCAGTTAATGTATTCCTTCATTAATTAAACACCAGTTTGAAAATCCATCCATCCATTATCCATCTTATCTAACCTGACTATTCCTGGTCAGTGTTGCAGGGCGGGCAGGAGCCCATCCCAGCATGCAGGCGAGAGGCAGGAATGCATCCTGGACAGGTTACCAGTCCATTGCAGGGCACGTAACATTCACACCTCCACTGATTCCTTTAGGAAAAGTAACCTAATATGCATGTCCATTCGCTGTGGGAGGTAACCAAAGTATCCGAAGGAAACCCAAATGGAGATGGAGGAAACATACTCCAGTAAGAAAGATTTGAGGTGGGATTTGAACCTGTGACCTTGCTTTGCTGTCTAAAATCCATAACATACAATCAACATTTGAGCTCCAGCAAATCAGAATATTATACTGAACTTACTAACTGGAGGAGAAGCAATCGACACAATTGCTAGTCAATGGAATCTTGAAGAAAATTGAAGGCCAATTTCCCCAGCAACTGTGGCTTTAGAATATTTTCACATCGTCTCTTTGGTGATTTGTTTCAATCATGATATTAGACATGCATGAACTGAAAGAGACAAGCTTGCAGCAGTATATAAATAAATATACAATTTCTCACTGCAGCACTGCCTTTTTTCGGTCAAATTTAGAATTACATGAATAATCAATCATTAATAAGAACTGTATCATTCACAAGATCAAATATTTATATTTTATATGTAAATAGGTATAGTGTATATGTAACTTTTATACTGAGAACTGAAAGGGTAATTTTCTTAATTGATTCTTCATTGGCAATGTGTGTGTCAACATAAAGACAATCACGTGATTACAAATAACCTTTTAGTGATAATCCTTATTACTATTAGACCACTTTCTGAATTAAGTGCTTACTAGGAGTCTTTCTCTGTCTCTCTCCCAGCAGACAGACAGCCTTAATGTCTCTGCTTCTCAGCTAGCACATTCTGGTCTTACAGCAAGGTCAACAAGGGGTATTCAGAAGACAAAATACTGATAAATGTTCATGGCCAGCTTCATGTCTTTTTGTTTTGGTAAAGCCCCCCCTTCTGGAAAAGTGTGTAGAAGAGTCTTACTGTTTCTGATTCAAATCAGAAAGCCGGTAAGCTTTCTCACTTTCTGGAGACTGACCACAGGCCCTTAGTGTCCATAATGTCCAGGCCCCTCAATGACTGTCCTATGGCAATTCAGCATTTGTTAATCAGGTTGCAGAAATATGATGTGAGGATGATTTATACACCAGGAAACTTTGCTGCTGATACAGTCACGTGCAGTCAACAAAATGGAAAGTACAGATGAACAGAAAAGTGCAGAAATAAAGACCCCCTTGTGGCCAGCTATAACACATTTCGACTACTTAAGGGCACACCTGGATGACGAAAGCAGCGTTTGCCGATTGAAGACAGGCCCTTACCTGAAGGACGCCGAGCTGAAATAGTTTTTTTTGACGAGCTTTGCTTTAAAGTTTCAATTGTTTTCATTTGTTTAGGAAAGGAAGCCATAAGCCATAAGCCATTTCTAGAAGTGTTTTCTTTTGTTTTGGGTTGTCGCGTTGGGCTATTTTTCCGTCTGTTATATAGTTTATCCTGCATAGCATATGCCTAGTATTTCAGCTACAAACATAGCTTATACACGCACACTCATTCATTCATCCTTTAAACACCGTCAATCTGGAAGACTGGATACTTTGAACAAATTAAGAAGAAGCAATCAGCTACCGTGAGTAACCCAATGCAATGATAAATTAAGTAAAATTGAATTTAAGTGAACTTAGTTATAACTCGTATCGGTGATAGAAAACCGCCTTTAGAAATAGTATACAAGGCGATTTGTGTTTTGTATACATTGGTTTTAGAAGCTTAGAAGCAAGTGTTTTAGGTGTTTGATGTGCGTTTTGATAAAAGGCGTAGTCATTTGCTTTTAAAAAGAAAGGAAGATCTGTTATGATTTTGATGCGTGTAACTGGACATGTTGGTGTCGTGAAGGCTTTACTAAAGATCCAGTTTCGCCCAAGCCGTTTGTTTTTATGGTTCAAAGAACAAACATTACAGATGTACAAATTACACACTTCCTGTACAGAACCACCGGTCTTAACTTCCTGTAAAGCTTCTCTGAGCTCTCGTTAACATTTCAGGACCATTGCCATTGCATTTAAGTAATAAAACATTGAGCCTATCAAAGAGAAGATACTTTACAGTTTACACCGCAATATTTGGACTTTCTTTCCGGACTTCCTGGGGTCCAACGACAGATTGAGTCTCGGCGTGCTCCAGAATCAAGTAAGGCTTACATTTCGTATGTCCATTTCCGAGAAAATGACACTAAGGCATTCTACAGGTATTGTTCGAATGGAACATGGTGGCAAATATATATATATATATATATATATATTTTAACACGGGTGAGGTCAACCTTGCTTGTTGACTGTCGAAACGTTTCTAATGGAATGCTCGGAAATATAGGCATAATTCAGGTGAATGTAGTTTACTTTACATGACGATTACATGACGATCTTGTACTTAGGAAGGTGCATTTTGTGATTCGTTCGGCTATGAAATCGTTTGTTTTCATTACATTACATTAATGTCATTTGGCGGACGCTCTTATCCAGAGCGTCGTACAAGAAAGTGCAAAGTGCATACCCATAACCAGGGATAAGTGCGCTGAAAGAGGGAAGAACAATTTCAACTGCTAACTGTACAACAAAGATAAGGTCTAGGGCCTATTTAATATTTTTGTGTTGCTCGACACTGAAAGCAATTGAGTTTGTGGTGAAATACCATTAATGTAATGTAATGTAATTTCTCAATGTG
The DNA here is from genome assembly GCF_963514075.1 of Conger conger. Taxonomy (NCBI): domain Eukaryota; kingdom Metazoa; phylum Chordata; class Actinopteri; order Anguilliformes; family Congridae; genus Conger; species Conger conger. The sequence goes on from NC_083769.1 coordinate 42,983,814, forward strand.
CAAATGGCAAGTTTATTTTTGCAAACAAAACCACAGAGATGTTTTCCCAATTAGCTTTCACTTTCACGTCTCGCCTGTGGTGACTTCATCCTGTTCAGTCCAGAATGTTATTCAACATAGATAATCAACTTTGGCCCCTGAATTTACTGATTGGCCATACTGTCTTCATACTTCATATCTGACTCCCAGGTAAAGGGAGGGTGGAAAACTAACAGTTCTTAGTAGAGAGTAAAAACAGTTTTTAATCAATGGACTTACATGCTCATTCTTCCCACAGGCAGTTCAAAACCAGTATGTCTCATATGTTCTGAGACCGTGGCGATTATTAAAAGCGGTAAAACGAAGCGCCACTACGGGACAAGGCACAAATCTTTTGAACAAACATACCCACTCAAATCCGAATTGAAGCCACAGAAAATAAACGGTCTAAGAGCCCAATATGATCGATCCACCAGAATCCTAATACATTCATTCACTGACCAACAACGTGCTAACGAATGTTCCCTTAAAGTTACTTGGATTTTGGGTCAACATAAAAAAAACATTTACTGATGAGATTGTTTGTTTATTATAAAATTGGTTGAAACTGTCAAGATGTGAAATGGAGTTAAGAAAAAGGGAAACGGTGCTACTTTTTATTTTCTAAAATTAAGCACTTTATTTTAAATGCACATTTTTCAAAAGCTCTCAGTTATGTACTTTATTTTTAAATGCAGCCCTTATTTTACTTGAAATGAAAACTGACAATAAATATTGTTGAAATATTATTGAACTGTACTTTATTTGATTTGACAGTCAGTTGTTGACTACATACAGACATTGATATTACTGAAACTAATTGGCTACTTGAAGTCACCCTAGTTATGTTTTCTCTCATCAGGATCATCTGATGCTGTTTGAAAAAGCAGTATTTGCGCTCATATTTGTGCATTCTCGCATATTTGATGATGTTCTGGACCTTTTCTCTAACTGGACCGCTTTAATTTTAATTGAATACAATCCCTGCTCTAGAATGTAAGCTACATGAACATTTCATGTGATTAAAAATAACCTTTTATTATAATCTTTATTACAAATTAGACCATATATGCTGAATTAAGTGATGAGGAAATGTGTTCTAAGAATCTTCCCCTGTCTCTCTCTCAAACAGACAGCCTGTGAGATTAATGTCTCTGCTTTTCCTAGCTTGCACTTTCTTGTCTCTCGGCAATTGTTGAAGTTTATCTGGAGACTAAATAATAATCCTAGGCTGTCAGCATCATGTCTTCCTTGTTTATGTCTCCACCCCTGTGGAAAAGTGTGTATAAGTGTCTTACTATGTCTGATTCAAATCACAAGTCTCCTCACTTGTGTCACTGCAATGTGTTAATCTCTGGTTGGAACTGAAGGGTTACTGGAATTATCTGAACTCATTTCTTTAAATGTAATGTGAGTCTATCATTTATCAACTGAATCCACAAAAGCATTTACCTTTTTATAAGTTACTTTTTTAGACATGCAGTAGTAATATCTCCTGCTGAGAGAATATAGAAACTCAGTCAGGACAACTCACATATTCAGATTAAATATTTTCATAAATATGCAAGTGAACATTTTTATGTGGATGGATGGAATGAGAATGATGTGACTTCTGATGATAATCTTATTTTGTGAATTACGATACATGGACATCTATCAAGCACACACTAAAGTATTATTATTATTATCATCATTATTATTATTATGTGTTTAAAGAACTGAGGGGGTTAAATTAATCCTGCTTATTTTATTGTGCACAGGAATATGCTTTAAATGACAGGAAAATCAGATATGTAGCATTTATGGATGTGGATGGTAAGAAAAAAATATTTTGCCTCATTATCTCATTTAGTACAGTCCTCTGGTGTTATAAATCACATCTTGTTGTGTGCCTCTGTTAGCACATGTACAGTGGTTTCCATAATTAATCTCTCTCTCTTTCTCTCTCTCCTCTCCTCTGCCTCAAGTGGATAGACTACAGCAGCAGAAGACCTAATAAGTCGATTGAATATCTAATAAAGTGCTAACTGAGTGTATATTTCAAGATATTTTCACTGCACCATGTTTTGTCATCCATGACTGCTGTATTATGTGTGTATGTATATAGATATATATAATATAGATATATAGATATATATAATATATATAATATTTTCTTTCCTGCCAGCTGAGGAGGATATACACCCATCTTTCTAAATGTGCAATCAAGCGGGTTATTGGGTCATCTGCCCCCCAATCCTGATTCAAAACCAAAATAATCATGATGGTGAAACTACATCCAACAGTCAAAAAACATATTAACTCCCTGAAATAAAGTCATAAAAACTTTAATCCAACCAACATATTGCATTACATTACAGCGATTTGGCAGACGCTCTTATCCAGAGCGACGTACAATAAAGTGCAGATCAGAACCATGGACAAGTGTGTTAAAGACCGAAGAGGAAAGTACAGTTCCAAGTCCTAGAGTGATCACTTAGATGAAACTTCAACCGTTGAAGAGTACATCATCCTTCCAACTAGCATACCATGGTTGGCAGCTAGAATACCCTGAATACTAAAATAATTATACATGAACAAGACACCTCACCCCCAAATGCTCCTGAAGAGCTGGTCGGCACCTTGCATGGCAGCCAATCGCCTTTGTGTGTGAGTGTGTGTATGAATGGGTGAATGAGAAGCATCAATTGTAGCTTTGGATAAAGGCGCTATATAAATTCCAACCATTTACATGAGTGCAATTATAACCTATAGCACACGTGGCGGATTACTAATTATTTTATTCATTGCTATAAAGTAATTAAAACAGTAAATACATTAAAACATTTTTGAATGTTTCCTATGATTCCTTCCATATGCCTTTCATCAAATCAGTTCAGCTCCATGTATGTCCTTTGCGTCAATATTTTAGGCACGTGTCACCCTCCCAGACAGCTAGCTCATAGGCCAAGTATAGACAAATATATATATATATATATATGTTTTTTTTTTTTTTTTTTAACGATTAAAAGGTTGAAACAGATTGTCCTGCACCCTGTGCAGTGTAGATTGGTGCATTGTTTACCCCATCTTCTGTCGGGGTATGGTGTAGTTCCTCTCATTTCTGAGTGGTTAGCAGAGGCCACTCGCTGCACGGTCTGCTTCTGTTAATGCAGGTTGGGCTTTGTGCATGTTAATGCTCAGTTTAAATGTGCGTTGTGTGGGAAATGTTCTTCTTTTGTTAATAGCCTTATCTGTTTTGAAACATTAGCTCACTTAGCTGCACAGTCTACTTTTCTGAAAACTTCTTTAGAAGATTTTAAATGTCTTAACATGCCTTCCAATATTTACTTGCACAGGAACAACATTGACCAATACTGAATGCAAAGAATGTTGTGACAAAACGTTTTCAAATAAATCTTCTTCGCCATTCTGCAAACCACACACAGAGTAAGTTTCCTGCATTTATTCCCAAATTACATGAGTTGGGTTTGATACTAAATATAACCCTGATGACATTACATTACATTACATTATTGGCATTTGGCAGACGCTCTTATCCAGAGCGACGTACAACAAAGTGCATACCCATAACCAGGGATAAGTTCGCTGAAAGACCCTAGAGGGAAGTACAATTTCAACTGATGACTATTTTAAATTTTCTTTTAATGTAGCTATTTACTTTTCTGACAATTGCCAATCCTTGGGACTTCAGTTGTCATTTTAAGGACCATTCTCATTTTAAGTAATTTACCAATCTATCTGAGCCGGTTAAGTTTAAAGTTAACAGTTATGTAAATGGTTGGCATTTATATAGCGCCTTTATCCGAAGCGCTGTACAATTGATGCTTCTCATTCACCCATTCATACACACACTCACACACCGACAGCGATTGGCTGCCATGCAAGGCACCGACCAGCTCGTCAGGAGCATTTAGGGGTTAGGTGTCTTGCTCAGGGACACTTCGACACTGCTTGGGCGGGGGATCGAACCGGCAACCCTCCGACTGCCAGACGACTGCTCTTACTGCCTGAGCCATGTCGCCCCATGTTAAGTAATGTAATGTTACATTTTAAAGTTATTCTGAAAGATGTAAACTTTATAATCAAGTAACTAAATAAATAACCAGTATTTTGCTTTCAGAGAGGAGAATGAAGAACACGGTATGTGTGAAACTTTTCACATTATGTGCATACATTTTGAAGTGCAGAATTGGCTAATTGCTATAATGTTAGTTAATTTAATTCTGGAGTCACTCCTGGTGTTGATGAATTAAATGATACTTTTACAGTTAGTACTGTATTTACTGAGATTAAATCTCCACTTTTCTAGGAAACAGAAAGAAAAGACCTGTTAAACCAGCCGCAGGATGAAGGTAAGGAGCGCATGATGGCTTAATGAGGGAAATAACGTAAGCTGATAAACTATTAGATGTCACGTGACTGCCCCTACTACAGTCTGTATGGACTTGTTATAACAAGTTAAAGCCCTTTTCATTCTGTTTATGACCATATTTTCATTCTCTTGAGGGGTGCTTTCAATTAATGTATTCCTTCATTAATTAAACACCAGTGTGAAAATCCATCCATCCATTATCCATCTTATCTAACCTGACTATTCCTGGTCAGTGTTGCAGGGCGGGCAGGAGCTCATCCCAGCATGCAGGCGAGAGGCAGGAATGCATCCTGGACAGGTTACCAGTCCATTGCAGGGCACGTAACATTCACACCTCCACTGATTCCTTTAGGAAAATTAACCTAATATGCATGTCCATTCGCTATGGGAGGAAACCAAAGTATCCGGAGGAAACCAAAATGGACATGGAGGAAACATACTCCAGAAAGAAAGATTTGAGCTGGGATTTGAACCTGTGACCTTGCTGTGCTCTCTGAAATCCATAACATGCAATCAACATTTGAGCTCTTAACAAATCAGAATATTATATTTGTAGGATCCAACATTTCCCACAGTCCCACAGGACAGTTCCGCGACGTTCACCCCGCATGACGTCTAGCTCGGTTCAGCCAATCCTGTAATGGCGGGAGCAATAAACTTTCCCTTATAAGAGCAAGACATGTTCTCGGGATCTTTTTCTTCCTCCAATTTTTCCCCCTTCTCCTTTCTTCCCATTCCCTTTTTCGACGCACCCTTTTTGGCCATTCGCTTCAGCTCATCTGCTCCGAGACTCGGACGGAGGCTGAATGCTGCACAGCGCACTACCAGGTCTACGGACACACCCAATTACCTCGCGGTAACTTAGTGGCCTATAGCGAGTGGAAACTGGTGTAGGCGGAACGGACATCAGTTTACCCCTGCAAAGCTCACCAACGAACAACAGCCACAAACTTCCACCCGGAAAAAGGACCAGCGAACATCCTTCCAGCAACCGAGCGCACCAGACGACAACGAACGGCTAAGACGGGAACACCCCAGCTTTCCGAACCTCTCCAGGACATCAGTAACCGCACCATCGCGGCTCCTATAAGGACAACACGTCTTTTGGATCCAATGCGTATGGACTCAGTAAGACAACAAACATTCAGGCATAGCCAGTGTTTAGTTTAGTCTTAACTGTTTTTGTGAATCTGTGTTTCCATATTTGCCGTCTTATCATTGGAATGTATTTTGTTAGCTATATATGTCCGTGAATTGATTCGCCGTCTTTTGCGCATATTAGAGTAAACTACGCAAGTAGTCTTCTCACAGCTAACAATAACTAACACACCACTTTACTTTCCTTTGTTCAAGCGACAACCTACTAACTTCCCGTTAGTTGATCTGTTCTGTGTTTGTACGTTTGTTGAATAAATATATTTTATTAACCCCGGTGTCTGTTTTGCCATCACATAGACAGGAGAGCCGAGTTAAAGCAGTCTTTCGAAGAACTTCCAACCTTCAGGTTATCGGTATGTTTAATCATTAATATCGGTTATTTTAATTATTAATTGAAATACAAAATTTGTGTTTAGATATTTCTGATAACAGTAATTTTATGAGACTGATTACTTTTTGCAGTTATACTGCTACATAACATTAATTGGCGCCCCGGTTTCGTAGAGCGTAAAATCCCCACGTTATTTGGCGGCACGTGCGAGGACCCTACATACTTAACTTACTAGCTTGAGGAGAAGCAATCGACACAATTGCTAGTCAATCGAATCTTGAAGAAAATTGAAGGCCAATTTCCCCAGCAACTGTGGCATTAGAATATTTTCACATCGTCTCTATGGTGATTTGTTTCAATCATGATATTAGACATGCATTAACTGAAAGAGACAAGCTTGCAGCTGTATATAAATAAATATACAGTAAAATCACAGACTTCTTCACATCTTACAAACTTGGTGTTGAGCTCCAAAACAGGAAGCTGACAATGCTCAGAACAGTGATGAAAAATCAGCCAGGACTCCCCAAAGGGCTTCTGAATCTGCATTCATTTAACCGATGAAACCTGAAAGCATTACAAGTTCATGTCTTTGTTTCTCAGTTAAATTTATTGATGTTTCACAGTTTTGTGTTGCATCTTTGCTGTTATGGAAATAATTTGGTATTTTGGCTACTTCCAATTGTACCTCAATAAGTTTTCTACAACTCACCACCAGCATGCAGAACAAGCAGCAGCAGAATATGCGCATAGCTTTTTTTTGTACTATTTTTTGAACAGAGAATCACCAAAGGAAAGCACTCTCAAATGCATATGAGAATTGTGCACGAACTCCTCATCTACTTGTGTGATGAGAGGTTTTATTATTTGGCAGCAGGAAGCAGTCAGAACTGTCACAACTGCAGCACTGCTTTTTTTTCGGTCAAATTTTGAATTGCATGAAAAATCAATCATAAAAACTATCATTCACATGATCAAATATTTATATTTCATATGTAAATATGTATAGTGTATATGTAACATTTATACTGAGTACTAAATGTAATTAATATGATACATATCTTGTATCAAATAGACGGTCTCAGAGGTTCACCACTGACAATAACTGATCTGGGCCCTGCTGGTTATATTTGGTTTTGAATAAAAAAAATAAAAAAAATGTATATTATATAATTAATATATATATATTTATTCCCAATGACGTGTTTGTGTTATTTGTTGAAAAATCCAATGTATCAATTTACCCCCACAAAGTGCATTTCACCTCCTGAATAGGAGATTGAAAGGAAAAACCACCCAAAACAAACCACAACTGAAAGAGGCTGCAGTAAAAGCCTGGAAAAGCATTCAAAAATAAGAATGCAACAGGTCGGTGATGTCAAAGGGTGTCTGTGAGTGTGAGAGCAAGAAAGGGAGCCTACAGGGCGCATGCTCATGCAGCGACCGGCAGCAGGCTGTGGCTGAGCGTTTGATGTTTGTTTTGTCGTTTTAACTTCGTAACTTATCATCTGGATAAGTAGTAACGGCATGCGACTGTAAGCTTTAATCTACTGATATCGGGGTCGATCGGTGAACTATAATGGAACTTTGGGCATTGCTTCTGTTGTGGATGGCGTTTCGGCTGGTTTGGAGTTTTGGCGATTCGTCTTCACTCCATTTAACGAGGATCCAGTACTCCAGGGAGTTTCTCCTATGCTGGAGTCACGTGACTCATTTGCCATCGAACTTAAACTCGCCAATATGGGACTTAGCGCGGCCAGTCGGACAACAATATCAAGGATCGGGTTCGGCCCGTAGAACCAAGACCAGGAAGCGGGGGCGCAGAGGAGGTGTTCGTCTTAGGGTGAAAAAACAGTCACTCTCACGTATCCCTCTGCCATCAATCATCCTCTCGAATGTGCAGTGACTTCGGAATAAATCCAAAGAGCTACAGGCACAGGCTCGGTATTCCCACGAGTTCAGAGACTCCTGCATCTTGGCGCTTACGGAGACGTGGCTGTCCGACAGGGACACGGACAGTGACTTGGGACTATGCGGCTTCGGATCGCCTGTCCGGCTGGACAGGGACGCAACAACTCCCGGCAAGTCCACTGGCGGGGGGGTGTGTCTCTACGTGAACGAGCGCTGGTGAAAATCGGTCAATGTTCGAGAGAAAATCTGCACGACCGACGTTGAATTACTCACGGTGGCATTACGTCCTCACTACCTCCCACGTGAGTTTCCCCAGCTGTTCGTCACTCTTGTGTACATACACCCCAAGGCGAACAGTAACAATGCCTGTGAAATTATCTCTCAAGTAACCCACTCACTCCAAATGCGATCCCCTGATGCCCCGATCATTATTCTTGGGGATATGAACAATTGCTCTTTGTCTAAAACACTCAGAGACTTCCACCAGTACGTTACGTGCCCCACTAGACACAATAAAACACTGGACTTGTGTTATTGTTCAGTAAAAAATGCATTCAAGTCCATTCCCCTCCCACCTATAGGCTCATCTGATCACAATTGTGTACACCTCATCCCCTCATATCAAACTGCTCTTAAGAGGGGCAAGGTACAGACTGTATATATTAAGGACTGGTCAGAGGATGCTTGTCTGTCTCTTCAGGGGTGTCTGGACTGCACAGATTGGGATATGTTTAAGGACTCATGCTCTGATATTGATGAATTGACTGATGTTACCAGTAGTTGGGTGTCTTACTGTGAGGATATTGTTATTCCAACTAAGGCCTTGAAAGGATACCCCAACAGTAAACCGTGGGTTTCTAAGTCTCTCATGGGTCTTTTGCGTGAAAAGAAAAGAGCCTTTAAGGAGGGTAACCTGCAGGTATTGCACAAACTTCAAAAAGATATAAAATGGGAAATCAGGGCAGGCAAACTTAAGTATAAAGATAAATTAGAAACACAGCTCAAAATGAACAACCTGGGTTCAGCCTGGGATAGTATGAAGACTATTGTAGGGCTTAAGGAAAGGGGAAAGAGAAAGTTAGAATTTAACAACAAATCTGACTCGGTACTGGCAGAGGATCTCAACAGGTTCTATGTCAGATTTGACACACATGACTTCAGCAACAGACATTCTGAACTCAAGAGGAGTCTCCTGGCATCCCCCCGTTTATCCCTAGTTTCAATGAGTATAGTGTTGTTAGGTGCTTTAAACACTGCAGACCAAAAAAAAGCCCTGGCCCAGATAACATCAGTGGCCGCACGCTAAAAGTGTGTGCCGAACATTTAGGCCCTATCTTTCATCACATATTCAGTTTGTCACTCTTCCAGCAGAGGGTGCCATCTCTATGGAAGCAGTCTGTAGTGGTGCCTGTTGCCAAGGTCAGTCGCCCCCAAACCCTTAATGATTTCAGGCCGGTTGCCCTCACATCCCTTGTTGCAAAATCCTTTGAGAAGTTGATTAAAGCTGAGCTCCTAGCTCCTAGACCCTTTTCAGTTCGCCTATAGGGCCAAGAGGGGGGTGCAGGATGCTACCATCACTCTACTTAATCTTCTCTATAAACATCTGGAGAAGAGTGGGAATCATGCTAAGTTGCTCTTTGTTGATTCAGCATTTAATACCATCCAACCACACCTGCTAACTGAAAAATTGCTGAGCAACTTTAGCTTTGATCCAAGCCTGACTGGTTGGCTACTTGACTTCCTTACGCAGAGAGTTCAGAGGGTGAGGGTGAATAATGTGCTGTCCAGTGCTCTAACATCGTCCACCGGCTCACCTCAGGGGTGTGTCCTCTCCCCCCTGTTGTACATTCTGTATACCAATGACTGCCTTAGCCAACATGACAACAGGTACATTATAATATTTGCAGATGACTCTTTAATCGTCAGTTTGTTGAATACTCATGAGAATGAGCATGGCCCTGTCATTGATGACTTTGTGTCCTGGTGTGAAGATACCTTTTTGCATCTTAACATCAGTAAAACTAAGGACATGTCTATAGACTTCAGACGCCTCCCCCCTGCTCCAGTGCATAGTGTAATCAAGGGGCAGGATGTTGATATGGTATCATGTTATAAGTATCTGGGCACCTTGATTGATGACCGGCTTAAGTTCGACTTGAACACCACTTCTGTGTGCAAGAGAGGCCAACAAAGACTCTCTGCTCTCAGGAAACTTGCAAAGTTTCAGGTGGATAAAACATTGATGACACTGTTCTATAGAGCTTTTATTGAGTCTGTCCTGACGTTCTCCATTATCTGCTGGTATGGAAACGTCACTATCACAGACAAGAATGCACTTTCTAAAATTGTGAATGTGGCCAATAAGATAGTGGGAGTGAAGTTCAATAGTCTTACTGAGTATTTCAACAAGCAGCTGTTTAACAAAGCCATGAATATCTATCAAGATACAAGTCATCCTCTGTATACAGAATACATGTTGTTGCCATCTGGCTTTATTCCTCTTTCTATTCAAGCACTGAATGCACGCAACAGAAGAAGATAGCCTTGTCCACTTAGTGACCCCATACCCCAATCCACTACCTCTTTTTATATCTACCTTCTATTTATTGAAACTGTATCTTGATTTTAAATGACTCAGTTTTTAATGCACTGCCAATATTTATCACAACTGAACTATTTATTATGCTTCTTGTGCAGAATCTGTCTGTCTGTCTGTATTGTGTTATGCCTATTGGTGTGTGGTATGTGTGTGGTCCTGCTGCAAACAAATTGCCCATTTGGGACAAAGAATAAACTGAACTGAACTGAACTGAACTGGGTCACAGGCTTGATGCAGTTATTGCAAGCAAGGGATATGCTCTTTGTTCCAATACGTTTGCTCACATAAAAATGGCCTGGTCTGACACCGAAGGTGCTACATTCTAAGTAGTATAACACATCTAGCTGTATATGTGTACATTGTTATATCCTTACCATTATATTCACATTTCACAATATCAAAATACACTGGGTACAAATTACAACACCTTTGTAATCTGAACTTGTGGGTTTATAGGGGAAAAGCAGGTTAGTTATGTAAACCGATGCAAGACTTTAAAAGTAACAGGACCTTGAAATCTATCCTGTACTTGATAGGCAGCCAGTGCAGCGAAGCTGATAGTGATATGTTCATACTTCTTAGTCCTAGTCACAATGGAGATTCTTTAGTGGGGCATTCGGAGAATTTGGCACCAGCAGCATGAATCTATGGACCCAACCTGCCTTGCGCCAACTGCTGGCGGTGGTGTAACGGTGTGGGAAAGAATCTTTTGACACACTTTGGGACCGTTAATACCACTCAATCATCGCTTGAATGCCACAGCCTATTTGAGTATTGTTGCTGATCATGTGCATCCCTTCATGGCCACAAAATCTTCTAATGGCTACTTCCAGCTTGATAATGCACCATGTCACAAAGCAGAAGTCGCCTTAAAAACTGGTTTCATAAACATGACAATGAGTTCAATGTTATTCAGTGGCCTTCCAAATCACCGGATCTGAATCCAAGAGAACACCTTTGGAATGTGGTAGAATGGGAGCATAAATGTGCAGCTGGCAAATATGCAGAAATTACATGATGCAATCAGGAATGTTGTCAAGAGGCTTCCTGTGTGCCACAGTTGCAAGTGGAACATTTTCTCAGCCTCCATACTTTCTGCACCAGGGCTATTGACTCACACTGTATATAAAATATGTTGTTAAATACTGTATTGCATGTATGAACAAAATATCTAAATATACCTCTCCTCACTTACACTACAAGCAGTATGAGTTGGTAATTTGAATACATTCCACGGGAAGTCGGAACCCTCTTATTATACAGTAAAATATTTAATGTGAAATCAACTCAACTGGACTCATTTGCACTCTTATTACAGTTGAATTAGTACTGCCTGGTGTAGCCTCATGCTACTACTGTAGGTCAATTGTGTAATCGTGTCATGAATGCAATGCTTCATCAACAACCTAACGGTTCACAGCGAACAAAAAATGGAAAATCTATTCACTGTTAACATTTTGAAAACATTGTTTTGAATAGAAGAACATGGTGGCAGATTTGTTAACACAAGTGAGGTGCTTAGTTTTCGAAGAAACAGAAATGCCGCGATCGGCAATATAGGCGTAATTCAGGTGAATGTTGTTTACTTTTGGATTACATGACTCTTGTATTTAGGAAGGTGCATTTTGTTATTCGTTCGGCTAGGAAATCATTTGTTTTCATTACATTACATTAATGGCATTTGGCAGACGCTCTTATACAGAGCGACGTACAACAAAGTGCATACCCATAACCAGGGATAAGTGCGCTGAAAGACCCGAGAGGGAATTACAAATTCAACTGCTAACTGTACAACAAAGGACTAGGGCCTATTTGATCATCGTTTTATGTTACTGTACACTGAAAGCAATTGAGTTTGTGGAAATGCCATTCATGTAATGTCATTTCTCAATGTGCAAATGGCAAGTTATTCTTGGAAACAAGACCACAGAGAGGTTTTCCAAATTGGCAGCTTTCACTTCTCGCCTGTGGTGACTTCATCCTGTTCTGTCCAGAATGCTATTCAGCATAGATCATCAACTCTGGCCCCTGAATCCGAATTCAGCCCTGAATGTATTTTCTCAGCATTTTTGTTTCCCCCTCGTTGCTAGTTCGTCTTGTCCTGTTTCTGTTCCCGAGCCGTTGATTCCGTCCACCAGTTCTAGCCTCCTTGTTGCCTTGCCCTTGCCCTTGCCCTTGCCCTTGTTCCTGAGTCCTTGCCCTAGTTTATTTGGTTTTCTGGTTTTGACCCCTGCCTGCTTCCCTGGACTCTTCTTTGCTTTTTGGATTTTTGTACCTCTGCCTTTTTGGACGGACCCCCTGGTTTTGACCCTGGCATGTTTTTCGACTCTGCTCTGTCTGCCCCTTTTGATATTAAATTGCCATTTTTCTGCACCCCCGTCTGCTTCTGGTTCCTCTGTTCCCCCTGGCATAACAGAACGAACTAGCCAGGCATGGAACCAGCGGACCCCACCCCCTGGGATAGGGTGCACGACGCTTCTATTCACTCGGCCCGCATGTGGAGGTTGGAGCAGATCACTGCCCAACTCACAGCGATCCAGGCCAAGCTCTTCAGACCCGGCTATATCCAACTTCCTTTCCCAGCCCTAATCCACTCTCCCACTCCACTCCTGACCCGGCTTCCAGAACCACATCTGTTCCAGCTTCCCCTTCAACCCCAGTGCTCGTCTCCGGGTTCCGAGCCCCGTCTGCTCGAGGACTGCTCGTCTCTGGGTTCCGCGCCCCGTCTGCCCGAGGACTGCCCGTCTCCAGGTTCCGAGCCCCGTCTGCCTGGAGCAACCCCGTCTCGGGTCCCCGAGCCGCTTCTGCCCGGAGAGGTCCCGTCTCGGGCCCCTGAGTCGCTTCCGCTCCAGGACCTTGGTCTGGCCCCTGCGCCATGTCTGGCCCAGTCCCAGGCTCTGGCCCCGGCCCATGCGCTGACTTGGGTTCCAGACCCCTCCAGGTCAAGAAGAAAGAGACCCCGGGCCTGTGCCCACCTGAGACCCCGGGCCCGTGCCCGCCTGAGACCCCATGTTCCCTCCGAGAAGCCCCCGAGCTCCCTTCCTTCCCTTCGAGACCCCCGTTTCCGTCCGGGACCCAAACTCCCTTCCGAGACCCTCGTTTCCGTCCAAGACCCCCGTTTCCGTCGAAGACCCCCGTTTTTTTGTCCGAGACCCCCGTTTTTTCCGTGCGAGACCCCCGTTGCCGTCCGAGACCCCCATCTCTCCGTCCAAGACCCCCGTTTCCGTCCGAGGCCCCCGTTTCTGTCCAAGACCCCTGTTGCCGTCCGAGACTCAAGCTCCCTTCCCAGAACCCCGTTTTTCCATCCGAGACCCTCGTTTCCGTCCGAGACCCCAAGTCCCCTTCCGAGACCCCAAGTCCCCTTCCGAGACCCCTGTTCCCGTCCGAGACCCTACCCAGTTCCCCTCAGTGCTGCCCTCATTCCCATTCCTTTGTATTATTATTACATGTTTAATGAACTGTGATCGAGTGCATTTAACTTTGTTGTCTGTTAGAGGTAAATTAATCCTGCTGATTTTGTTGTGCACAGGAATGTGCTTTCAACGATGTGGCAAATCATGTGGCATTTGTGGATGTGGATGGTAAGAAACAAATATTTAGCTTCATTATCTTCATTGTTATAAATCACATCTTGTTGTGTGCTTCTGTTAGCACATGTACAGTGGTCTCCTGAATTGTTGGCACCCCTGATTGGCAATGTATTGTTTTGTACATTGGCAGTCAAGGGTGCCAATAATTCTGGATCCCATTGTATATACCGACTTCTGACTTCTGTTCCTAATTTCAGTTTTTGTTTAAATGTCAAATAACAATACACTTCCTTATTGCAATCAGAAGGTAACGTTTGTCATTATCATTTCAAATATACAGGTGCATCTCACAAAATTATAATATTGTGGAAAAGTTTTCTTTTTCTTTTTCGTAAGTCTGTGATTTTCATATATTTTAGGTTCATTACACAAAGCCATTTATTTCAAACCTTGAGGATTACGGCTTACAGCTCATGAAAAAAGAAAGAAAAAAGAAGCCGAACAGAAATGTACTGTTATCGAGGTAGTCTTTTGTACAAGTAGTACTAATGCTGGAATAACTATCTACTGGCTTCAGCAGAGGTCACAAAATTCATTATGTGTTTGGCTTCAGCCTGGGTAATAAGAAGACAGTGGGAGAACGGACCTGAGACGTCGAAACGCTTGGGGAAACTATGTTAATTGAAATGGTTTCTTAAATGGTATGGTCATGGGTCAACATCTCATGCAAATTACATTGCAGACTTAATTATTACTTAATAAATTACTTCTCATATAATTTCTCATGAAATCTGAAATGAAGTTAACAAAATGTGCAAATGTTTCAAGATGAAATAATATACAATATGTGATGGTGTAAAGTGTAGACACAAAGGCAGGCTCTGCTCCCTTCCTCTCCGCTCCTCGGGCTGCTGATATGGGGACATTAGAGACTGGTACCTGAGCTAGCACTCCAGTGGCAACATACCTGTGGAGGAGCAATGCAAGGTGCTGTGTGCATTCAGCCATGAGTGCCTGGACCATCCAGTCACAGTTAAGACCCGGAGACGACCCTGATGTGCTTAGTTTCCATCAACCGGCAAACATAACCGTCACCCTGATGTAGATCCAGGCTAGTTACAGGGGACATGAGTCTCTGGTATTAATCTCAAGAACCATATATTATACATATATATACAAAATATACAAAAAGGGAAATTTTTGACTGAATTGAATGGCATTGATTTTTGTCATTCAAGACAGTTTGTAAGATTTTTTTTGTTTGTTTTTTTGCCAGGTCTCAGGATGATAGCACATTCAGAAAGATGAGTATATCATAACCAGCTAAATGAATTCCTTCAGATAGCAGATATACACTCAGTGAGCACTTTATTAGGTAGACCTGTACACCAGCTTGTTAATGCAAATATTTAATCAGCCAATCATGTGGCAGCAACTAAATGCATAGAAGCATGAAGGTTCAGCTGGTCAAGAGGCTCCGCTGTTTTTCAGCCTAAATGTCAGAATGGGGAAGAAATGTGATCTAAGTGACTTTGACCATGGCATGATTTTTAAACAGATTAAATGGTTGAAACAGATTGTCCTGCACCCTGTGCAGTGCAGATTGGTGCATTGTTTACCCCATCTTCTGTCGGGGTATGGTGTAGTTCCTCTCATTTCTGAGCGGTTAGCAGAGGCCACTCGCTGCATAATCTGCTTCTGTTAATGCAGGTTGGGCTTTGTGCATGTTAATGCTCAGTTTAAATGTGCGTTGTGTGGGAAATATTCTTCTTTTGTTAATAGCCTTATCTGTTTTGCAAAATTAGCTCACTTAACTGCCCAGAAAACAAAGTTACAGTCTGCATCTGGTACAGTCTGTTCTAACAGGTTAGAGCCATTCTGTTCATATGCATTACTGTTACAGTCTGTTCTAACAGGTTAGAGCCATTCTGTTCACATACATTACTGTTACAGTCTGTTCTAACAGGTTAGAGCCATTCTGTTCGCATACATTACTGTTACAGTCTGTTCTAACAGGTTAGAGCCATTCTGTTCATTTACATTACTGTTATAGTCTGTTTGAACAGGTTAGAGCCATTCTGTTCATATCCATTACTGTTACAGTCTGTTCTAACAGGTTAGAGGCATTCTGTTCATACACATTACTGTTCCAGTCTGTTCTAACAGGTTAGAGCCATTCTGTTCATATACATTACTGTTACTGTCTGCATCTGTCAGTCTGTTCTGCCAGGTTAGAGCCATTCTGTTCATTTACATTATAATGAGGGGTAGTTTCAGTTAATGTATTATCTCATCAATTAATCACCACTGTAAAGACAAACCAAAAAACCGGAACAAAACAAAAACACATCAGTGAATGTGGACCAAGATATGTTCATGTTCTCACAGTTACTGTGGCTGTGCTGCTTGTATTAGAAGTATCAGTTGTGATTTTAAGAAACATTCTTATTTTAAGTAATTCACCAATCTATCTGATGAGATGTTATTGTTTAAAGTTGACAGTTATCTATATTCTGTGAACAGAAATCCTCATATTTACACAAGAGATATGAGTTGTAAGCATACTAGATTTTAAAGAATTAAACAAGGACATCAAAAAATAAAAGTAATGTAATGTTACATTTTAAAGTTATTCTGAAAGATGTAAACTTTGTATTCAAGTTACAAAATAATTTACCAGTATTTTGCTTTCAGAGAGGAGAATGAAGAACATAGTATGTGTGAAACTTTTCACATTATGTGCCTACATTTTTAAATCCATTTCAAGTGCAGAATTGGCTAATTGCTATAATTAGTTTGTTTAAATAATTCTGGTGTCACTCCTGGTGTTGATGAATGAAATGATACTTTTACGGTTAATACTGCATTTACTGATATAAAGTCTCCACTTTTCTTGGAAAACATGTCAAACCTGCTGCAGCATGAAGATCAGAGAACGCATGATGGCTTGATGAGGGAAATGATGAAAGCTGATATAAAAACTATGAGAAGTCGCATGACTGCCCCTGCTACAGTCTGTATGGACGTGTTATAACATCATTTATAACTACACTTTTCAGAGCCAGTGAAACCTGAAAGCATTACGAGTTCATGTCTTTGTTTCTCAGTTAAATTTACTGATGTTTCGCAGTTGTTTTTTTGTTGCATCTTTGCTGTTACTGAAATAATTTGGTATTTTGACTACTTCCAATTGTACCTCAATATGTTTTCTCCAACTCACCACCAGCATGTTGGACAGAGACACTTGAATGCCACAGCGTATTTGAGTATTGTTGCTGACCATGTGCATGCCTTCATGGCCACAATGTTAACCATCTTCTTATGGCTGCTTCCAGCATGATATTGCACCATGTCACAAAGCAGAAGTCGCCTTATAAACTGGTTTCATAAACATGACAAAGAGTTCAATGTTATTCAGTGGCCTTCCGAATCACCGGATCTGAATCCAAAAGAACACCTTTGGAATGTGGTAGAATTCGCTGCATAAATGTGAAGCTGGCAAATATGCAGAAATTACATGACGCAATCGGGAACGTCAACGTCTTGTGGAATCCATGCCATGAAGAATTTAAGCTGTTTTGAGAGCAAAGGGAGGCCCTGTCCGGTATCAGTATAGTGCTTCTAATAAGTGCTCAGTGAGCATATACTAAAGCAGTTTCTGGGAATTAAATGGCAAAATCAGTTATAACCCTCCTTACATTACACTGCTGTCACAAAAAAAAAAAAAAAAAAAACAGAAACCATTTTCCATAAACACGTTAGTCTGTTTACTGCACACCAGTGGTGTAAAGAGCCATGGTGTTAGCGACTTTGGTCACCTTGCTGTGTGAAGGGGTCCAGCATGGTCTCTGTGGCCGCAAACTTTGAGTTTTCACACCACTCCAGTGGGCTGTCTTTGGCCTTCGCACTGGGGTCTGTGTGTAGAGGCTTCCTGTGTGTAGAAGGCACCACAGATGCAAATAGAACATTTTCTCAGCCTCCATACTGAGTTTCTGCACCAGGCCTATTGACTCACACTGTATATAAAATATGTTGTTAAATACTGTATTGCATGTATGGACAAAATATCTAAATATACCTCTCCTCACTTACACTACAAGCAGTATGAGTTGGCAATTTGAATACATTCCACGGGACGTCGGAACCCTCTTATTATACAGTAAAATATTTAATGTGAAATCAACTCGGCTGGACTCATTTGCACTCTTATTACAGCCTGGTGTAGCCTCATGCTACTACTGTAGGTCAATTGTGTAATCGTGTCATGAATGCAATGCTTCATCAACAACCTAACGGTTCACAGCGAACAAAATATGTAAAATCTATTCACTGATAACATTTTCTCTTGAAACTAGCAGAAACTATGTAACATTAGACAGCAATTGGTGGTCTAACGTTACATGGTTAGACAACAATCGGTTGTAGTATGTAAAAAGCTTCTTGTAAATAAGTTGTCCACACCTACCCGTATGAGGATTTTTGAAGTTACTCCCAAAAGCATGTGACTAGAAGCGCTGTATTTGACATTTATTTTGTATTTAACGCTTTGTATTTAACATTAAGTAGTCTAGGAGCGTGGGAGTAGCCTACTAGTTAGGCACAGCCATTGTTTTGTCAAGTAACCGAAATTGAAAGAGCCTATATCAAAAGAAGTTACTGTTATAATGGACTGGAGTGCTGAACCCCCCCGTTAGAGTTGGTATGTTCCCAGCAGCAACCAGGAAGTGTCAGTGTGTTTATGTCCCCGCTTGAAGTTCTAATACAGATCCACAACAGATACAAGCTACCGTCTGCGGTTTCATTATTTACACAAACATGGTGTCAGAAGTGGCTAGAATTGACCATAGATGTGTGTGAAGTTGCCGTGCTTCACCACGCTGCTGTCAATAAGAAGAAAAGAAGCAGAGGCGCGGGAAGCAGCAATCATTAGCGACGAGCTAAGCTAACAACAACAGCGTCAGCATGACGGCAAACATACCGCCACCGGAGGAGATGAAGATGAGCGGCGATCTCGCCAGTAACTGGGACAATTTTAGGGCAGAATTTGAGGACTATGCACTGGCGACAGGATTAAAGGACAAAGCAAAAGAAGTCCAGGCAGCAACACTGAGAAGAGTGATGGGTGGTGAATGTCGCCATGTATACAAGTACAATTTGGGACTCACAGCAGAACAGGGGAAGGACGCAGAAGTCATTCTCGATGCTTTGGAGGGATATTTCAAGCCGGCTAGCAACATCATATTCGAGAGATACGTTTTTGGCAACTGCAAGCAAGATGAAGGGGAACCCATCGATATGTTTGTAACAAGGCTGAGAGAGAAGGCTGCTTCTTGTGAGTACGGACAACTCAAGGAACAACTAATAAGTGACAGACTGGTTCTGGGTGTCAGTGATGAGAGCGTGCGCTGCCGCATGCTCAGAGAGAAGGGCCTCACGCTGACATCAGCCATAGAGATATGCCGGGCTGCAGAGATGACGGATATCAGGCTGAAGGCGATGACACAAGACAGGCCGCTGGAGACGGTGCATGCAACAGATGGTCATCGGCTGCGGACTACACCCAGGCAGGAGCGCTTTGACAAGTCTCAGAGGCAGGCACCGGGCGCAAGCGAGGGCACCACATGCAGATTTTGCGGCAACCTGCACAGACGTGGACGTGAACTTTGCCCAGCATATGGCAAGACTTGCCGCCATTGTGGGACAGCGAATCATTTTGCTAAGGTGTGCTTGAAGAGGAGCCAGGCCACACGACAGCTAAATGCAGCGGATATTGATGTCCAGGAGGAGGTAGAAGGAATCAGCACAGATGCACACATATACACGGCAGAGAGCATAGGTGCAGTTCAGGGCCCGGGAAAAAAATGGTTTGCCAACATAAAAATTAATGGTGGGTCTCAGAGGTGCCAGACTCAGGGGCGACCTGTGATGTCATGAGTATAGAAGACAAGAGGAAGCTGGCGCCTGAAGTGAAGTTATTACCAAGTCAAACCAGGTTGGTACTGTATTCAGGCCAAACGATGCACTCCATAGGGATATTAAAAACTGAGTGTGTAGTGAGAGGGAAGACACATAAGTTGGAATTTGAGATAGTGAGAAGCAAGCAAAGACCCCTGTTGTCAGGCGAAACCAGTGAGCGCCTAGGCTTGATGCGTTTCACCATCCCTCAGGAGCTCCTGATGGTGGGGCATAGCAGGTCAGAGCCGTTGACCAGGCAGCACCTTATTAATACATACGATGACGTTTTCAGTAGCCCAGTTGAATCACTCCCAGGGGATGTTCATTTTGAGCTGGAGAAGGATGTAGCCCCAGTGCAGGCTTCTCCACGTAATGTTCCAGTAGCACTCAGAGAGGCGGTCAAGGCTCAGCTAGACAAACATGAGAGAGATGGCCACCTAGCCCCAGTGTCGGAGCCAAGTGAGTGGATTAGTAACATGGTGATAGTCAGACAGCCAGATAAACTGAGGATATGCATAGACCCCAGATCACTAAATCAAGCTTTGAGAAGATCTCATTACATGATGCCAACCCTTGAGGATGTACTATACAAACTGCCCAAGGCTCGTATCTTCACCCTTGTAGACGCGCGTGATGCCTTTTTACAGTGTAGATTAGATGAGGAGAGTAGCTACATGACCACATTCTGGACGCCTTGGGGCAGGAAGCGCTGGTTAAAGCTGCCTTTTGGTGTCTCAGTGGCGCCGGAAGTATACCAGCGAAAGCAGCATGAGCTGTTGGCAGGGCTCAGTGGTGTGGAACCCATAGCAGACGACATACTGGTAGTGGGGTGCGGGGAGACAGATGAGGTAGCCATACAAGACCACGATGGAAAACTGATAGCGCTCATGGAGAGGTGCAGAGAGATTAAACTAAGATTGAGTCTAAAGAAGCTGCAGTTCAGGGTCAGTGAGGTGAAGTTTCACGGACACATCCTGTCAGCGGAGGGGCTCAGGGCAGACCCAGAGAAAATTAGGGCGGTCCAGGACATGCCACACCCTACAGACGCCAAGGCAGTACAGCGGTTCATAGGGTTTGTAACCTACCTCGCAAAGTTTATGCCACGCCTCTCTGAAATAAGCGAGCCGCTGCGGAGGCTACTAGATAAAGACGTTCCATGGCATTGGCTCCCCAAGCATGATGGTGCAGTTGAGGAAATTAAGTGCTTCTCATTGGCCTCCACTGGCTTCCTATTGCCGCACGCATCCGATTCAAGGCCCTAGTGTTGGCATTTCAGGCTGCTAAGGGGACTGCCCCACATTACATACAATCCCTGATCACTCCCTACTCCCCAGCTAGACCACTCCGGTCTGCCAGCTCTGGTTGCCTTACGGTTCCCTCTCTACGGGCACCTGGCGGTCGAGCTGCACGTTCACGCCTGTTTTCCGTTCTGGTCCCTCAGTGGTGGAATGACTTACCTACCACTGTCAGGACAGCAGAATCCCTCCCCCTATTTCGACGCAGACTCAAAACACACCTCTTCAAACTCTACCTTAGTCCTCCCTCCTGACTTACCCCGCCCCCCCCTTCTGATACCCCTATCCCTGTCTAACCCCCCCCCCCCCCCCCCCCCCAAAAAAATAAATAAAAATAATAATAAATAAAATTGCACTTATGATGACGACTATATGTTTAGAACAGCAGTCCAGGTGTATTTTCCTGTATGTTCTGGTTGTGATGCTTTGACTTGTGGTAGAACCTATGCACTTGTAAGTCGCTTTGGATTAAAAGCGTTTTATGACTAAAATGTAAAATGTAAGTGTTTAGTCACAGCAGCCCCGATCCTGAAATACTATGACGTGACCAAGCCGGTCACTATCCAGAGTGATGCGAGCCAGAAGGGGCTTGGCTGCTGTCTCCTGCAGGGGGGTCAGCCAGTTGGGTATGCATCGCGAGCACTGACGCAGACAGAACAGAACTATGCGCAAATCGAAAAGGAGTGTTTGAGTATAGTGTTTGCATGCCAGAGGTTTCGCTATTATTTGTATGGGCGAGGGGAGATCGTAGCAGAAACAGACCACAAGCCACTCATCTCAATATTCAATAAGCCCCTCCTCGCAGCACCAAAACGGCTGCAGAGCATGTTGCTCACACTCCAGGACTACAACCTAAAGGTAGTGTACAAGCCAGGGCCAGACATGCACATCAGTGACACATTGAGCAGAGCCACAGCCCCAGCACAGAGAACTGATGTGAGATACACAAAGCACACAGTTTGTAGCCTGCAGAGGGAGCAAGAGAACATTGAACAGATCAATCAGGCTGATTATCTGAATGTCACAAGCCAGCGCCTGACTCAAATCAGACAGCACACAGAGGGGGATGAAAGTCTCCGGATATTGAGGGCAGTGGTGCTTCGTGGCTGGCCAGATCGGCGGGAGGACACTCCCCTGGCGATCAGAGAATACTGGTCAGTCCGGGATGAGATCAGTGCACAAGATGGAGTGCTCTTTAAAAGCCAGCCGGTCATAGTTCCACGGTCATTACGCGCAGAAATGTTGAAACGCATCCACGCCAGCCACTTGGGAGGAGATGCCTGCTACAGACAGGCCAGAGACACGCTGTACTGGCCTAACATGCCCAGTGAAGTTAAGGACTATGTGAGCCAGTGCTCAGCGTGCAATTAATACTCACATGAGCCGCAGCGAGAGACAATGATGTCACACACACTTCCTACGCGCCCATGGCAGATTCTCAGCATGGATTTATTCAGACAAGCAGGCAATAACTTTCTGCTCATGGTTGACCATTACTCAGACTTTTGGGAGATAGAGCTTCTCCCAGATCTCTCAGCGGAGACCACAGTGTTGAGGTGCAAAGCCCAATTTGCACGGCACGGGCAGCCTGACCGGGTGATTACAGACTGTGGTTCTCAGTTCGACTGTGAAACATTCAGGAAGTTTGCAAGAGAATGGGACTTCGACCATGTCATGTCTTCACCCAGACACCCAAAATCGAATGGGAAGGCTGAGTCGGCTGTGAAGATAGTAAAAAACTTGTGCAAGAAGGCAGCCAGCGCAGGGAATGACCCGTGGATAGCCATCTTACAGTGGAGGAACACGCCCACAGAGGGCATGCTCAGCAGTCCAGCACAAAGACTGCTGTCTCGGAGGCTGAAGACTCCACTCCCAGTCGCGGACTCGCTCTTGGAGCCGAGCGTGGTCACTGGGGTTCCGGAGAAGCTGCGGGCAAAACACCAGACAGCCAAGCTCTGGTATGACAGGTCAGCCAGAGATCTGCCCGAGCTGTGTATCGGCCAAGATATCAGGATGAAGCCTCTGCCTGGGGACAGGACCGGCAGGTGGAGGAGAGGGGTGTGCCTGCAGCAGGTGGGCCCCAGATCGTACTTGGTGGATGTGGAGGGGACATTCTACAGGCGTAATCGGGTGGACCTGCGGCCAGCAGAGCAGGAAGCGATCAGACACCACCCTGAGCAACACAGCATGCAGGATGGCAGCGCGCCTGACACAACACGACAACACGGCAGTCCCCATGACAACACAACGCACGAGAATGCAGACAGTGTCACGAGCGCTCAGGAAGTCAGACCGCTGAGGAGTGAGATGCACCAGCCCGCAGGCGACCCACCGCCCACAGCAGGGCATAGGACGACCAGTGGCAGGCTGGTGAAAGCGCCGAACAGACTAGATTCATAGACTGGACGTTAATGTTTTATTACTGTGTGGAACGGGCTGGTTATTGGTTTATTATTGTTGTTGAAAAAAAAAAAAAAAAAAGGGGCGAATTGGATTTGAAATTGAATTTGCGATTTGTGTAATTTGTGAATTCGAAGTAACATTGATAATTTGTAAAAGGGTTACATTCAGTTATGATGTAGAGTTATCATCTAGAAAAGGGGAGATGTTATAATGGACTGGAGTGCTGAACCCCCCCGTTAGAGTTGGTATGTTCCCAGCAGCAACCAGGAAGTGTCAGTGTGTTTATGTCCCCGCTTGAAGTTCTAATACAGATTCACAACAGATACAAGCTACCGTCTGCGGTTTCATTATTTACACAAACAGTTACTTTACAGCTTGCACCGCGATCTTTGGACTTTCTTTCCGCACTTTCTGGAGTCCAAAGACAGATTGGGTCTCGGCGTGCTCCCGAATCAAGTAAGGCTTACATTACATTCTAATTCCGAGAAAATGACACGCAGGCATTAGAGGTAGGCTATTGTTTTGAATAGAAGAACATGGTGGCAGATTTGTTAACACGGGTGAGGTGCTTAGTTTTCGACGAAACGGAAATGCCACGATCGGCAATATAGGCGTAATTCAGGTGAATGTTGTTTACTTTAGGATTACATGACTGTCTTGGACTTAGGAAGGTGCATTTTGTTATTCGTTCGGCTATGAAATCGTTTGTTTTCATTACATTACATTAATGGCATTTGACAGACGCTCTTATACAGAGCAATTTACAACAAAGAGCAAAGTGCATACCCATAACCAGGGATAAGTGCGCTGAAAGACCCGAGAGGGAATTACAATTTCAACTGCTAACTGTACAACAAAGGGCCTATTTGATCATCGTTATTTTATCTTTTGTACACAAGACCACAGAGGGGTTTTCCAGATTGGCAGCTTTCTCTTTCATTTCTCGCCTGTAGTGACTTCATCCTGTTCTGTCCAGAATGCTATGCAACATAGATAATCAACTCTGGCCCTGAATCAAAATTCAGCCATGAATTTACTGACAGTCTTCATACTTCATATCTGACTTCCAGGTAAAGGGAGGGTGGAAAACTAGCAGGGGACCATGATCTGCTGATCCCTGATATATAATAAGGAACAAATTGACATTCAAAATTATAATTAAAATAACTATTATACATCTATTATTATGAGTAGGCTCTAGAATAATACTAACTAATAGACTGACCGCGATCCTAGCGTTTACGACATTGGTTTATCGGTCCGGGAAACTTTGTGGGGTAAATTGTGCATTCTGATAAGCACAGCGAGCCGAGTCAGTGAGGGAGACACACAGCGGAGAAGCGAGACGAGAGGAGAGAGGAATACATGAGAGAAAAGTAATTTCACATGGCGTACTCTAAAAAGAGAAAAGTAGAGAGCGAAAACAGAGTTTTTAATCAAGATGGACTGACTCTTACATGCTCATTCTTCCCACGAGAAGTTCAAAACCAGTATGTCTCATATGTTCCGAGACCGTGGCGAAAAGCGCTAATGCGAAGTGCCATTACGAGACAAGGCACAAATCTTTTGAACAAACATACCCATTGAACACATTCATTCACTGATCAACAACGTGCTAACGGATGTTCCCTTAAAGTTGCTTGGATTTCGGGTCAACATAAAAAAAACATTTACTGATGTGTTGAGATTGTTTATTATTAAATTCGTTGAGACTGTTAAGATGTGAAATGGAGTCAACAAAAAAAGAAGAAAAAAAAGAAAAAGGGAAACGCTGCTACTCTTTTTATTTTCTAAAATTAAGCACTTTATTTTAAGATGCACATTTTTCAAAAGCTCTGTTATGTACCTTATTTTTAAATGCAGCCCTTATTTTACTTGAAAAGAAAAGTGACAATAAATATTGTTGAAATATTATTAAATTGTACTTTATTTGATTTGACAATCAGTTGTTGACTACATACAGACATTGATATTACTGAAACAACAAGACTACTTGAAGTCATTTTCTCTCTGCCTCATCAGGATCATCTGATGCTGTTTGAAACTCCAAAAAAGTAGTATTTGCGCTCACATTTGCGCAACAAATTTTTATTTATTGCATATTTGATGATGTTCCGGACCTTTGCTTCAGGTAACTTTCTCTAACTGGAACTCTTTGAATTTTAATTGAATACAATCCCTGCTCTAGAATGTAAGCTACATGAACATTCTTTTTCAGCTCTCAGATGACATTGTTTCTGTGTGGTTGATGGAATTTATTTTCCCTCAGCAGCTGTAAACGTGTTAACATAGAGACAACCACGTGATTAAAAATAACCTTCTATTATAATCTTTATTACAAATTAGACCATATGCTGAATTAAGTGCTTAGAAAATATACTCCAAGAATCTTCCCCTGTCTCTCTCTCAAACAGACAGACTGTGAGATTAATGTCTCTGCTTTTCCCAGCTTGCACATTCTGGTCTCTTGTTGAAGATTTATCTGGAGACTAAATAATAATCCTAGGCTGTCAGCATCATGTCTTCCTTGTTTTTGTCTCCACCCTTGTGGAAAAGTGTGTATAAGTGTCTTACTATGTCTGATTCAAATCACAAGTCTCCTCACTTGTGTCACTGCAATGTGTTAATCTCTGGTTGGAACTGAAGGGTTACTGGAATTATCTGAACTAATTTATTTAAATGTCATGTGATTCTCTCATTTATCAACTGAATCCACAAAAGCAGTTCCCTTTCTGTAAGTTACTTTTTTAGACATGCATTAGTAATATCTCCTGTAGTAGACTGCAGAGAGAATAGAGAAACTCAGTCAGGACAACTCACATATTCAGATTTAATATTTTCATGAATATGCAAGTAAACATTTTTGTGTGGATGGATGGAATGAGAATGCTGTGACGTGTTATTTTTCCTAGGCTGAATCATGGAAATCAGGACTTCTACAAAGGGGTGAAATCTGTGTGAATACATGGACATCTATCAAGCACACAGTAAAGTATTATATGCTAAATTAACTGTGATCGAATGCATTTTACTTTGTACATGTGACGGTTAGGGTTGAACTCTGTCCTTAAGGCCCTTAACCCTGCTTTGCTCCAGGGGAGGATTGTTTCCTGCTGTATCAACTGTATGTGGCTCTGGATAAGAGTGTCTGCTAAATGCCAATAATTTAATGTAATGTTGAAGTTAAATTAATCCTGCTTTTTTTTTATTGTGCACAGGAATATGCTTTAAATGAAAGGAAAATCTGATATGTGGTATTTGTGGATGTGGATGGTAAGAAACAAATATTTAGCCTCATTATATATATATATATATATATATATATGTGTATATATGTGTGTATATATATATATATATATATATATATATGTGAATACTATCTTGTTGTGTGCTTCTGTTATCACTTGTACAGTGGTCTCCAGAATTATTGGCACCCCCAATTGGCAATGTATTGTTTCGTGGATTGCCAGTCAAGGGTGCCAATAATTCTGGAGCCAACTGTATATTCTCACACTCTGTTTCTGACTTCTGTCTTGTGTTCCTTATTTCAGTTTTGTTTAAATGTGAAATAACAATACACTTCCTGATTACAATCAATAATCACATGTCACCCCCCTGCTTACTTCCTTCCACTGGCTGCCTGTCATGGCTCGCATTAAATTCAAAACATTGGTGCTAGCCTTCCAAGCAGTTATGGGGTCTTCCCCAGCTTGCCTCCAAAAAATCATCAGACCCTACACCCCTGCCAGACCTCTTTGTTCAGCCTCCACAAGCCGCTTGGCGCCTCCCCCTCTCCAAACTTCCACCTCATGCTCACGACTACTGTCTGTTCTGGCTCCACGGTGGTGGAATGAACTCCCCGTTGAGGTCAGAACTGTAGAATCTTTCCCCACCTTCAAGCGCAAAGTGAAGACCTCTTCAAGCAGCACCTCTCCCCGTCCCTCCCTACCTCCCTGTGAACCTTAATTGTTGTCTTTCTGTGATTTACGTTTTTGTGTGTTGGTATTTTTAGTTTGGCTAGGCAAGCAGTGTTTGTCTAGTTAGGTTTGGTCACTTTTGCTTTGTTGTTTGTTTGTTTATTTGTTCATAAAAAAATTATAAAAATAAAAAATTCAAATAGGCCCTGGTCCTTATCTTTGTTGTACAGGTAGCAGTTGAAATTGTACTTCCCTCTAGGGCCTTTCAGCACACTTATCCCTGGTTATGAGTATGCACTTTGTTGTACGTCGCTCTGGATAAGAGTGTCTGCCAAATGCCATTAATGTAATGTAAAGAATGTAACATTTGTCATTTCACAGATGCTATATTCTCTTGAGACTTGGAAATGTATTTTTGTCCCCCTAGGCAGGGCTAGATAAAGACCCCTGTTGGACCCCCCCACCCCGCCTCTCTCTCTCTCTAAATTATTACTTCAAAATAAATGCTTAGTTTCCATCAATCCTGCATGCATAACGGTCACCCTGATGTAGATCCAGGCTACAGGGGACATGAGTCTCTGGTATTAATGTCAAGAACCATATATTCATTTTTTTGCCAGGTCTCAGGATGATATACCCATCTTTCTGAATGTGCTATCATAGCCAGAGAAATTAATTACTGCAGATAGCAGATATACACTCAGTGAGTACTTTATTCGGTTGACCTGTACACCAGCTTGTTAATACAAATATTAAATCAGCCAATCATATGGCAGCAACTAAATGCAGAAAAACATGAAGACATGGTCAAAAGGTTCAGCTGTTTTTCAGACCAAATGTCAGAATGGGGAAGAAATGTGATCTAAGTGACTTTGACTGTGGAATGATTGTTGGTGCCAGAAAGGGTGATTTGAGTATCTCAGAAACTGCTGATCTCTTGAGTCTGCAGAGAATGATACAAAAAATGTATACCTTGTTCATGAGAGAGGTCAGAGGAGAATGGCCAGACTGGTCAAAGCTGATGGGAAGGTGACAGTAACCCAAATAACCACACATTACAGTGGTATGCAGAAGAGCATCTTTGAACACACAAAGCGACAAATCTCTTAAGTGGATAGGTTACAGCAGCAGAAGACATATAAGTCTAATGAATATCTAATAAAGTGCTAACTGAGTGTATATTTCAAGATATTTTCACTGCACCATGTTTTGTCAGCCATGACTGCTGTATTATGTAAAACAAATTTTAAAACCTTTTTTTTTTCCTGCCAGCTGAGGAGGACATACACCCATCTTTCTAAATGTGCAATCATACCCTCAGATACATTCAGATGGTAGATGTTCAATTGAAAGTGTCGTGTCTAGGAAACGACAGTCCAAATCTTCAATTTGTCGAAAAACATCTTTGCGAGGGAAAAGACAACACCACGGCAGCAAGATCTTCAGGAAAATCAGACTTTATTAGCACACATGCATAAAGCCGGATCAGCTCTCCAGAACTGAACCCCGACTGTCATTTTTACACCCATTTTATACACAGTTACTCCACCTACAACTCCTCCTCAAACCTCATTCTGGCAAATCACCCACACTGTTCTTATCGTAACTCCTCCCAATGCTCCTCCCACAACGTCATTGTGGCAAATTGCCAACGGTCCTTATGCTCTGCCAACTCTGTACAAAGTTCAGGACTCCCCCTGTCCTCACTTCACCCCGCACCTGCTCTTGGCAAACTACCAGACCTCATAAAGTTCTGGATGCCCCCCCTCTAACACACACATCATCCATACATGTCACTCTGTATCTTTCGCTTTTATAAGACGAACTAAGCAGCAGTAATCATTGAAAATATACAGACAAACTAAACATTTCATTAATATTCACTTCTAATATACTTCTCTAATATACAGACATACTAAACATTTGATTAATTATTCTCTTCTAAGGGAGTAAATGTACGTTTCATTCTTTGCATTCTTTGCTCTCATTTCAACAGTTTTCACTGGTTTCTTGCTTCTAAGCTCAGCTATAATTAATGTTCTAGGTCAAATAGATACACTCCTGGCATAAAACATTGAGAGTCCCGGAGAAATCAGCTGTAAAGATATCTCGCTTTGCCCGTGTCCTTGACAGTTTGAGACGCCCCCCCCCCCCCCCCCAGCTGGCTGCTGTGTAATTCTAGCACAATTTAGCAGTTCATCAGTTTGAAACTATACAAGGTACATATCTTACTTTAATACAGATATATTGATAAACTTTAAGCACACATCGTCGAGAGTTTTGGAGGAACCAGCCTGCTCACTAAGGTGGAGTCAGATTTTTACTTGTGATTGTTTATCGTGCTTTTAGGAGGGAGATCTTTTGTTCTGTGAATTTTCCCCTACAAAAGCAGAAATAACTAAATTGTTTTTGAGTTTTATTTGTAATATTGTATGTGCTGCAGGTATATCTGTTGCTCCTGTTCTGTGACCTCTCCTATTGCTGTGGAAGTGCAGAATATTCCATTAATGGAGAGTGCTGTCCGATGTGCTCACCTGGTAAGTCACTATCTTTCATCAAAATAAAGCTTCTACTGCAGTATATGTTGGCTTACAGGGATTAAGAAGTGAAAGCGCTCTTTATTTTGTTGTCATTGAAATGTAATTTCAAATGGGTACATTTTAGCTATGTTTTGTGATTAATCTTTCACATAGGGGAGCATGTTTATAAGCACTGCACAGAATACACAAGCACCTCCTGTATACCATGCACTGCCGGATCATTCATGGCGGTGCCAAATGGTCTTCTTCATTGTATCACTTGTACAGTCTGTGACCCAGGTGAGAAATGATTCTGTTTCTATATTCTGTTTTTACTTGATGGGTGACAGGTTGGTAGTGTGATAAAAAGGGTCTTTATTCTCCGTTCAGGTCTTGGTTTAAAGACAGACAGGGAGTGCAGTCCCACCTCTGATGCAGTGTGTGGGCCTCTGGATCAGCACTACTGCATTGAGACAGATCATAAGAAGGGCTGCAGATTAGCACAGAGACACAGTATCTGCAGGCCTGGGACATTCATCAGACGCAATGGTGAGATTGCATGATATCCACCATCTATGGGGGGGGGGGGGTTTGGGTCATCTGCCCCCCCGAACTAATACAATCATGATGGTGAAATTGCATCCAGCAGTCTGGTATGTAAATGTATTAACTCCCTGAAATAGTCATAAAAACATTGTTAATCCAAACAACACATTCCATTACATTACAGCGATTTGGCAGATCATCCAGAGCAACGTACAATAAAGTGCAGATCAGAACCATGGACAAGTGCATTAAAGACCCAAGAGGAAAGTACAGTTCCAAGTCCTAGAGTGATCACTTAGATTAAACTTGAACCCTTGAAAAGTACATCAACCTTCAAAGTAGCATACCATGGTTGGCAGCTAGAATACCCTGAATACTAAAATATATTATACATGAGTGCAATTATAACCTATAGCATACATGTGGCGGATTACTGCTTATTTTATTCATTGCTATAAAGTAATTAAAACAGCAAATACATAAAAACATTTTGGAATGTTTCCTATGATTCCTTCCATATGCCTTTCATCAAATCAGTTCAGCTCCATGCATGTCTTTTGAGTAAATATTTTAGGCACGTGTCACCCTCCCAGACAGCTAGCTCATAGGCCAAGTATAGAGAAATATATATATCTATCTTTTAAAAAAAACAGATTAAACGGTTGAAACAGATTGTCCTGTACCCTGCGCAGTGTAGATTGGTGCATTGTTTACCCCATCTTCTGTCGGGGTATGGTGTAGTTCCTCTCATTTCTGAGCATTTAGCAGAGGCCACTCGCTGCACGATCTGCTTCTGTTAATGCAGGTTGGGCTTTGTGCATGTTAATGCTCAGTTTAAATGTGCGTTGTGTGGGAAATGTTCTTCTTTTGTTTATAGCCTTTTCTGTTTTGCAAAATTAGCTCACTTAACTGCACAGTCTACTTTTCTGAAAACGTCTTTAGAAGATTTTAAATGTCTTAACATGCCTTCCAATATTTACTTGCACAGGAACACCATTGACCAATACTGATTGCGAAGAATGTCATGACAAAACGTTTTCAAATAAATCTTCTTTGCCATTCTGCAAACCACACACAGAGTAAGTTTCCTGCATTTATTCCCAAATTACATAAATATAACCCTGATGACTATTTGAGATTTTCTTTTATTGTATTTACTTTTCTGACAGTTGCCAATCCTTGGGACTTCAGGAAATTACAGCTGGAACAAACACATCAGACCGTGTATGTCGACCAAGAAATTATCCTCGTTCCAGAGTTGCTGCGCTTGTGCCTGTGGTGCTTGTAGTAGTGCTGTCACCTGTCATAGGAATTTTCATTTCAAGTAAGTTCCCCCATCTGTCTGATAAGACTTTAATACATATGTAAAGGGTATTGCATTTTAAATACATATTTAAAGGGCATTGGGGTTTAAATGGCAGTTTGAAGTTGGCTGTGTTACTTGTATTCTGAGAACAGGAAAGGGAAAGCAGAGAAAACAAAATGGAGGGATAGAACAGCCACAGGATGAAGGTAAGGGAATGCACATCATTGTGGGGGCGATCACAATGCTGATATGAATACCATTAGATGGGCTGTGTGTAGCCTGGACTGCATCTGTTAGTCTGCATCTGTTCGTCTGTTCTGCCAGGTTAGAGCCATTCTGTTCATTTACATTATAATGAGGGGTAGTTTCAGTTAATGTATTATCTTGTCAATTAATCACCACTGTAAAGACAAACCAAAAACTGGAACAAAGCAAAAGCACATCAGTGAATGTGGACCAAGATATGTTCATGTTCTCATAGTTACTGTGGCTGTACTGCTTGTATTAGAAGTATCAGTTGTGACTTTAAGAACCATTCTCATTTGAAGTAATTTACCATTCTATCTGATGAGATGTTATAGTTTAAAGTTGACAGTTATCTATATTCTGTGAACAGAAATCCGCATATTTACACAAGAGATATGAGTGGTAAGCATACTAGATTTTAAAGAATTAAACAAGGACATAAAAAAAAGTAAAGTAATGTTACATGCTAAAGTTATTCTGAAAGAACATGGTATGTGGGAAACCTTTCACATTATGTGCCTACATAAATACATTTCAAGTGCAGAATTGGCTTAATGCTATAATCTTAATCTAAATAATTCTGGTGTCACTCCTGGTGTTGATGAATTTGATACTTTTACGGTTAATCCACTTTTCTAGGAAACAGAAAGAAAAGACCTGTTAAACCAGCCGCAGGATGAAGGTAAGAGAGCGCAGGATAACTTGATGACGGAAATAACGAAAGCTGATAAAAAAAAAAAACGTAGTCACATCA
The DNA here is from genome assembly GCF_963514075.1 of Conger conger. Classification (NCBI taxonomy): domain Eukaryota; kingdom Metazoa; phylum Chordata; class Actinopteri; order Anguilliformes; family Congridae; genus Conger; species Conger conger. The sequence continues at coordinate 43,016,677 of NC_083769.1, forward strand.
CTGCCCCTACTACAGTCTGTATGGACGTGTTATAACAGGTTAAAGCCATTTAGATTCTGTGTATGAACATATTTTCATTGTAGAGAGGGGTGCTTTCAGTTAATGTATTCCTTCATTAATTAAACACCAGTGTGAATATCTATCCATCCATTATCTAATCTAATTTCCTTGTCATTGTTGCAGGACAGCCAGTTCATTCCAGCATGCAGGCGAGAGGCAGGAATGCATCCTGGACAGGTTACCAGTCCATTGCAGAGGACGCTAACATTCACGCCTCCGCTGATTCCTTGGACATGGAGGAAACATCGAAACCTACTCCAGAAAGAAAGATTTCAGCTGGGATTTGAACCTATGACCTTCTTGCTGTGCCGTCTGCAATCCATAACATACAATCAGCAGTTGAGCTCTTAACTCCAGCAAAACAGAATGTTATACTGAACATGACCAACCAGTTGACAAAGATGCTTTCAAGGCAATTTTTTTGTCACTTGATGCCGCCTTACTAGCTGGAGGAGAAGCAATTGACACAATTGCTAGTCAATGGAATCATTACACCTGCATGACCTGAAAGAGACAATCTTGTAGCAGTCAGAGATAAAAAAGTGTAGGATAAATAAATATACAATCCTGGCCTTGTGATGCTGGGTATGAGTGAAAGGTCATAAAATCAGACTTCTTCACATCCTACTAAATTGGTGTTGAACTCCAAAAGACGAAGCTGACTGTGCTCAGAACAGTGATGAAAAATCAGCCAGAACTCCCCAAAGAGCTTCTGAATACACAGGTCAGAGCTGTGAATTCCTCCAAATATGCATTCTCTGAAAGTACCATTATCCTGGTCCTTGTTTTGAGCACAATAAATAAAGATGCATCTCTGAGCACAAGACTGGATAAAAAGGTGCAAATCATCTTGAACTACAGCTAAGCAAAGGAGAGGTTGACATCCATGATTAGGCACCCAAATTGACTTATTTTAAGTGCTTGTGACTGCTACACAGAACCGATTAAACCTGAAAGCATTACGAGTTCATGCCTTTGTTTCTCAGTTAAATTTACTGATGTTTCGCAGTTGTTTTTTGTTGCATCTTTGCTGTTATTGAAATAATTTGGTATTTTGACTCCTTCCAATTGTACCTCAATAAGTTTTCTCCAACTCACCACCAGCATGTCGGACAGAGACACTCAGTGAAAAGTTGTGTGGCAGGCACATGTTTCAGAGGAGAAACGCCAGCAGCAGGTTCTGTATATGACGATGAACATGCAGAACAAGCAGCAGCAGAATATGCACATAGCTTCTTCTTTATTTTTTACTATTTTACAGAGAATCACAAAGGAAAGCACTCTCAAATGCATATGAGAATTGTGCACAAACTACTCATCTACTTGTGTGATGAGAGGTTTTATTATTTGGCAGCAGGAAGTAGTCAGAACTGTCACAACTGCAGCACTGCTTTTTTTGGTCAAATTTAGAACTACATGAAAAATGTATCATTTATAAAACTATCATTCACATGATCAAATATTTATATTTTATATGTAAATATGTATAGTGTATATGTAACATTTATACTGAGTACTAAATGTAATTAATATTATTTTTTCTTTGATACATATCTTGTATCAAATAGACGGTCTCAGAGGTTCACCACTGACAATAACTAATCTGGGCCCTGCTGGTTATATTTGGTTTTGAATTTTAAATGAAAAAAATAAATCAAAAAATGTATTCCCAATGATGTGTTTGTGTTATTTGTTGACAAATCCAATGTAACAATTTACCCCACAAAGTGCATTTCACCTCCTGAATAGGAGATTGAAAGGAAAAACCACCCGAAACAAACCACAACTGAAAGAGGCTGCAGTAAAAGCCTGGAAAAGCATCAGAAAATAAGAATGCAACAGTTTGGTGATGTCAGTGGGTCACAGGCCTAATGCAGTTATTGCAAGCAAGGGATATGCTCTTTGTTCCAATACTTTTGCTCACATAAAAATTGCCTGGTCTGACACCAAAGGTGCTACATTCTAAGTAGTATAACACATCTAGGTGTAAATACCAGGAAATTAAAGCATCTTTTTAAATTTATTTCCACCCCAAAGGTATTCCGTGTATTGAAACAAAGGAATTGGCCTTGCTGTTCTTATACTTTTTGAAGGGACTGTATATGTGTACATCATTATATCCTTACCATTATATTCACATTTCACAATATCAAAAAACACTGGGTACAAATTACAGCACCTTTGTAATCTGAACCTGTGGGTTTATAGGGGAAAAGCAGGTTAGTTATGCAAGACTTTAAAAGTCAGAAGCAGGACCTTCCTATACTTGATCGGTAGCCAGTGCAGCAAAGCTGATAGTGATATGTTCATACTTCTTAGTCCTAGTCAAGATGGAGATTCTTTAGTGTGGCATTAGGAGAACCACCAGTATGTTGGACAGAGACACTCAGAAAAAAGTTTTTGACACATTTTCGGCCTGTTAATACCACTCAATCATCGCTTGAATGACACAGCGTATTTGAGTATTGCTGCTGATCATGTGCATCCCTTCATGGCCACAATGTACCCATCTTCTAATGGCTACTTCCAGCATGATATTGCACCATGTGTCATAGCAGAGGTCGCCTTAAACCGGTTTCATAAACATGACAATGAGTTCAATGTTCTTCAGTGGCCTTCCAAATCACCGGATCTGAATCCAAAAGAACACCTTTGGAATGTGGTAGAACGGGAGATTCGCTGCATAAATGTGAAGCTGGCAAATATGCTGAAATTACATGATGCAATCGGGAATGTTGTCAACGTCTTCTGGAATCCATGCCATGAAGAATTGAAGCTGTTTTGCAAAGGGAGGCCCTATCCAGTATCAGTATAATGTTACCAATAAGTGCTCAGTGAGCATATACTAAAGCAGTTTTAAGCACTTTGTTGAAGCATACAACAGCAGTTTCTGAGAATGAAACTCCAAAATCAGTTATAACCCTCCTTGTATTACACTGCTCACAAAAAAAAAAAAAACAGAAACCATTTTCCATAAACACGTTAGTCTGTTTACTGCACACCAGTTGTGTAAAGACCCATGGTGTTAGCGACTTTGCTCACCTTGCTGTGTAATCTTGAAGGGGTCCAGCATGGTCTCTGTGGCTCTTGAGTTTTCACACCACTCCAGTGGGCTGTCTTTGGCCTTCGCACTGAGGTCTGCTCATGCATTGCTGCCATCGTTACCACTAGAAAGAGGCTTCCTGTGTTTAGAAGGCACCACAGCTGCAAATGGAACATTTTCTCTTTTTTTGCAGAAAGGTGGGCGGGGGCCCTCCTCACTGAAATGTGTGAATCTCTAGTTGGAACTGAAGGGTTACTGTAATTACCTGAACTCATTTCTTTAAATGACATGTGATTCTATCGTTTATCAACTGAATCCACAGTTACCTTTCTATAAGTTACTTTTTTACACATGCAGTAGTAATATCTGTAGTAATAGCTGAGAGAATACTGAAGCTCAGTCAGGACAACTCACATTCAGATGTAATATTTTCATGAATATGCAAGTAAACATTTTTGTGTGGATGGATGGAATGAGAATGCTGTGACGTGTTATTTTTCCTAGGCTGAATCATGGAAATCAGGACTTCTACAAAGGGGTGAAATCTGTGTGAATACATGGACATCAAGCACACAGTAAAGTATTATATGCTAAATTAACTGTGATCGAATGCATTTTACTTTGTATGCATTGAACTCTGTCCTTAAGGCCCTTAACCCTGCTTTGCTCCAGGGGAGGATTGTTTCCTGCTTAGTCTAATCAACTGTATGTGGCTCTGGATAAGAGCATCTGCTAAATGCCAATAATGTAATGTAATGTTGAAGTTAAATTAATCCTGCTTTTTTTATTGTGCACAGGAATATGCTTTAAATGAAAGGAAAATCGGATATGTGGTATTTGTGGATGTGGATGGTAAGAAACAAATATTTAGCCTCATTATATATATATATATATATATATATATATATATATATATATATATATATATATATATATATATATGATGTGTGAATACTATCTTGTTGTGTGCTTCTGTTAGCACTTGTTTTTCAGATCAAATGTCGGAATGGGGAAGAAATGTGATCTAAGTGACTTTGACTGTGGAATGATTGGTGGTGCCAGAAAGGGTGATTTGAGTATCTCAGAAACTCTTGATCTCCTGGGCTTTTCACGCACAACAGTCTCTAGAGTCTGCAGAGAATGATACAAAAAACATCAAGTGAGCAGCAGTTCTGCAGGAATGCCTTGTTCAGACTGGCCAGACTGACGGGAAGGTGACAGAAACCCAAATAACCACACATTACAACAGTGGTATGCAGAAGAGCATCTTTGAACACACAAAGCGACAAATCTCTTAAGTGGATAGGTTACAGCAGCAGAAGACCTAATAAGTCTTATGAATATCTAATAAAGTGCTAACTGAGTGTATATTTAAAAATATTTACACTGCACCATGTATTGTCATCCATGACTGCTGTATTATGTAAAACAAATGTAAAAACTTTTTTTTTCCTGCCAGCTGAGGAGGATATACACCCATCTTTCTAAATGTGCAATCATACCCTCAGATACATTCAGATGGTAGATGTTCAATTGAAAGCAAAAATAACTCAATTGTTTTTGAGTTTTATTTGTAATATTTAATGTGCTGCAGGTATATCTGTTGCTCCTGTTCTGTGACCTCTTCTATTGCTGTGGAAGTGCAGAATATTCCATTAATGTTGCAACAATTGTACAGTCGGTGACCCAGGTGAGAAACGATTCATATTCAGCCAATGTGTTTATTCATGACATGGCCATTTGCAACTTGCTTGACTGTCTTTTTTTGGTAGTATGGTAATATGGGTCTTTATTCTCCGTTCAGGTCTTGGTTTAAAGACAGACAGGGAGTGCAGTCCCACCTCTGATGCAGTGTGTGGGCCTCTGGATCAGCACTACTGCACTGAGGCAGATAAGAAGGGCTGCAGATTAGCACAGAGACACACTATCTGCAGGCCTGGGACATTCATCAGACGCAATGGTGAGATTCAATCAATCCTGATTCAAAACCAAAATAATCATGATGGTGAAACTGCATCCCACAATCAAAAAACATGAGCTCCCCAAAATAAACTCAACAATCAGTACATTACATAACATTACAGTGTGTTAAAGACCCAAGAGGTCCTAGAGTGATCACTTAGATGAAACTTTACATTTTACATTTATGTTTAGCAACTAGTATACCATGGTTGGCAATACTAAAATAATTAGGTATCAGTACAATTATAACCTATAGTGTATAGCTGATTACTGCTCGTTTTATTCATTGCCTTTCATCAAATCAGTTCAGCTGCATGCATGTCTTTTGCGTGAATATTTTAGGCATAATGTCCCAGGTCATGTTAAAGGGACCTCTGTATGGTACAGCAATATTCTGCATAACGAGCGATTCTAGATTTAGCATAGCTTCTTGTGCGTAAAATGAAAACGGCTATGACTAGACTCAAACATTCACAATCGAAACCAGCAATGGAAACTTAAGGAGGAGGTGGGCAGGTCATAGGCTACCTCATTCACCACATACTCAAGAGGGCGTGCAATAGTTAAACAATAACACAAATCTGACAAAAAATTGCAGAAATTGAAATGCTCTATTGTTTTCCCTTACATTAATTACTGCAACATCGACTGGTCTTCAACCTTCCCAAATACTCACACGTCACCCCCCTGCTTACTACCCTCCACTGGCTGCCTGTCATGGCTCGCATCAAATTCGAAACATTGGTGCTAGCCTTCCAAGCAGTTAAAGGGTCTTCCCCAGCTTATCTACAAAAAATCATCAGGCCCTACACCCCTGCCAGACCTCTTTGTTCAGCCTCCACAGGCCGCTTGGCACCTCCCCCTCTCCGAACCTCCGCCTCACGCTCACGACTACTGTCTGTTCTGGCTCCACGGTGGTGGAACGAACTCCCCGTTGAGGTCAGAACTGTAGAATCTCTCCCCACCTTCAGGCGCAAGCTGAAGACACACCTCTTCAAGCAGCACCTCTCCCCATCCCTCCCTACCTCCCTGTGAACCTTAATTGTTGTCTCTGTGACTTGCTTTGTGTATCGGTATTTTAACTTTGGTCACTTTTGCTCTGTTTGTTCATTTCTTTGATAAAAAAAAAAAGAATAATTATAATAATAATTTGGCCCTCCTCCTTATCTTTGTTGTACAGGTAGCAGTTGAAATTGTACTTCCCTCTAGGGTCTTTCAGCAAACTTATCCCTGGTTATGGGTATGCACTTTGTTGTACATCGCTCTGGATAAGAGCGTCTGCCAAATGCCAATAACGTAATGTAATGTAACTGGGCCAACTGTCACACTAAACCGCAAACTTCAAAACCGCTGCACTTCAATCATAACACAAGCAGACTACACAGCTCACTCACTTCCTGAATTTCCGTCACACAGCACAGTTTGTCTTCAAACCCATTTTTAACCCAAACAAAAAACAAAACTTTTTTTATTCATGTATACTTTGTAGTTGTTCTTTCTCACGTGCTAAATAATAAAATAAAATTAAAAAACAATGATGATGCCTTTTTTCCCTTATAAAACTGCTGAAACAATAGGGTTTTGTTTTTCATTAAGAAGAAAGAGGGAGTGGTGTGTGTTCACTGGTGTACCATGATTCCTTATGGCAAGAATTCAAGACAAAGTAACAAACCTCATCAAAGTAAATAAGAATGATCTAAATGTAGTGTTTAACCTAACACTCACTACAAATCATCAATTCATGTGATTTTACATTAAGTTTGTGTGATTGTAAGCCAAGTCATTACGGTTTCAACTGATACTAAACTAAATACTTCCTGTAGAAATGCATATAAACTTATAAAATTGCCGTAGTATGCGCAACAGGGAAATGGAGCATAGATCTTCAAATGGGAATGTGCTTGATTATATTGGGAGGGGCTCGTAAAGCCTTGAAAATAATCAAAAATATTTTAGCAGGAGTGTAGGGTCTGATAAATTGGAGGTAAAAGGTGGGGGTGGGGGGGGGGGGGGGGGGTGGTTCCTCTTGTTCTGACAGGCAAGGTCTTACCCTTGCACAAGGTTATTGTAATGCGGAAATCATTTGGTTGATATTTCTCTTCAAGTTTAACATGCTGTATACGTTGCACGTGGATGCATGAAGTCGGTGGTCTTGCACGAGAGATGGATTATGCTCTACTGACACCTAGTGGCAACAATCTAGCTCTTCAATTGTGTTTCACCATTGTACCAGAGCTGGGACTCAAAGGGATGGGATTGAAGGGGGGAGAGAATATTTCACACAAGGGCCACTCAGAACATCACTACATACACATCAAACATGAGGGCATTTTCTGTCCCACACGGCATTAGGTCAACCATTCATTCCATATCTAAGTGCTGTAAAGACTTTTAATTTAAAGGTACATATAGGTAATTTCAGACTTCTAATGGTCAAGAGAGGAACAGCAGCAACAAACACCTTCAGACCACAACTCTGTTTATCCCTCCCCCTTCTCCGTAAATGTGCTGACGTTGAAACACCATTGGCTGTGGCAGTTGGAACTAATTTCCAATTAATGAGCTTGAATTATTGTGCAGTTATACAATGTTTTGGTACAGTGTCGGGCCGTATATGTACATATATATTCCCAATGAAACTGACGTTATCAAATTGATTGGAGCACAACCTCCAGCAGTCAAAACCATTGTGTATGCCATCCATCCATTATCTTAACCCGCTTATCCTGAACAGGGTCGCAGGGGGGCTGGAGCCTATCCCAGCATACATTGGGCGAAAGGCAGGAATACACCCTGGACAGGTCGCAAGTCCATCGCAGGGCGCACACACCATTCACACACTCATACCTATGGGCAATTTAGATTCTCCAATCAGCCTAACCTGCATGTCTTTGGACTGTGGGAGGAAACCGGAGTACCCGGAGGAAACCCACGCAAACACGGGGAGAACATGCAAACTCCACACAGAGAGGCCCCGGCCGACGGGGTTTTGCCTTGAGGCGGCAGTGCTACCCACTGCACCATCCGTGCCGCCCTCCATTGTATATGAAAATCTTCATATTCGTAATTTAGGTGAATGTTGTTTACTTTAGGATTACACGACTGTCTTGTACTCAGGAAGGTGCATTTTGTTATTCGTTCGGCTATGAAATTGTTTGTTTTCATTACATTACATTATTGGCATTTGGCAGACGCTCTTATACAGAGCGATGAGGAGAGGAGAGGAGAGGAGAGGAATTTCACAAGGCGTACTCTAAAAAGAGAAAAGTAGAGAGCGAAAACAGAGCTTTTAATCAAGAATGGACTCACTCTTACATGCTCAACCAGTATGTCTCATATGTTCCGAGACCGTGGCGAAAAGCGCTAGTGCAAAGTGCCACTACGAGACAAGGCACAAATCTTTGGAACAAACAAACAAATTGAACATTCATTCACTGATCAACAACGTGCTAACGAATGTTCACTTAAAGTTGCTTGGATTTTGGGTCAACATAAAAAAAAACATTTTCTGATGTGTTGAGATTGTTTATAAAATTGGTTGAGACTGTTAAGATGTGAAATGGAGTTAACAAAAGAAAAAAGAAAAAGGGAAACGCTGCTACAGTTTTTATTTTCTAAAATGAAGCACTTTATTTTAAGATGCACATTTTTCAAAAGCTCTGTTATGTACTTTATTTTTAAATGCAGCCCTTATTTTACTTGAAATGAAAAGTGACAATATATATTGTTGAAATATTATTAAATAGTACTTTATTTGATTTGACAGTCATTTGTTGACTATATACAGACATTGGTATTACTGAAACAACGAGGCTACTTGAAGTCATTTTCTCTCTGCCTAATCAGGATCATCTGATGCTGTTTGAAACTCCAAAAAAGTAGTATTTGCGCTCACATGTGTGCAACAATTTTTTATTTCTTGCATATTTGATGATATTCCAGACAAATTGTTTCTGTGTGGTTGCTGGAATTTAATTTCCCTCAGCAGTGTGTGTGTTAACATAGAGACAACCACGTGATTAAAAATAACCTTTTATTATAATCTTTATTAATAATTAGACCTTATATGCTGAATTAAGTGCTTAGAAAATATACTCTGAGATGTATATATATATCTTAGAGTATATTTATATACTCTTCCTCTGTCTCTCTCTCTCAAACAGACAGACAGACTGTGAGATTAATGTCTCTGCTTTTCCTAGCTTGCACATTCTGGTCTCTCTGCAATTGTTGGAGTTTATCTGGAGAAAAAATAATAATCCTAGGCTGTCAGCATCATGTCTTCCTTGTTTATGTCTCCACCCTTGTGGAAAAGTGTGTATAAGTGTCTTACTATGTCTGATTCAAATCACAAGTCTCCTCACTTGTGTCACTGCAATGTGTTAATCTCTGGTTGGAACTGAAGGGTTACTGGAATTACCTGAACTCGTTTCTTTAAATGTAATGTGAGTCTATCATTTATCAACTGAATCCACAAAAGCATTTACCTTTTTATAAGTTACTTTTTTAGACATGCAGTAGTAATATCTCCTGCTGAGAGAATATAGAAACTCAGTCAGGACAACTCACATATTCAGATTAAATATTTTCATAAATATGCAAGTGAACATTTTTATGTGGATGGATGGAATGAGAATGATGTGACTTCTGATGATCTTATTTTGTGAATTACGATACATGGACATCTATCAAGCACACACTAAAGTATTATTATTATTATCATTATTATTATTATTATGTGTTTAAAGAACTGTGACCGAGTGCATTTTCCTTTGTCCATGTGACGCTCTTGGACTGATGAACTTTGTTGGAGTTAAATTAATCCTGTTTATTTTCTTGTGCACAGGAATATGCTTTAAATGACAGGAAAATCAGATATGTGGCATTTATTTTTTTAAGAAAAAAATATTTTGCCTCATTATCTCATTTAGTACAGTCCTCTGGTGTTATAAATCACATCTTGTTGTGTGCCTCTCTTAGCACATGTACAGTGGTTTCCAGAATTAATCTCTCTCTCTTTCTCTCTCTCCTCTACTCTGCCTCAAAACTCTCTAAGTGGATAGACTACAGCAGCAGAAGACCTCATAAGTCGATTGAATATCTAATAAAGTGCTAACTGAGTGTATATTTCAAGATATTTTCACTGCACCATGTTTTGTCATCCATGACTGCTGTATTATGTGTGTATGTATATAGATATATATAATATAGATATAGATATATAGATATATATAATATATATAATATTTTCTTTCCTGCCAGCTGAGGAGGATATACACCCATCTTTCTAAATGTGCAATCAAGCGGGTTATTGGGTCATCTGCCCCCCAATCCTGATTCAAAACCAAAATAATCATGATGGTGAAACTACATCCAACAGTCAAAAAACATATTAACTCCCTGAAATAAAGTCATAAAAACTTTAATCCAACCAACATATTACATTACATTACAGCGATTTGGCAGACGCTCTTATCCAGAGCAACGTACAATAAAGTGCAGATCAGAACCATGGACAAGTGTGTTAAAGACCCAAGAGGAAAGTACAGTTCCAAGTCCTAGAGTGATCACTTAGATGAAACTTGAACCGTTGAAGAGTACATCATCCTTCCAACTAGCATACCATGGTTGGCAGCTAGAATACCCTGAATACTAAAATAATTATACATGAACAAGACACCTAACCCCCAAATGCTCCTGAAGAGCTGGTCGGCACCTTGCATGGCAGCCAATCGCCTTTGTGTGTCAGTGTGTGTATGAATGGGTGAATGAGAAGCATCAATTGTAGCTTTGGATAAAGGCGCTATATAAATTCCAACCATTTACCATTTACATGAGTGCAATTATAACCTATAGCATACATGTGGCGGATTACTAATTATTTTATTCATTGCTATAAAGTAATTAAAACAGTAAATACATAAAAACATTTTTGAATGTTTCCTATGATTCCTTCCATATGCCTTTCATCAAATCAGTTCAGCTCCATGCATGTCCTTTGCGTCAATATTTTAGGCACGTGTCACCCTCCCAGACAGCAAGCTCATAGGCCAAGTATAGACAAATATATATATATATATATATATATATATATATATATATATATATATATATCTGTTTTTTTTTTTTTTTTAACGATTAAACGGTTGAAACAGATTGTCCTGCACCCTGTGCAGTGTAGATTGGTGCATTGTTTACCCCATCTTCTGTCGGGGTATGGTGTAGTTCCTCTCATTTCTGAGTGGTTAGCAGAGGCCACTCGCTGCACGGTCTGCTTCTGTTCATGCAGGTTGGGCTTTGTGCATGTTAATGCTCAGTTTAAATGTGCGTTGTGTGGGAAATGTTCTTCTTTTGTTAATAGCATTTTCTGTTTTGAAACATTAGCTCACTTAGCTGCACAGTCTACTTTTCTGAAAACTTCTTTAGAAGATTTTAAATGTCTTAACATGCCTTCCAATATTTACTTGCACAGGAACAACATTGACCAATACTGAATGCAAAGAATGTTGTGACAAAACGTTTTCAAATAAATCTTCTTCGCCATTCTGCAAACCACACACAGAGTAAGTTTCCTGCATTTATTCCCAAATTACCTGAGTTGGGTTTGATACTAAATATTGTAGAACCTGCACAGCTAGACCAATGAGGGAATAGCTGGAGGTGAAGGGACGACGTGTTCTTTCCTGGCTGTTTAGAAGTGAATGAAAAGATTTTAATTATCAAACTCCGCACACGAACAGAGCACAATTATGTTTAGGAATATACTGGGTCTGTTGCCACGGGTCGGATATGGATTGACCTGCCCCATATCCCGCTTACAACTGGCCTGAAACAGATCAGTAAAATTCCTAATATTCTCCGTTCGTAAACGGGGCCGTATTTGAAAGCTTAGTGGTTACTCTCGTTCCACTCGTTTATCTGACTCCATTTAAGATATATAATTTAGAAATTTGGGTTTGAAATTTACGCGAACCTCGGGAGTGATTACACTCGACTCGTACCTGCGCCACCATTACTCAATATATGTTCTCGCGATTAACATTATTGCTGAATATCTCAGTATATCTCAGAGGCTGAGGGTCCAGTCAACACAATACATGCAATACAGTCATGATAGTTGCGAGCCCAGGTCGGCGTAGCATTAACTGGGCTCCTTAGAGATAATTTGACAGGAACCAGCGCCGTAACGCCCAGGGGTTCCCTTCGCGTCAAACCACAAGAGCCGTGCATAGCCGACCCTTTACGTTGGCAGAAACTTGCTGGCCTCACAGCTTAGAACTATCACATGGGTACCAAGCTCTCAGTTTGGTGTAGAACTCAGAGGCTGAGGGTCCAGTCAACACAATACATGCAACACAGTCATGATAGTTGTGAGCCCAGGTCGGCGTAGCATTAACTGGGCTCCTTAGAGATAATTTGACAGGAACCAGCGCCGTAACGCCCAGGGGTTCCCTTCGCGTCAAACCACAAGAGCCGTGCATAGCCGACCCTTTACGTTGGCAGAAACTTGCTGGCCTCACACTTAGAACTATCACCTGTACCAAGGGACTGCCGATCGGTCAGTCCTTGGTCCCCATTGTCCCCCTCAATATTCAGTTGTAATTTAGGCTGAAAAGGTACAAGATGAATTAGAGTCATGGAGATCACGCAAGTTACAAACAAAAATGTTTATTTGCAGACGGGTAGGCAGTTAGCGTAGAATTACACAGTCAATTACGAAAAGACAAATTGAAGATAAAAAGAATAGAGTGACATAGTCTTACCCAGCCTGCTTTCGCTACACACATATACAAAGTATGCACAGTGTGGGAAGTCGAGTGCGATCTTCCACTGCTACACATACATACATACATACATACACAAGACATGTTGTGTGGGAAGTCGAATACGATCTTCCTGATACTTACATACACGTACAATATGCTGTGTGGGAAGTCGAATACGATCTTCCCCGATAGGCTTGTCGCCCTGGCTTTTATGCCAAATCATGTGTTTGATCCAGGCGGCAGTGCCATAAATTAGCCTGGTGGGGTTGTCGAATCTGGAATTTAGACCCCCACCGTTGGGGGTTGTTGCGTAGGGAAAATTAGATGATTACCAAGAGAGGACGTGTTGGTTTTCCCTTGAGTTATTGAAACTATGGTTTATTAAAATCCATTTGGTATGAAATGTATCTCATCTGATTCCTTGATTTTACTGGATCACATCCATACCAAACAGATTATCCTAATGTTTTGTTATGGTGCAGTTATCATGAAACCTCCCTCCTGTGTATCCATTTTACATGTAATTCATGTTATTACTACAATGGGCATATTGCAATACAACAAGGATCACATGGGCAATGTTTACAATATTGTACCGGGTCTATTGACCATCTCAACCACAGTTCTTTGGTTTTCCTCCAAGAGAGTAGTCCCTGGGGTAATGACAGCAGTGCCCAAAGGAGGGCACTGTGGTACTGCCCGGAGTCTTTCCCCCTGGAAGTGACCAGGTGTGGGGTCATAAGATCTTAGGCACATTCTTTTCCCGGGAGTTGTAATGGCCCTCATGGCCTAATTGCCTGGGAACCGCTCATCCACCCACCATATATCTATCCTTTATCTTCTTGGCGTCACTGGTCTGGAACTCCTCAAAAGGTACTACAAACAGTATTGTCCTTTGTCCCTTTTGACACACACCAGAACCCCCACCTCACAAATGGCAGAGTCAACCCCCAGCTCACAGGCTCCTCACAGATGGCAGTCACACTTCGCCTCCCTCCTACAATATAACCCTGATGACATTACATTACATTACATTATTGGCATTTGGCAGACGCTCTTATCCAGAGCGAAGTACAACAAAGTGCATACCCATAACCAGGGATAAGTTCGCTGAAAGACCCTAGAGGGAAGTACAATTTCAACTGATGACTATTTGAAATTTTCTTTTAATGTAGCTATTTACTTTTCTGACAATTGCCAATCCTTGGGACTTCAGTTGTCATTTTAAGGACCATTCTCATTTTAAGTAATTTACCAATCTATCTGAGCCGGTTAAGTTTAAAGTTGACAGTTATCTAAATGGTTGGCATTTATATAGCGCCTTTATCCAAAGCGCTGTACAATTGATGCTTCTCATTCACCCATTCATACACACACTCACACACCGACAGCGATTGGCTGCCATGCAAGGCACCGACCAGCTCGTCAGGAGCATTTAGGGGTTAGGTGTCTTGCTCAGAGACACTTCGACACTGCTTGGGCGGGGGATCGAACCGGCAACCCTCCGACTGCCAGACGACTGCTCTTACTGCCTGAGCCATGTCGCCCCCATGTTAAGTAATGTAATGTTACATTTTAAAGTTATTCTGAAAGATGTAAACTTTATAATCAAGTAACTAAATAAATAACCAGTATTTTGCTTTCAGAGAGGAGAATGAAGAACACGGTATGTGTGAAACTTTTCACATTATGTGCATACATTTTGAAGTGCAGAATTGGCTAATTGCTATAATGTTAGTTAATTTAATTCTGGAGTCACTCCTGGTGTTGATGAATTAAATGATACTTTTACAGTTAGTACTGTATTTACTGAGATTAAATCTCCACTTTTCTAGGAAACAGAAAGAAAAGACCTGTTAAACCAGCCGCAGGATGAAGGTAAGGAGCACATGATGGCTTAATGAGGGAAATAACGTAAGCTGATAAACTATTAGATGTCACGTGACTGCCCCTACTACAGTCTGTATGATCTTGTTATAACAAGTTAAAGCCCTTTTCATTCTGTTTTTGACCATATTTTCATTTTCTTGAGGGGTGCTTTCAATTAATGTATTCCTTCATTAATTAAACACCAGTGTGAAAATCCATCCATCCATTATCCATCTTATCTAACCTGACTATTCCTGGTCAGTGTTGCAGGGCGGGCAGGAGCTCATCCCAGCTTGGGCCGAAGCCGCGGATAGTTAAGCTTAACTTTCCTTAACTTTTCCCATTCATTCTCAACGGAAGTTCTTATCACTTCGGATGCGATATATTCTTGGCCGCACGTTGATATCGCGGCGCTGTTCCGAGAAAAACCAATGACGTCCTTACAGCGCCGATTCCTTAACTTTTCCCATTCATTTTCAACGGAAGTTCTTATCCATGGGCTCCTTTTGGTAAGTCTTATTTAGATAATTATTTTGGCATTAACGGGTCCTCGAATGATATTCATGTTGTTGAGGTATTCCCGATGTATTATTGTTATTTTGAATGTTCCAATTGTTCGTTTTTTTATGTGGGAAAATTACAGGTAAACGGGATAATGTCTCTGCATGTCTGCTTCTCAACGTCGTAGCCAGCTACATTAACATGCTATCACATTACGGTTTTAAAATATCACCGTCATTAATAGTATTGACAATTTGTATACACGTTTGATTCGTGAAGGTTTAGACATAAAATGTATTATTGTTGCTCGTATTTCACTGGCAATTGTTTATTGACATTGGCCTAACTTACTGTCATTCAGACATCTTGGTATATGTTCCTTTATTTTCCATTAATATATTATTATTATTATTGTTGTTGTTGTTAACTTGCCCATATTATGTAGTTGCCCAGCTAAGTACTTAAATAATAGAGCAGTTTCCACAATTATTATATTATACAATATTTACACCCATGTTACCTTAAATTATATGAATGTACAGTAAATACATATACTTTTTGTTCTGTTTTTTCTTTGTTTAGTACAACAATGCCTGTAATGCCAGGCATTGCAGTATAATTAGGCACACAGTATAATTAGTATAGGTCTCTTGGTTACTTTCATACATTTGATAACTAACGTTACTTTGATATCTCCAGGTGATCAGCATGTGGAGGCATCTATATTTTCTCCCAGGTAGGCGCAGATGTACATCCGAAGAGGTCTGTGAAGTCCTTGGCAAAATCGGAACAATACCAGTACCTCAGGAGACCCAGCCTTCACCTTCCCTCCTGCCCTGGCTATTCCAACTGCCCCAGTCCCAAGCCCAGTCTCCTTTAATACCTATGCATATCCACCATGCTAATATTGTTACAAACAACAATATATAGTTATTCATTGATATTTTTGTTGCTGTTGTTGTGTTTATATGTTCATAAGAATTGTAATATGCAATGCCCTCCGTAATGCTTGGGATAAAAACATTAATTTAGCTCAGTACACCACAATTTTATATTCATAAACAAACGATTCAAAGTGCAAGTTCTCATATTTTATTAAAGGGTATTTTTATGCATTCTGGTTTCACCATGTAGACATGACAGCACTTTTTATACATAATCCCGCATTTCAGGGCACCATAATGTTTGGGACATATTTATGTGATGTAAATTACAGTCATGTTTACTGCATATTTTCTGTCTGCATGACTGGTTGAAGTCTGTGACCCACTGAGACATGACTGTGGTCTTTTGTGGACAGTAGTCTCTGACACATCCACGCCTGCCTCCTGAAGGGTGTTTCTGATCGGTTGGACACATGTTTGGGATTTTTCTTCATTATGATGAGAATTCTTCAGCTATCAGCTGTAGAGGTCTTACTTGGCTTGCCATGCCCTATGCCCCATTACATGTTCTCTCTCCTTAATGCTGTTCCAAACAGTTGATTTTGTTACACCTAAGGTTTGGCATAACAAAGCAGACATTACAGACTTTTTATTTTAATTTTTCAGTCTCATAATGGCTTCCTTGACATTCATTGGAATTTGGACATTCTGGCCCTCATGTTTAATGCCAACAATAATACAAACCAAAGGCAAGAAAAAGCTGAGAAAAATATGATGTTTATTGTTACTATATATAAAACACACTGTAATTTCAATATGGTGAAACCAAAGTCTGTAAACATGCCCTTCAATATTTCCTGAGAATATGCATTTTTGATTACAAATCTAAAATTGTGGAGAACAGAGCCAAATAAAAAAATGTCTTTGTCCTAAACATTACAGATGGCACTGTATATAACATTGTAATCTTTTTTTGTGTATGTAATAAATTGCAATCATTGATCTAATGTCAGTAGTGATGTAATGTCAGTTCTACATCTAATGTAGAACTTTCCACATATTGTTATACACTGCTATTTTCACATACATACTACTGTACTACTTTTATGTTGCCTCATTGTGTAAGTGTAAATATGTTTATACGGTTCTGTACTTTAATGAGCTATACCCTTCACCTCAGTTACATATTTTGCATGTTCTATTTGAAAATATACACTCACTTTATTGGGTATTTATTAGATGTATTAGGTCTTCTGCTGCTGTAGTCTATCCACTTAGAGGTTTGACGCATTGTGTGTTCAGAGATCTGTTCACTGATGTTATGTGCAGTTATTTGCATTACTGTCACCTCCCTGTCAGCTTAGACCAGTCTGTACCTTCTCCATTACCTCACTCATCCTCAAGCCATTTCCGTCTGCAGAACTGCCGATCACTGAATGTTTGTTTGTTTTTCGCACCATTCTGAGTAAACTCAAGAGACTGTTGTGGATGAAAATCCCAGGAGATCAGCAGTTACAGGAATACTCGTACCTTGCACCAACAATCATGCCACAGTCAAAATCACTATTGGTGGATATGAACATGAACTGGAGCTCCTGACCCATATCTGCATGATTTTATGCATTGCACTGCTGCCACGATTAGGTAATCGCATGACTAAGTAGGTGTACAGGTGTTCCTAATAAAGTTCTCAGTGAGTGGATATTTTGGCAATTGTCTGTATCTGTGTGCATGGATAGTAGACAAGTTGTAAATATTGTTCTCCTTCAGTTGCCATAAAAACTTTTACCCAATCCAACCAGCTGCCTGCCTTTCATTTTATTTCCTGCTTGATATTATTCATTTGAATGTAAAGTTTGTCAGGATTAGAAGATATTAAATGATGTACTTCATTATCTGTCACAACCTGGCTCATTGGCCGTGACAAAGAGGGAGACGCACACTGACGCATTTAAAAAACAAGGTCAAATTTATTTGAAATAACCAGTTAACAAAAATGTGTAGTGTGAAAGTCAGTTGCATCAGTAGTGTGAGTGAGTGGATGTGTGAAAAGTATGCTGAAGCAATGTTGTCTAATGCAAACCCAAAAAGAACCAACAGGTACGTGGGAAGAGAGTTCCCTCCTTCAGACAAGAGTCAGGTACATTTTAACATCTGGTCACAGGTGCTTCCAATTGCGCAAATGACCTGGTGCTCCGCCAACAAGGCACCTGTGAAGTAACGCCAGAATAAGTAGCACAGAGCAGGGGGCCGTAACGTATCCCTAATTTTAACAATTTGAAACAATAAAATAAAAAAATTAAAACATTTACAGAGTTACAATAACAGCCATTAAAAACAATGTACTTAAAACAAATTGCATATCCCATATTGTTCAGAGTGAACAGTGGGGGACAGAGCCAAATACCTTAATTGTATTTGAGATAACTATTAAGTAGAATGATGGCAGAAAGGATTTCCTATCCATAGTGAAATGGAGCTGGAGATCTAATGACACAACAAACATGATTATGGGACAATTCTACAAGGAAATAGTTTCCATTATTTATGTCATGGTTTGGCAAAGGGCGGATTCGAGCCGTAGTGACCATCGTAGAGCTCTACACCTACACACGGCTGGCCCATGCAGGCGAGAGGCAGGAATGCATCCTGGACAGGTTACCAGTCCATTGCAGGGCACGTAACATTCACACCTCCGCTGATTCCTTTAGGAAAATTAACCTAATATGCATGTCCATTCGCTATGGGAGGAAACCAAAGTATCCGGAGGAAACCAAAATGGACATGGAGGAAACATACTCCAGAAAGAAAGATTTGAGCTGGGATTTGAACCTGTGACCTTGCTGTGCTCTCTGAAATCCATAACATGCAATCAACATTTGAGCTCTTAACAAATCAGAATATTATATTTGTAGGATCCAACATTTCCCACAGTCCCACAGGACAGTTCCGCGACGTTCACCCCGCATGACGTCTAGCTCGGTTCAGCCAATCCTGTAATGGCGGGAGCAATAAACTTTCCCGTATAAGAGCAAGACATGTTCTCGTGATCTTTTTCTTCCTCCAATTTTCCCCCCTTCTCCTTTCTTCCCATTCCCTTTTTCGACGCACCCTTTTTGGCCATTCGCTTCAGCTCATCTGCTCCGAGACTCGGACGGAGGCTGAATGCTGCACAGCGCACTACCAGGTCTACGGACACACCCAATTACCTCGCGGTAACTTAGTGGCCTATAGCGAGTGGAAACTGGTGTAGGCGGAACGGACATCAGTTTACCCCTGCAAAGCTCACCAACGAACAACAGCCACAAACTTCCACCCGGAAAAAGGACCAGCGAACATCCTTCCAGCAATCGAGCGGACCAGACGACAACGCACGGCTAAGACGGGAACACCCCAGCTCTCCGAACCTCTCCAGGACATCAGTAACAGCACCATCGCGGCTCCTATAAGGACAACACGTCTTTTGGATCCAATGCGTATGGACTCAGTAAGACAACAAACATTCAGGCATAGCCAGTATTTAGTTTAGTCTTAACTGTTTTTGTGAATCTGTGTTTCCATATTTGCCGTCTTATCATTGGAATGTATTTTGTTAGCTATATATGTCCGTGAATTGATTCGCCGTCTTTTGCGCATATTCGAGTAAACTACGCAAGTAGTCTTCTCACAGCTAACAATAACTAACACACCACTTTATTTTTCTTTGTTCAAGCGACAACCTACTAACTTCCCGTTAGTTGATCTGTTCTGTGTTTGTACGTTTGTTGAATAAATATATTTTATTAACCCCGGTGTCTGTTTTGCCATCACATAGACATGAGAGCCGAGTTAAAGCAGTCTTTCGAAGAACTTCCAACCTTCAGGTTATCGGTATGTTTAATCATTAATATTGGTTATTTTAATTATTAATTGAAATATTAATTTGTGTTTAGATATTTCTGATAACAGTAATTTTATGAGACTGATTACTTTTTGCAGTTATACTGCTACATAACATTAATTGGCGCCCCGGTTTCGTAGAGCGTAAAATCCCCACGTTATTTGGCGGCACGTGCGAGGACCCTACATACTTAACTTACTAGCTTGAGGAGAAGCAATCGACACAATTGCTAGTCAATCGAATCTTGAAGAAAATTGAAGGCCAATTTCCCCAGCAACTGTGGCATTAGAATATTTTCACATCGTCTCTATGGTGATTTGTTTCAATCATGATATTAGACATGCATGAACTGAAAGAGACAAGCTTGCAGCAGTATATAAATAAATATACAGTAAAATCACAGACTTCTTCACATCTTACAAACTTGGTGTTGAGCTCCAAAACAGGAAGCTGACAATGCTCAGAACAGTGATGAAAAATCAGCCAGGACTCCCCAAAGGGCTTCTGAATCTGCATTCATTTAACCGATGAAACCTGAAAGCATTACAAGTTCATGTCTTTGTTTCTCAGTTAAATTTATTGATGTTTCACAGTTTTGTGTTGCATCTTTGCTGTTATGGAAATAATTTGGTATTTTGGCTACTTCCAATTGTACCTCAATAAGTTTTCTACAACTCACCACCAGCATGCGGAACAAGCAGCAGCAGAATATGCGCATAGCTTTTTTTTGTACTATTTTTTGAACAGAGAATCACCAAAGGAAAGCACTCTCAAATGCATATGAGAATTGTGCACAAACTCCTCATCTACTTGTGTGATGAGAGGTTTTATTATTTGGCAGCAGGAAGTAGTCAGAACTGTCACAACTGCAGCACTGTTTTTTTTTCGGTCAAATTTTGAATTGCATGAAAAATCAATCATAAAAACTATCATTCACATGATCAAATATTTATATTTCATATGTAAATATGTATAGTGTATATGTAACATTTATACTGAGTACTAAATGTAATTAATATGATACATATCTTGTATCAAATAGACGGTCTCAGAGGTTCACCACTGACAATAACTGATCTGGGCCCTGCTGGTTATATTTGGTTTTGAATTAAAAAAAATATATATATATATATTATATAATTAATATATATATATATTTATTCCCAATGACGTGTTTGTTATTTGTTGAAAAATCCAATGTATCAATTTACCCCCACAAAGTGCATTTCACCTCCTGAATAGGAGATTGAAAGGAAAAACCACCCAAAACAAACCACAACTGAAAGAGGCTGCAGTAAAAGCCTGGAAAAGCATTCAAAAATAAGAATGCAACAGGTCGGTGATGTCAAAGGGTGTCTGTATGTGTGAGAGCAAGAAAGGGAGCCTACAGGGCGCATGCTCATGCAGCGACCGGCAGCAGGCTGTGGCTGAGCGTTTGATGTTTGTTTTGTCGTTTTAACTTCGTAACTTATCATCTGGATAAGTAGTAGTACCGGCATGCGACTGTAAGCTTTAATCTACTGATATTGGGGTCGATCGGGGGCGTTCGGGGGGCGTTTCGGCTGGTTTGGAGTTTTGGCGCTTCGTCTTCACTCCATTTAACGAGGATCCAGTACTCCAGGGAGTTTCTCCTATGCTGGAGTTACGTTACTCATTTGCCATCGAACTTAAACTCGCCAATATGAGACTTAGCGCGGCCAGTCGGACAACAATATCAAGGATCGGGTTCGGCCCGTAGAACCAAGACCAGGAAGCGGGGGCGCAGAGGAGGTGTTCGTCTTAGGGTGAAAAAACGGTCACTCTCACATATCCCTCTGCCATCAATCATCCTCTCGAATGTGCAGTCACTTCGGAATAAATCCAAAGAGCTACAGGCACAGGCTCGGTATTCCCACGAGTTCAGAGACTCCTGCATCTTGGCGCTTACGGAGACGTGGCTGTCCGACAGGGACACGGACAGTGACTTGGGACTATGCGGCTTCGGATCGCCTGTCCGGCTGGACAGGGACGCAACAACTACCGGCAAGTCCACTGGCGGGGGGGTGTGTCTCTACGTGAACGAGCGCTGCTGCAAATCGGTCAATGTTCGAGAGAAAATCTGCACGGCCGACGTTGAATTACTCACAGTGGCATTACGTCCTCGCTACCTCCCACGTGAGTTTCCCCAGCTGTTCGTCACTCTTGTGTACATACACCCCAAGGCGAACAGTAACAATGCCTGTGAAATTATCTCACAAGTAACCCACTCACTCCAAATGTGATCCCCTGATGCCCCGATCATTATTCTTGGGGATATGAACAATTGCTCTTTGTCTAAAACACTCAGAGACTTCCACCAGTACGTTACGTGCCCCACTAGACACAATAAAACACTGGACTTGTGTTATTGTTCAGTAAAAAATGCATTCAAGTCCATTCCCCTCCCACTTATAGGCTCATCTGATCACAATTGTGTACACCTCATCCCCTCATATCAAACTGCTCTTAAGAGGGGCAAGGTACAGACTGTATATATTAAGGACTGGTCAGAGGATGCTTGTCTGTCTCTTCAGGGGTGTCTGGACTGCACAGATTGGGATATGTTTAAGGACTCATGCTCTGATATTGATGAATTGACTGATGTTACCAGTAGTTGGGTGTCTTACTGTGAGGATATTGTTACTCCAACTAAGGCCTTGAAAGTATACCCCAACAGTAAACCGTGGGTTTCTAAGTCTCTCATGGGTCTTTTGCGTGAAAAGTAAAGAGCCTTTAAGGAGGGTAACTTGCAGGTATTGCACAAACTTCAAAAAGATATAAAATGGGAAATCAGGGCAGGCAAACTTAAGTATAAAGATACATTAGAAACACAGCTCAAAATGAACAACCTGGGTTCAGCCTGGGATAGTATAAAGACTATTGTAGGGCTTAAGGAAAGGGGAAAGAGAAAGATAGAATTTAACAACAAATCTGACTCGGTACTGGCAGAGGATCTCAACAGGTTCTATGTCAGATTTGACACACATGACTTCTATTCAGCAACAGACATTCTGAACTCAAGAGGAGTCTCCTGGCATCCCCCCGTTTATCCCTAGTTTCAATGAGTGTAGTGTTGTTAGGTGCTTTAAACACTGCAGACCGAAAAAAAGCCCTGACCCAGATAACATCAGTGGCCGCACGCTAAAAGTGTGTGCTGAACATTTAGGCCCTATCTTTCATCACATATTCAGTTTGTCACTCTTCCAGCAGAGGGTGCCATCTCTATGGAAGCAGTCTGTAGTGGTGCCTGTTGCCATGGTCAGTCGCCCCCAAACCCTTAATGATTTCAGGCCGGTTGCCCTCACATCCCTTGTTGCAAAATCCTTTGAGAAGTTGATTAAAGCTGAGCTCCTAGCTCCTAGACCCTTTTCAGTTCGCCTATAGGGCCAAGAGGGGGGTGCAGGATGCTACCATCACTCTACTTAATCTTCTCTATAAACATCTGGAGAAGAGTGGGAATCATGCTAAGTTGCTCTTTGTTGATTCAGCATTTAATAACATCCAACCACACCTGCTAACTGAAAAATTACTGAGCAACTTTAGCTTTGATCCAAGCCTGACTGGTTGGCTACTTGACTTCCTTACGCAGAGAGTTCAGAGGGTGAGGGTGAATAATGTGCTGTCCAGTGCTCTAACATCGTCCACCGGCTCACCTCAGGGGTGTGTCCTCTCCCCCCTGTTGTACATTCTGTATACCAATGACTGCCTTAGCCAACATGACAACAGGTACATTATAATATTTGCAGATGACTCTGTAATCGTCAGTTTGTTGAATACTCATGAGAATGAGCATGGCCCTGTCATTGATGACTTTGTGTCCTGGTGTGAAGATACCTTATTGCATCTTAACATCAGTAAAACTAAGGACATGTCTATAGACTTCAGACGCCTCCCCCCTGCTCCAGTGCATAGTGTAATCAAGGGGCAGGATGTTGATATGGTATCATGTTATAAGTATCTGGGCACCTTGATTGATGACCGGCTTAAGTTCGACTTGAACACCACTTCTGTGTGCAAGAGAGGCCAACAAAGACTCTCTGCTCTCAGGAAACTTGCAAAGTTTCAGGTGGATAAAACATGATGACACTGTTCTATAGAGCTTTTATTGAGTCTGTCCTGACGTTCTCCATTATCTGCTGGTATGGAAACGTCACTATCAAAGACAAGAATGCACTTTCTAAAATTGTGAATGTGGCCAATAAGATAGTGGGAGTGAAGTTCAATAGTCTTACTGAGTATTTCAACAAGCAGCTGTTTAACAAAGCCATGAATATCTATCAAGATACAAGTCATCCTCTGTATACAGAATACATGTTGTTGCCATCTGGCTTACGATTTAAAACTCCCATTGCTTTAAAACTGTCACGTTTCAGGTCTGTCTCGCCATGTTTTATGTTGATTTATGTTTATTTATGTTGTCTTAGTCACGTAGTGTCTTATCATGTATCATGTGGTCTAGGTTCGTCATGTTGTTTAGTTATGTTTCGTTACGATTTATTTTCTTGTCATGTTTAGTTATGTCTCGTTACGATTTATTTTCTTGTCATGTCTAGTTATGTTTTCGTACGATTTTATTACCTGGTTATGTTGAGTGATTATCGTCTTAGTTTTCGCGTTGTGTCATGTTTTGATTTATGTTTATTGTTACGTTAACTGGTCACGGTTTATGCATACACTTTTACATGTTTTTCCGCAAACCTTGCGTTCCGCCTTTTCTCTCTCTCTCCTTCTGTCATTCACTTCCTATTGTTTCGATTTGTCTATTTACTAAAACTACTAACGCTAGATCAGGATTGGGTAGAGACTAACAAACTAATCATGTGTTCATGTTACCTTACGTTTCTCGTGCATGTCATTTACTAATTTACTAATGCTAGGGCAGGATAGGTTTATTACTAACGATTACTAATCTCCTTGTTAAACTTGTCATCCATCGCACCTGTTTTCCATTTCCTTGCTACGCTCTAACTAATTGTCTACACCTGTCTACACCTGCATTTATAGCCCAGTCGCGCAACTGTTCACTGCAAAATTGTCTGCCTCTGTTTTCCACGCAACTCTTGAGCATTTACTGTTTTGATGACACGTTACGATCCAAGCCCGTCATCGACTATTGATTATTGATTTCTGTTTTGTGACCTTCGTTTGTTTCTTGACTACGTCCCCGCCTACCGTTTTTGTACTTTTGCCCCGCTGATTGTTTCATGGTTTCGACTCCCGCTTCGCCCACGACTACGCCTCTGCCTGCCGTCCGCCTGTTCATCTGCCCCGCTGACAGCTCTCCTGCTACCGGACCTCCCTGCACGCCTACCGACTACGAGATTGCCTCTTCCCTCGGCACCGTGCTTTTTGTTTGTTTTGTATTTGTTTGGCTGGATCTTCATGTATGGACTTTGCTTGTGTTGACTACGCTCCTGGGACTCGTCCCGAATAAAGCCCTAACGGGACTTTATTTTACTATTGTTTCTGAGTCGTGCATTTTGGGTCCAACCCCCACGCACCCGTCTCAGAACAATTTTGCCACTATGGACCCTGCTGACTCAACTGCCATGTTCCACGCCCTCCAGGAACAAGGAGCCATCGTCCGGCAGCATTCACAAGGAATCTCCGAGCTTCACCTAGAGATTCGTGAACTGTGTGCAGAGATGAGGAGGCTCGCCGTTGCGGTCCTGCCACAACCACGGGAGGAACCCACCCACCCACCCACTTCCCCGGCGGTCAACCCCTCGGGAGCCTGGCAATTCCGGGAGCCCCAACAACCCCCCCCGGAGAGGTTCGGTGGAGAACCTGAGAGGTGCAAGGCGTTCCTACTCCAATGCGAGTTTGTATTCAAACAACAGCCCCAGACCTACAACAGCGACGACCGTCGGATTGGCTATGTGATGGGACTACTCAAGGGGAGGGCGTTGGATTGGGCTACGGCGGTGTGGTCCGGGGATTCTTTCCCTCCTCGTTACCCAGTCTTCGCCGACGAGATTCGAAAGGTGTTCCAACACGCATCCAGCGACCAGGAGCCATCCCAGAGACTGATTGCTCTGCGCCAGGGACGGAAGACCGCGGCAGACCACTCCATCGACTTCCGCACCCTCGCAGCAGCTACTAGTTGGAACGATGCAGCTTTGGCGAATCTCTTCCTGTCCAGCCTGAGCGAGACGCTCCAGGACGAGTTGGCGCGACTGGACCCCATCACCCAGCTTGACCAACTCGTGCGCACCACGATCCGCCTGGACAACCGCGCCAGACAACGCCGGTCGGAGAGACCGATCCTTCCCGGCAACCCGTACCCCAGGCAGGGCCCAAGTCCTCGACGAGAGGAGCAGCAGTCGGAGGGATCCGAACCCATGGACCTGTCCCGGGCCGGTACCAGGGTCTCTACCGAGGAACGAGCACGCCGCAGAACCACCGGTTCGTGCTTCTACTGTGGGAGGCCGGGTCACATCCAGGCTCGGTGCTCCTTCAGGACCAGGCGACCAGTAGAGGTGAGGGCAGTCGACAGGCATGAGGGTGCTGACAGAGAGAGCCATCGTCCCACGCTCACCACGCTGTTGATTCTTCCCGACAGAACAACCCGGATTAACGCGTTGGTGGATTCCGGAGCGGACGCCAATCTCATCGACGAAGTGTTGGTGTCCGAACTGAACATCCCCACCCTCCCTCTACCCCACCCTGAGAATGCGCGGTCGCTGGATGGAAGGACTTTCTGCCGCATGACGCACATTACTATTCCCTGTCAACTGGTCATTTCTGGGAACCATCGGGAGATGATCCAGTTCCGCGTCATCCAGTCCCCCAATGACCAACTCATTTTGGGATTACCCTGGCTCCAGAAACACAACCCCACGATCAACTGGAGTTCCAATCAAGTTCAAGCCTGGGATTCTAGATGTCATCTGTCCTGCTTGCGTTCCGCTCCACCACCAGCAGAGGGAGCACCAGCTCCACCACAGACTCCCAAGCCCTCCCTGGAAAGGGTTCCCACACCTTACCATGACCTGGGCGCAGTGTTCTCCAAGATACAAGCTCAGTCTCTGCCGCCTCATCGACCCTACGACTGCGCCATCGAGCTCCTTCCTGGTTCGTCACTTCCCTCAAGTCGCCTTTACAACGTCTCCAGACCTGAAAGGGAGGCTATGGAGACATACATCCGTGACTGCCTGGCTAACGGACTAATTCGCCCTTCTTCCTCTCCCGTCGGTGCGGGATTCTTCTTCGTCCAGAAGAAGGATGGCTCCCTACGCCCGTGCATCGACTATAGGGAGCTGAACAACATCACGGTGAGGAACAAGTATCCTCTGCCCCTGATGGACTCTGCGTTCCACCCACTTCACAAGGCCACCATCTTCACCAAGTTGGATCTTCGCAACGTGTACCACCTGGTCCGGATCCGTGAGGGCGATGAATGGAAGACCGCCTTCAATACCTCTCTCGGACACTTTGAATACCTGGTCATGCCATTCGGCCTCACCAATGCTCCTGCTGTGTTCCAGGCCCTGGTGAATGACGTTCTTCGGGACTTGTTGGGTCGCCATGTGTTCGTCTACCTGGATGACATCTTGATCTACTCCACTAATGCCAAGGATCATGAAAACCACGTCAGGCAAGTTCTACAAAGGCTTCTAGAGAACAAATTGTTTGTCAAGGCAGAGAAGTGCGTCTTCCACTCCGACACAGTTGAGTTCCTTGGGTTTATCCTTGAGAAGGGACAGATCAGGGCGGATCCCAAGAAGATTCTGGCGGTCACCGACTGGCCCACACCCACCTCACGCAAGCAACTCCAGCGCTTCTTGGGATTCGCCAATTTCTACCGAAGGTTCATCCGTTCCTATAGTCAAGTGGTCTCCCTCTAACCAAGCTCACGTCCCCAGCGGTGCCATTCCGGTGGAGCCCCGAAGCTGAGACGGCCTTCACCAAGGTCAAGAGACTGTTCGCTTCCGCTCCCATCCTGGTACACCCCGACCCCACCCGCCAGTTTGTGGTCGAGACGGATGCTTCCGACACAGGGGTGGGAGCAGTGCTTTCTCAGGTGGCGGCCGCTGACAACCGACTACACCCCTGCGCCTTCTTCTCCAAGAAGCTGTCCCCGGCGGAGAGGAACTACGACGTTGGAAACCGTGAGCTGCTGGCAGTCAAACTGGCGCTGGAGGAGTGGAGACATTGGCTGGAGGGGGCCGAGAAGCCGTTCATCGTTTGGACCGACCACAAGAACCTGGCATACCTCCAGACAGCCAAAAGGCTGAATTCTCGACAGGCGAGATGGGCGCTGTTCTTCGGGAGGTTCAACTTCTCTCTGACCTACCGTCCAGGTTCGAAGAACGTTAAGCCCGATGCCCTGTCCCGTCAATTCAACACCTGTTCTGAGCGTGAGATCCCCGAGAACATCCTTCCTACCTCCTGCACCATCGGATCTGTCACATGGAAGATCGAGGCGGTGATCCAGAGGGCTCTACGGGAGGATCCCGATCCCAGGTCCAACCCCGGATTACGCTTATACGTCCCCTCAGCCGCTCGGACACAGGTGCTGCAATGGGCCCATTCATCCCTCCTTTCCTGCCATCCCTGGCGGTGCTGAAGCGGAGATTCTGGTGGAGTGCCATGATCCCCGACACCAGACGCTTCATCAAGGCTTGCACCACATGCGCCAGAAGCAAAGCATCTCACCAGGCCCCTGCTGGACTGCTTCAACCATTGCCGGTGCCCAGCCGACCCTGGAGTCACATCGGAGTGGACTTCGTGACCGGACTTCCCCTTTCCGAGGGTAACACCACCATCCTGACGGTGGTGGACCGATTCAGCAAAGCGGCACACATCATCCCCCTGGCTGGATTGCCCACCGCCCAAGAGACCGCGGATGTTCTGGTGAGAGAGGTGTTCCGCATCCACGGACTTCCATCGGACATCGTATCTGACCGCGGCCCCCAATTCATTTCCCAAGTCTGGAAAGCGTTCTGCATGGCCCTCGGGGCCACAGCTAGCCTCTCTTCGGGCTACTACCCTCAATCCAATGGCCAAACTGAGAGGGCCAATCAGGACCTGGGGGCCGCTCTACGCTGCGTATCGGCCAAGAACCCAGCCGGCTGGAGCAAGATGCTTACCTGGGTGGAGTACGCTCACAACACCTTACCCTGCGCTGCCACCGGGAGATCACCTTTTGAGGTCTCCCTGGGCTACCAACCTCCACTGTTCCCTGACCAAGAAGCCGAGATCGCTGTTCCCTCCCTCGCCATCCACATGAAACGGTGCGCCAAGGTTTGGAGGGATGCCAAGGCCGCGCTGCTAAGCACGGCAGACCGTAATCGGCGTTTTGCTGATCGCCACCGCACTCCAGCTCCAGCCTACAAACCAGGTGACTCCGTCTGGCTGTCCACTAAGGACATTCCCCTCCAAGCCACCTCTCACAAGCTACAACCCCGCTTTATTGGTCCCTTTAAGATCCACAGTATCATCAACCCTTCCTCTCTTAAACTTTCACTCCCTGCTTCACTTAGGATTCACCCCACTTTCCATGTTTCTTGTATTAAGCCTGTATCCTCTCACCCTATATGTCCCCCGGATCCCCCACCACCCCCCCCCCGCATTATTGACAACCACCCTGCATTCACTGTTAAGAAACTCTTGAACATTCGTAAGAGGGGCCGTGGGGTGCAATACTTGGTTGACTGGGAGGGCTATGGCCCTGAGGAGCGTTCCTGGGTCGCTCCCAGTCTCATTCTGGACAAATCGCTCATCAGAGACTTCCATCGTGACCACCCTGATAAATTCCAAGGACCGCCAGGAGTCGGTCGTTAAGGGGGGGGTCCTGTCACGTTTCAGGTCTGTCTCGCCATGTTTTATGTTGATTTATGTTTATTTATGTTGTCTCAGTCACGTAGTGTCTTATCATGTATTATGTGGTCTAGGTTCGTCATGTTGTTTAGTTATGTTTCGTTACGATTTATTTTCTTGTCATGTTTAGTTATGTCTCGTTACGATTTATTTTCTTGTCATGTCTAGTTATGTTTTCGTACGATTTTATTACCTGGTTATGTTGAGTGATTATTGTCTTAGTTTTCGCGTTGACAGAGTTAACAGTGGTTAACAGAGGTACAAAAATTCCTTTATTCCTCTTTCTATTCAAGCACTGAATGCACACAACAGAAGAAGATAGCCTTGTCCACTTAGTGACCCCATACCCCAATCCACTACCTCTTTGTATATCTACCTTCTATTTATTGAAACTGTATCTTGATTTTAAATGACTCAGTTTTTAATGCACTGCCAATATTTATCACAACTGAACTATTTATTATGCTTCTTGTGCAGAATCTGTCTGTCTGTCTGTATTGTGTTATGCCTATTGGTGTGTGGTATGTGTGTGGTCCTGCTGCAAACAAATTGCCCATTTGGGACAAAGAATAAACTGAACTGAACTGAACTGAACTGGGTCACAGGCTTGATGCAGTTATTGCAAGCAAGGGATATGCTCTTTGATCCAATACGTTTGCTCACATAAAAATGGCCTGGTCTGACACCAAAGGTGCTACATTCTAAGTAGTATAACACATCTAGCTGTATATGTGTACATTGTTATATCCTTACCATTATATTCACATTTCACAATATCAAAATACACTGGGTACAAATTACAACACCTTTGAAATCTGAACTTGTGGGTTTATAGGGGAAAAGCAGGTTAGTTATGTAAACCGATGCAAGACTTTAAAAGTAGCAGGACCTTGAAATCTATCCTGTACTTGATAGGCAGCCAGTGCAGCGAAGCTGATAGTGATATGTTCATACTTCTTAGTCCTAGTCTCGATGGAGATTCTTTAGTGGGGCATTCGGAGAATTTGGCACCAGCAGCATGAATCCATGGACCCAACCTGCCTTGCGCCAACTGCTGGCGGTGGTGTAACGGTGTGGGAAAGAATTTTTTGACACACTTTGGGCCCGTTAATACCACTCAATCATCGCTTGAATGCCACAGCCTATTTGAGTATTGTTGCTGATCATGTGCATCCCTTCATGGCCACAAAATCTTCTAATGACTACTTCCAGCATGATAATGCACCATGTCACAAAACAGAAGTCGCCTTAAAAACTGGTTTCATAAACATGACAATGAGTTAAATGTTATTCAGTGGCCTTCCAAATCACCGGATCTGAATCCAAGAGAACACCTTTGGAATGTGGTAGAATGGGAGCATAAATGTGCAGCTGGCAAATATGCAGAAATTACATGATGCAATCAGGAATGTTGTCAAGAGGCTTCCTGTGTGCCACAGTTGCAAGTGGAACATTTTCTCAGCCTCCATACTTTCTGCACCAGGGCTATTGACTCACACTGTATATAAAATATGTTGTTAAATACTGTATTGCATGTATGAACAAAATATCTAAATATACCTCTCCTCACTTACACTACAAGCAGTATGAGTTGGTAATTTGAATATATTCCACGGGAAGTCGGAACCCTCTTATACAGTAAAATATTTAATGTGAAATCAACTCAACTGGACTCATTTGCACTCTTATTACAGTTGAATTAGTACTGCCTGGTATAGCCTCATGCTACTACTGTAGGTCAATTGTGTAATCGTGTCATGAATGCAATGCTTCATCAACAACCTAACGGTTCACAGCGAACAAAAAATGGAAAATCTATTCACTGTTAACATTTTGTCTTGAAACCAGGAGAAACTATGTGACGTTAGACAACAATCGGTTGTTGTATGTAAAAAGCGTATTCTTGTAAATAAGTTGTCCACACCTATTCGTATGAGGATTTTTGAAGTTACTCCCAAAAGCATGTGACTAGATGCATGTGACTGTATTTGACATTTATTTTTGGCAAGTAGCCATTGCTTTGGCAAGTAACCGAAATTGAAAGTAATAAAGAGAAGTTACTTTACAGCTTGCACCGCAATCTTTGGACTTTCTTTCCGCACTTTCTGGAGTCCGAACACAGATTGCGTCTCGGTGAGCTCCCGAATCAAGTAAGGCTTACATTCCGTCTGTCTAATTCCGAGAAAATG
Source organism: Conger conger (assembly GCF_963514075.1). Taxonomy (NCBI): domain Eukaryota; kingdom Metazoa; phylum Chordata; class Actinopteri; order Anguilliformes; family Congridae; genus Conger; species Conger conger. The sequence continues at coordinate 43,048,671 of NC_083769.1, forward strand.
ACACGCAGGCATTAGAGGTAGGCTATTGTTTTGAATAGAAGAACATGGTGGCAGATTTGTTAACACAAGTGAGGTGCTTAGTTTTCGAAGAAACAGAAATGCCGCGATCGGCAATATAGGCGTAATTCAGGTGAATGTTGTTTACTTTTGGATTACATGACTCTTGTATTTAGGAAGGTGCATTTTGTTATTCATTCGGCTAGGAAATCGTTTGTTTTCATTACATTACATTAATGGCATTTGGCAGACGCTCTTATACAGAGCGACGTACAACAAAGTGCATACCCATAACCAGGGATAAGTGCGCTGAAAGACCCGAGAGGGAATTACAATTTCAACTGCTAACTGTACAACAAAGGACTAGGGCCTATTTGATCATCGTTTTATGTTACTGTACACTGAAAGCAATTGAGTTTGTGGAAATGCCATTCATGTAATTCATTTCTCAATGTGCAAATGGCAAGTTATTCTTGGAAACAAGACCACAGAGAGGTTTTCCAAATTGGCAGCTTTCACTTCTCGCCTGTGGTGACTTCATCCTGTTCTGTCCAGAATGCTATTCAGCATAGATCATCAACTCTGGCCCCTGAATCCGAATTCAGCCCTGAATGTATTTTCTCAGCGTTTTTGTTTCCCCCTCGTTGCTAGTTCGTCTTGTCCTGTTTCTGTTCCCGAGCCCTTGATTCCGTCCACCAGTTCTAGCCTCCTTGTTGCCTTGCCCTTGCCCTTGCCCTTGCCCTTGTTCCTGAGTCCTTGCCCTAGTTTATTTGGTTTTCTGGTTTTGACCCCTGCCTGCTTCCCTGGACTCTTCTTTGCTTTTTGGATTTTTGTACCTCTGCCTTTTTGGACGGACCCCCTGGTTTTGACCCTGGCATGTTTTTCGACTCTGCTCTGTCTGCCCCTTTTGATATTAAATTGCCATTTTTCTGCACCCCCGTCTGCTTCTGGTTCCTCTGTTCCCCCTGGCATAACAGAACGAACTAGCCAGGCATGGAACCAGCGGACCCCACCCCCTGGGATAGGGTGCACGACGCTTCTATTCACTCGGCCCGCATGTGGAGGTTGGAGCAGATCACTGCCCAACTCACAGCGATCCAGGCCAAGCTCTTCAGACCCGGCTATATCCAACTTCCTTTCCCAGCCCTAATCCACTCTCCCACTCCACTCCTGACCCGGCTTCCAGAACCACATCTGTTCCAGCTTCCCCTTCAACCCCAGTGCTCGTCTCCGGGTTCCGAGCCCCGTCTGCTCGAGGACTGCTCGTCTCTGGGTTCCGCGCCCCGTCTGCCCGAGGACTGCCCGTCTCCAGGTTCCGAGCCCCGTCTGCCTGGAGCAACCCCGTCTCGGGTCCCCGAGCCGCTTCTGCCCGGAGAGGTCCCGTCTCGGGCCCCTGAGTCGCTTCCGCTCCAGGACCTTGGTCTGGCCCCTGCGCCATGTCTGGCCCAGTCCCAGGCTCTGGCCCCGGCCCAGGCGCTGACTTGGGTTCCAGACCCCTCCAGGTCAAGAAGAAAGAGACCCCGGGCCTGTGCCCACCTGAGACCCCGGGCCCGTGCCCGCCTGAGACCCCATGTTCCCTCCGAGAAGCCCCCGAGCTCCCTTCCTTCCCTTCGAGACCCCCGTTTCCGTCCGAGACCCAAACTCCCTTCCGAGACCCTCGTTTCCGTCCAAGACCCCCGTTTCTGTCGAAGACCCCCGTTTTTTTGTCCGAGACCCCCGTTTTTCCGTCCGAGACCCCCGTTGCCGTCCGAGACCCCCATCTCTCCGTCCAAGACCCCCGTTTCCGTCCGAGGCCCCCGTTTCTGTCCGAGACCCCTGTTGCCGTCCGAGACTCAAGCTCCCTTCCCAGAACCCCGTTTTTCCATCCGAGACCCTCGTTTCCGTCCGAGACCCCAAGTCCCCTTCCGAGACCCCAAGTCCCCTTCCGAGACCCCTGTTCCCGTCCGAGACCCTACCCAGTTCCCCTCAGTGCTGCCCTCATTCCCATTCCTTTGTATTATTATTACATGTTTAATGAACTGTGATCGAGTGCATTTAACTTTGTTGTCTGTTGGAGGTAAATTAATCCTGCTGATTTTGTTGTGCACAGGAACGTGCTTTCAATGATGTGGCAAATCATGTGGCATTTGTGGATGTGGATGGTAAGAAACAAATATTTAGCTTCATTATCTTCATTGTTATAAATCACATCTTGTTGTGTGCTTCTGTTAGCACATGTACAGTGGTCTCCTGAATTGTTGGCACCCCTGATTGGCAATGTATTGTTTTGTACATTGGCAGTCAAGGGTGCCAATAATTCTGGATCCCATTGTATATACCGACTTCTGACTTCTGTTCCTAATTTCAGTTTTTGTTTAAATGTCAAATAACAATACACTTCCTTATTGCAATCAGAAGGTAACGTTTGTCATTATCATTTCAAATATACAGGTGCATCTCACAAAATTATAATATTGTGGAAAAGTTTTCTTTTTCTTTTTCGTAAGTCTGTGATTTTCATATATTTTAGGTTCATTACACAAAGCCATTTATTTCAAACCTTGAGGATTACGGCTTACAGCTTATGAAAAAAGAAAGAAAAAAGAAGCCGAACAGAAATGTACTGTTATCGAGGTAGTCTTTTGTACAAGTAGTACTAATGCTGGAATAACTATCTACTGGCTTCAGCAGAGGTCACAAAATTCATTATGTGTTTGGCTTCAGCCTGGGTAATAAGAAGACAGTGGGAGAACGGACCTGAGACGTCGAAACGCTTGGGGAAACTATGTTAATTGAAATGGTTTCTTAAATGGTATGGTCATGGGTCAACATCTCATGCAAATTACATTGCAGACTTAATTATTACTTAATAAATTACTTCTCATATAATTTCTCATGAAATCTGACATGAAGTTAACAAAATGTACAAATGTTTCAAGATGAAATAATATACAATATGTGATGGTGTAAAGTGTAGACACAAAGGCAGGCTCTGCTCCCTTCCTCTCCGCTCCTCGGGCTGCTGATATGGGGACATTAGAGACTGGTACGTCTCTGAGCTTGCACTCCAGTGGCAACATACAGTGGAGGAGCAATGCAAGGTGCTGTGTGCATTCAGCCATGAGTGCCTGGACCATCCAGTCACAGTTAAGACCCGGAGACGACCCTAGTGTGCTTAGTTTCCATCAATCCGGCATACATAACCGTCACCCATGTAGATCCAGGCTAGTTACAGGGGACATGGTCTCTGGTATTAATCTCAAGAACCATATTTTCAACTATGCTGCAACCGACACAAAAAGGCAAATTTTTGACTGAACTGAACGGCATTGATTTTTGTCATCCAAGACAGTTTGTGAGATTTTTTTGTTTGTTTTTTTTGCCAGGTCTCAGGATGATATACCCATCTTTCTGAATGTGCTATCATAATCAGAGAAATGAATTACTTCAGATAGCTGATATGCACTCAGTGAGCACTTTATTAGGTAGACCTGTACACCAGGTTGTTAATACAATTAAATCAGCCAATCATGTGGCAGCAACTAAATGCATAAAACCATGAAGACATGGTCAAGAGGTTCAGCTGTTGTCAACCAAAATGTCCAAATGTCAGAATGGGGAAGAAATGTGATCTAAGTGACTTTGATTGTGGAATGATTGTTGGTGCCAGAAAGGGTAATCTCCTGGGATTTTCATGCACAACAGTCTCTAGAGTTTGCAGAGAATGGCCAGACTGGTCAAAGCTGACGGGAAGGTGACAGTAACCCAAATAACCACACATTACAACAGTGGTCTGCAGAAGAGCATCTCTGGACACGCAATGTGTCAAAACTCTTTAAGTGGATAGACTACAGCAGCAGGAGACCTAATATCAAATAAAGTGCTGAGTGTATATTTCAAAATATTTTCGCTGCACCATGTTTTGTCATCCATGACTGCTGTATTATATATATTTTTAAAAATCATTCCTGCCAGCTGAGGAGGATATACACCTATCTTTCTAAATGTGCAATCATACCCTCAGATACATTCAGATGATAGATGTTCAATTGAAAGCAGAAATAACTAAATGAGTTTTATTTGTAATATTTAATGTGCTGCAGGTATATCTGTTGCTCCTGTTCTGTGACCTCTCCTATTGCTGTGGAAGTGCAGAATATTCCATTAATGGAGAGTGCTGTCCGATGTGCTCACCTGGTAAGTCACTATCTTTTATCAAAATAAAGCTTCTACTGCAGTAGATCTTGGCTTACAGGGATTAAGAAGTGAAAGCGCTCTTTATTTTGTTGTCATTGAAATGTAATTTCAAATGGGTACATTTTAGCTATGTTTTGTGATTAATCTTTCACATAGGGGAGCATGTTTATAAGCACTGCACAGAATACACGGTGACCACCTGTAAACCGTGCACTGCCGGATCATTCATGGTGCTGCCCAACGGTCTTCTTCGTTGTATCACTTGTACAGTCTGTGACCCAGGTGAGAAACGATTCATATTCAACCAATGAGTTTATTCATGACATGGCCATTTGCAACTTGCTTGACTGTCTTTTTTTGGTAGTGTGGTAATATGGGTCTTTATTCTCTGTTCAGGTCTTGGTTTAAAGACAGACAGGGAGTGCAGTCCCACCTCTGATGCAGTGTGTGGGCCTCTGGATCAGCACTACTGCACTGAGACAGATCATAAGAAGGGCTGCAGATTAGCACAGAGACACAGTATCTGCAGGCCTGGGACATTCATCAGACGCAATGGTGAGATTGCATCATATCCGCCATCTATGGGGGGGCGGGGGGATTGGGTCATCTGCCCTTCCAATCCTGATTCAAAATCAAAATAATCATGAAGGTGAAACTGCATCCAACAGTCAAACAATGTATTAACTCCCTAAAATAGTCATAAAAACATTGTTAATCCAACACATTACATTACATTACAGCGATTTGGCAGACGCTCTTATCCAGAGCGACGTACAATAAAGTGCAGATCCGAACCATGAACAAGTGCATTAAAGACCCAAGAGGAAAGTACAGTTCCAAGTCCTAGAGTGATCACTGAGATTAAACTTGAACCCTTGAAAAGTACATCAACCTTCAAAGTAGCCTACCATGGTTGGCAGCTAGAATACCCTGAATACTAAAATAATTTTACATAAGTGCAATTATAACCTATAGCATACATGTGACGGATTACTGCTTATTTTATTAATTGCTTCAAAGTAATTAAAACAGTAAATGCAGAAAAACATGTTTTAATGTTTCCTATGATCCCTTCCATATGCCTTTCATCAAATCAGTTCAAATGCGTGTCTTTAGCCTGAATAGTTTAGGCACGTGTCAGCCATAGCTCATAGCTAGCTCATAGGCCAAGTATATATGAACAGATTAAACGGTTAAAACAGATTGTCCTGCACCCTGTGCAGTGTAAATTGGTGCATTGTTTACCCCATCTTCTGTTGGGGTATGGTGTAGTTCCTCTCATTTCTGAGCGGTTAGCAGAGGCCACTCGCTGCACGATCTGCTTCTGTTAATGCAGGTTGGGCTTTGTGCATGTTAATGCTCAGTTTAAATGTGCGTTGTGTGGGAAATGTTCTTCTTTTGTTCATAGCCTTTTCTGTTTTGCAAAATTAGCTCACTTAACTGCTCAGTCTGCTTTTCATTTTACATTTTTACATTTTAGTCATTTGGCAGACGCTTCCAAAGCGACTTACAAGTGCATAGGTTCTACCACAAGTCAAAGCATCACATCCAGAACTAGGAAAATACACCTGGACTGCTGTTCTAAACATATAGTCGTCATCATAAGTGCAATTTTTATTTTTATTTTTTAAATTTTTTTTGGTGGGGGGGGGTTAGACAGGGATAGGGGTATCAGAAGGGGGGGGCGGGGTAAATCAGGAGGGAGGACTAAGGTAGAGTTTGAAGAGGTGTGTTTTGAGTCTGCGTCGAAATAGGGGGAGGGATTCTGCTGTCCTGACAGTGGTAGGCAAGTCATTCCACCACTGAGGAACCAGAACGGAAAACAGGCGTGAACGTGCAGCTCGACCGCCAGGTGCCCGTAGAGAGGGAACCGTAAGGCGACCAGAGCTGGCAGACCGGAGTGGTCTAGCTGGGGAGTAGGGAGTGATCAGGGATTGTATGTAATGTGGGGCAGTCCCCTTAGCAGCCTGAAATGCCAACACTAGGGCCTTGAATCGGATGCGTGCGGCAATAGGAAGCCAGTGGAGGCCAATGAGAAGCGGGGTGACATGAGCCGACCTGGGCTGACTGGTGATCAAGCGGGCTGCAGCATTCTGGACCAGCTGGAGGGGCTTGATGGCGCACGCTGGGAGACCGGCTAGGAGGGAGTTGCAGTAATCCAGGCGGGAAATGACGAGCGCCTGGACTAGGAGCTGGGTGGCTTTCTCCGTCAGGAGATGACGGATGCGGCGTATATTATACAGAAAGAACCTGCAGGTTCTGGCAGTGGAGGATACTTGTGGAGCCAGGGAGAGGCAGTTATCAAGAGTCACCCCAAGATTCTTTGCCGTACGGGAGGAGGAAACTACAAAGTCCTCCACAGTCAGTGAGAGGTTGATTGACGGAGAGGACTTAGCAGGGATGTAGAGAAGCTCAGTTTTGGCAAGGTTGAGCTTCAGGTGATGGGAAGTCATCCACGCAGAGATATCAGCCAAGCAGGCAGAGATCTGTGTGGTGATTTGGGTGTCGGGGGGGAAGGAAATGAAGAGTTGGGTGTCATCAGCGTAGGAGTGATAAGAGAAGCCGTGGGAAGAGATAACAGAACCAAGGGACATGGTGTATAGCGAGAAGAGGAGAGGCCCAAGAACCGAGCCCTGCGGGACTCCAGTTCGTAGGGGTTGAGGGTCGGAGAGTGCGCCCCTCCAAGTCACCTGGTAGGAGCGACCAGAGAGGTAGGAGGAAAACCAAGCGAGTGCAGAACCTGTGACACCCATCCCAGACAGCGATGAGAGCAGAATCTCATGGTTGACTGTATCGAAGGCGGCTGACAGGTCGAGGAAGATGAGGACAGAGGAGAGGGATTTTGCTTTAGCAGAGTGGAGTGCCTCAGTGACCGCGAGCAGGGCGGTTTCAGTGGAGTGGCCACTCTTGAAGCCAGACTGGTTGGGGTCATGGAGATTGTTGTGGAGAAGATAAGTGGACAGTTGGGAGCAGACCGCCCGTTCCAGGGTTTTAGCGAGAAAGGGAAGAAGAGAGACAGGCCGGTAGTTGTTAAGGGCAGAGGGATCAAGAGTAGGTTTTTTGAGGAGGGGAGTGACTCTGGCCCTCTTCAGGGAAGAGGGCATGGTGCCGGAAGAGAGGGAGGTGTTGATTAGAGAGGAGAGAAAAGGGAGAATGTCCTCAGATATAGATTGTAGGAGGGGAGAGGGGATGGGGTCAAGAGGACAGGTGGTCGGGCGGTGGGAAGTAAGGAGTTTCAGTGTGTCGGCGTCAGAGAGGGGAGAAAAGGAGGTTAGGGAGTTGGGGAGGGTAGGCGGGTCAGCAGGGGTGGAGGGTTGGGAGAAGGAATTGCGAATAGCATCGACCTTCTTTTCAAAGAAGGAGACAAAGTCATCAGGTGTGAGTGATGAGGGGGGTGGGGGGGGAGGGGGGGCCAGAAGAGAGGAGAAAGTTGAAAACAGTTTGCGGGGATTAGAGGCGGCCGCGTTAATTTTCGAGTGAAAGAAGGAAGATTTAGCTAGAGAGACAGAGGAATGGAAAGATGATAAGAGGGCATGGAAGGAAGAAAACTTCTTTAGAAGATTTTAAATGCCTTAACATGCCTTCCAATATTTACTTGCACAGGAACAACATTGACCAATACTGATTGCGAAGAATGTCGTGACAAAACGTTTTCAAATAAATCTTCTTCGCCATTCTGCAAACCACACACAGAGTAAGTTTCCTGCATTTATTCCAAAATTACAAGAATTGGGTTTGATACTAAATATAACCCTGATGATTATTTGAGATTTTCTTTGAATGTATTTACTTTTCTGACAGTTGCCAATCCTTGGGACTTCAGGAAATTACAGCTGGAACAAACACATCAGACAGTGTATGTGCAACAAGAAATGATCCTTGTTCCAGAGTTGCTGCGCTTGTGCCTGTGGTGCTTGTAGTAGTGCTATCACCTGTCATAGGAATTTTCATTTGAAGTAAGTTTGCCCATCTGTCTGATAAGACTTTAATACATATGTAAAGGGTATTGGGGTTTAAATGGCTGTTTTTAAGTTACTTACTGTGTTACTTGTATTCTGTGAACAGGAGAGAGAATGTAATCGATGGATAGAACAGCAGCAGGATGAAGGTAAGGGAGTGCACATCTTTGTGGGGGAGATCACAATGCTGATAAGAATACCATTAGATGGGCTGTGTGTAGCCTGGACTGCATCTGTTACAGTCTGTTCTAACAGGTTAGAGCCATTCTGTTCATATACATTACTGTTACAGTCTGTTCTAACAGGTTAGAGCCATTCTTTTCATATACATTACTGTTACTGTCTGCATCTGTTAGTCTGTTCTGCCAGGTTAGAGCCATTCTGTTCATTTACATTATAGTGAGGGGTAATTTCAGTTAATGTATTATCTCATCAATTAATCACCACTGTAAAGACAAACCAAAAACTGGAACAAAGCAAAAGCACATCAGTGAATGTGGACCAAGATATGTTCATGTTCTCATAGTTACTGTGGCTATGCTGCTTGTATTAGAATTATCAGTTGTGATTTTAAGAACCATTCTCATTTGAAGTAATTTACCAGTCTATCTGATGAGATGTTATAGTTTAAAGTTGACAGTTATCTATATTCTGTGAATAGAAATCCTCATATTTACACAAGAGATATGAGTGGTAAGCATACTAGATTTTCATCAGAAAATAAAAGTAATGTAATATTACATTTTAAAGTTATTCTGAAAGATGTAAACATTGTATTCAAGTAACTAAATAATTAACCAGTATTTTGCTTTCAGAGAGGAGAATGAAGTACACGGTATGTGTGAAACTTTTCACATTATGTGCCTACATTTTTAAATACATTTGAAGTGCAGAATTGGCTAATTGCTATAATGTTAATTTAATTCTGGAGTCACTCCTGATGTTGATGAATGAAATGATACTTTTACAGTTAGTACTGTATTTACTGAGATAAAGTCTCAATTTTTCTAGGAAACAGAAAGAAGAGACCAGTTAAACCAGCTGCAGCATGAAGATAAGGGAGCATGTGATAGCTTAATGAGGGAAACAACAAAAGCTGATAAAAAACTATTAGATGTCACATGACTGCCCCGACTACAGTCTGTATGGACTTGTTATAACAGGTTAAAGCCCTTTTGATTCTGTTTATGGACATATTTTCATTTTATTGAGGGGTGCTTTCAGTTAATGTATTCCTTCATTAATTAAACACCATTGTGAAAATCCATCCATCCATTATCCATCTTATCTAACCTGACTATTCCTGGTCAGTGTTGCAGGGCGGGCAGGAGCTCATCCCAGAATGCAGGCGAGAGGCAGGAATGCATCCTGGACAGGTTACCAGTCCATTGCAGAGCATGTAACATTGAATGAATGAATGAATGAATGTTTCTTTATTTCGAACATTAACATAAAAACATTTTGAAATAAGTACAATACACAATACATTAAAAACATCTTAAAACAAAAAGGAGAAAAAAAACAACAAAAAAACTAAAACATAATAATGTACAATATTAATCATAATTACAATGAAAATAATAGTATTTGTTCGAAAAGGAGTAGGAATGAAGCCTCTGCTTATCTGGTCCTACCCCTATTTACTTCAAAAATAAACTTAAATCAGGTCTCTGTCAACGTTATATTTAATTACTTTTCATATTTCCTTATTTTTCTTTGAACCATAATGTACCTTATTGCCATGTGCCCTCACCCCCCTCCTCTTCTCTGTATCCCTCAATCATAATATTTCTAAACCTGCTCTTAAACAATACAATAGTTCTACTTTGTTTTATTTAATCATTCAAACTGTTCCACAGAGTCACTCCACCAAATGAAATGCACATGCTCTTCAAATCTGTGCGAACACAGCGTTTCTCAAAATTATTTTTCCCTCTTAAATTATACCCACATTCTTTGTCCTTAAATAACTTTTGAATGTTACAGAAGAATAAACGATTCTTTGCTTTATACAACATTTGTGCAGTTTTGAACTTGACCAGATCCATAAACTTGAGACACTTGGAATTCAGAAATAATATATTAGTATGTTCCCTGTACCCAACATGGTGTACAATTCTTAATGCTCTTTTTTGGAGTATACATAACGGTTGTAAAGTTGTTTTATAGGCATTCCCCCAAACCTCCACACAGTAAGTCAAATAAGGCAGTACAAGTGAACAATATAAAATATACAACACCCTTTGTTCCAGTATATGTTTGGCTTTCCCCAACACAGCAATGCTCCTTGATAGTTTGGATCTTATATATTTTACCTGTGGCTTCCAAGAAACTTTACAGTCTAGTATTACCCCTAGAAATTTTATTTCATATACCCTCTCAATATCAACCTGGTCCACAACCAGTTGCACTCTTGTGTCTATTTTACGATTACCAAAAATCATTAATTTGGTTTTATTCAAATTCAATGATAATCTATTTACATCAAACCATGTTTTTAATTTATTCATTTCTATTTTAACCATCGCTAAGAGCTGTTCTAAATTATCTCCGGAACAAAGGATGTTGGTATCATCTGCAAATATAACCAATTTAAATAATTTTGATACTTTATATATATCATTTATATATAAAATAAACAATATTGGACCAAGTACTGACCCTTGCGGGACTCCACATATAATGTCTAAGCAAGATGATTTGTGATCTCCCAACTGTACAAATTGTTGCCTGTTGCTGATATAGCTTTTTAATGAACCACTTAAGCCCTACTCCTCTGATCCCATACCTTTCCATTTTACTAAGCAATATATCATGATTAATTGTATCAAACACTTTCTTTAAATCTATAAATATTCCTACAGCATACTTTTCCTTATCTATACAATTAGTTATTTCCTCTGTTAGCTCCATTAATGCCATAGCTGTTGACCTGTTGGCTCTAAAACCATATTGGCTATCTGATAATAAGTCATATTCCTCGATAAAGTTGTATAATCTATTAATGAAACATTTTTCTAAGATTTTAGAGAATTGAGATAGTAGGGACATGGGTCTATAATTAGTAAATTGATGCTTATCACCTGTTTTATATACAGGGATCACCTTTGCAGTTTTCATTTTACCTGGAAATATACCCTTTTGAAATGACAAGTTAAAGATGTGACTTAATGGTTTTGCAACACCCTCAACCACTTCCTTTACCACGGTCATATCAAACCCATTCTAGTCAGTTGAAGTTTTTTTCTTGCAGGTGTTGATAATATCAACAATTTCTTTTTCATCAAAAGCTCTTAAGAATATGCAGTGTGAATTTATAGCTATACCATCTCCCGCTGCCCCCCCTTCTCTTGACCGATCAGGGATTCCGTCTGCCAATCTTCCCACGTTTACAAAAAAATCATTGAACTCATTAACCACCACATTCATGTTGTTTGTCGTATTATTATTATCAATAAAATAATCAGGGTAATTATTATTTGCAGTTCCTTTTCTAATAATATTATTTAATACGTTCCATATCCCTTTACTATTATTTTTATTTTTCTCTAATAATTTATTATAATATTCCTTCTTGCAACTCCTCATTATATTTGTAAACTTATTTTTATATGTTTTATACTTTATTTCAGCTTCATTGGTTCTATTTTTTATGAATTTCCTATATAATAAATTCTTTTTTTTGCTGGCATTCTGTAACCCCTTTGTAATCCAGGGTAATTCAATGTGTCTATGCTTCCTGTTGCATTGCTGTAATGGACAGTTTTTGTCGTGTTTGGAATCTTTCAAGAAATGTATCATATGCTCTGTCTACATCACACTCATCATACACCTCTTCCCAGGCCTGTGCCAGTAGGTCTGTTCAGAATGCACTGAGGGATTCAACAGTTCTCACTCTCTTGTATTTAATTATATTATTTTCTTTCGCATTCCAATGATCACACTCATACACCACGAGAACTGGCAAGTGATCACTGATGTCATTCAGAAGTATACCACTCACTATGTTGTTGTCCATATAATTAGTGTAGATATTGTCAATCAGAGTGGCACTGTAAGACGTCACTCTGGTTGGCTTAGTGATAGTTGGAAAGAGACTCATAGTAGACATTGCGTCGATAAACTCATCAGTCCTTTTATGCTTGTTAGGATTAAGGAGATCAATGTTATAATCCCCACAAATAAAATGTACCTTCTGATCTATTTTGGCAACCATTCCCTACATAATCTCTGTAAATATTTCAATGTTAGACCCTGGAGTTCTGTATACACAGCTGACATTTGTACCCATGCAAATTTCTATAGTAATACATTCCATTACGTCATTAATAATAGTTGACATACTTTCTATTATCTTGTACCTTAGGTTCCTGTCTATGTACAAAGCCACTCCCCCTCCCCCTCTGTTCACCCTGTTCCTATAATTCAGTTCATATCCATGCAACTCCATGTTCTCCAATCCCTTCTCAGGGTTGAGCCATGTCTCAGAAACAGCTATAATATTGAATGGTTTTTTAAACTGCTTTATATACTCTTCAATTTTTCTGAAGTTGGCATATAGGCTTCTACTATTAAAATAAATGATTGATAATCCTTGATCTAATTTAATGCTCTTATTGAACTTCTCTTCCGTATAGTAACCACAATTATTACTTATATTTTGAAAGAAATTGCTCTCAGGGTCAATGTCATGTTCAAATACATTCATAATATATATATTTCTTTACCCATACAAGAAAAATGATGGAAACCATACTAATCAGTGGTCTCTGTCAAACTTGTCCAGTTGGTCAATGCTACTGATGCATTGCCCATAGGAATTATCTGCTGCACCAATAGGTTTAATGAAGACTTTACAGCTGATAGTCCAAGTGGACTGAACTTTACCTTGTTTTCTAAGAGCCCTTGCTCTTCTGGCTATGTCAGCATTTCTTTTGGTGAGATGTTCATTTAAGTAGACATTCACACCTCCACTGATTCCTTTAGGAAAAGTAACCTAATATGCATGTCCATTCACTACGGGAGGAAACCAATATATCCGGAGGAAACCCAAATGCACATGGAGGAAACATATAAACATACTCCAGAAAGAAAGATTTGAGCTGGGTTTTGAACCTGTGACCTTGCTGTGCCATCTGAAATCCATAACATACAATCAGCATTTGAGCTCTTAACTCCAGCAAATCAGAATATTATACTGAACTTACTAACTGGAGGAGAAGCAATCGACACAGTTGCTAGTCAATGGAATCTTGAAGAAAATTGAAGGCCAATTTCCCCAGCAACTGTGGCATTTTCACATCGTCTCTATGATGAAATCTGCATTCATTTAACCAATGAAACCTGAAAGCATTACAAGTTCATGTCTTTGTTTCTCAGCATTACATGTTTATGTCTTTGTTTCTCAGCATTATCAGTTTATGTCTTTGTTTGTCACTGCAGCACTGCCTTTTTTCGGTCAAATTTAGAATTACATGAATAATCATTAATAAGAACTGTATCATTCACATTATCAAATATTTATATTTTATATGTAAATATGTATAGTGTATATGTAACTTTTATATTGAGAACTGTAAGGGTAATTTTCACTGACAATGTGTGTGTCAACATAAAGACAATCACGTGATTACAAATAACCTTTTAGTGATAATCCTTATTACTATTAGACCACTTTCTGAATTAAGTGCTTATTAGGAGTCTTTCTCTGTCGCTCTCCCAGCAGACAGACAGCCTTTCACCTTAATGTCTCTGCTTCTCAGCCTAGCACATTCTGGTCTTACAGCAAGGTCAACAAGGGGTATTCAGAAGACAAAATACTGATAAATGTTCATGGCCGGCTTCATGTCTTTTTGTTTTGGTAAAGCTGCTCCTTCTGGAAAAGTGTGTATAAGAGTCTTACTGTGTCTGATTCAAATCAGAAAGCTGGTAAGCTTTCTCACTTTCTGTAATTTCTTTGCAAATAAATCCGAAAGTTAAACTCAAGTACAGCTATCGTTGTTTTTACTGGGATCTGTTTCTGATCTGATTGCTTGATATGCAAAATTACAAAACTACCTAATACTACTATGTATCAACAGAGATAATATATAACTAGATGTGAACTGAAATATACTAATGTACTTCCTTCCCACCTCAATTTTTCATGAAGAAAAACAAAAAAATGATTGAGGAATTATTCAAAAGAGTTGTGCGATGTACATTTACTTCCTCGTTTATGTAATTTTAGGTTTGCATATTTTTGCACCACAATCGTCCCCATGTCCCTCTGTGTGGCCATGGTTTAAATAAGCTTCACTAAGAAACTGTATTGGACTATAAAGCCAGAGATGAGAAACTAAAGCGTCCATTTTTCTGCACATAATGGGAGAAGATGCATTGGACATTTACAATAGCTTTCATATTGACAAGGAAACTTTAACATTGACTGTGCTGATGGCAAAGTGTGAGGAATACTTTGTGCCCCAAAAGAATGTAACTTTTGAGAGATACAAGTTTTTCTCCGCCGTTCAGAAAACCGGCATGAGTTTTGACCAATACCTTGCTGAATTACACACCCTGAGCAAGTCATGCGAATTAAGATCCAAGAAAGACGTCAGCCATAGTGAACATGGAACATCCACAAAACAAAGAAGAACGATTCAGAAAAAACACTTGGATTTCGGCTGACGTTTCCCAGTATGGCCTAGGTGCAGTACTGTTGCAGATGAGTGATAACAGCTGGCAGCCTGTAGCCTATGCGTCTCGTGCATTGACAAGTGCTGAAGTCCATTTCGCACAAATTGAAAAGGAACTTTTAGCCAGCACATACGCCTGTAAACGTTTCCACCAGTACATATATGGACAGGCTTTTGAGCTAGAGACTGACCACAGGCACTTAGTGTCCATAATGTCCAGGCCCCTCAATGACTGTTCTATGACAATTCGGCATCTGTTAATCAGGTTGCAGAAATATGATGTGAGGATGATTTATACACCAGGAAAGTTTGCTGCTGATACATTCTCACGTGCAGTCAACAAAATGGAAAGTCCAGATGAACAGAAAAGTGCAGAAATAAAGACTTATGTGGACATGATTGTCACATCACTTCCGGTGTCTACTAAGTGAACAGAGCTGATTAGAAAGGCAACTGAGTTGGATGACACAATGAGAGAGCTCAAAAAGACCATATTGACAGGGTGGCCTGAACAAAAGCACTGATCCATGTCCATTACTGGACATACAGGGCAGAGCTTTTGGTGTGTGTGTGTGTGTGTGTGTGTGTGTGTGTGTGTGTGTGTGTGAATATATCTATGTATATATCCATATTTGTAGGAGCCAAAAGATAGGTTTAAAATATCTCAGCTTGTGCTTCCCCCTAGTGGCCAGCTATAACAAATTTCGACTACTTAAGGGCACCCCTGGATGACGAAAGCAGCGTTTGCCGATTAAAGACAGGTGCTTACCTGAAATGGGGGGCTAAGATGGTGGCAATGTAGAAGGGCGTGTGTTTTTCGCTTTGCCAGGTTCTTAGGAGGGTTTGTGATTAAACAATCGATGCAATCTCATTTACTGACATAAGGCAATGCACAAGTGACTTTTTATATGTTGAGATGCCCTGAGATATGTTAGCCCTGATTATGGGTATGCACTTTGTTGTACGTCACTCTGGATAAGAGCGTCTGCCAAATGCCAATAATGAGATGATTTTAACTTGAATGGGGAAAAGAAGAAAAGGCAGTAAAGCTTTGTTCACGGACACGACACAAGACAAGCTAAAGTTGCACGAGCCTGTTGCTAGCAACAACCCAGCAATACAGGATTTAGAGGAGGGGGCCGAAGCTAACTTTAACTTCCAATCTGATGACATTGCGTTTACACCCTTAGAAACTCCAACAAAATCTCCAACAAAAAAGATAAAACGTGACAGTGGAGATAATGCTGAGATTCTAGCAGCAATCCATTCGCTCTCTGAAAAGCACGATGAAACTTTCCGAAAAATCTCCGCCATTGGAAAAACAATGGAGTCTACTTCAAGACAGGTGAAGAAGTTAGCATCGACAGTCCAGCAGCTTACTTTGGACGTTAATCAACAGAAGCGAACACTGGAAAGCATGAATAACGAGATTCATAAACTGCAAACAGAAAACAAGGCACTGAAGACGGCTGTCGCTGACGGTCAGCGTTACAGCCGAAAGTGGTCCCTAAAGATCCATGGCATGAGAGAGGAAGATGGGGAAGACATCAGGAGAAAGATCGTTGACATCCTCGGGAAAACGGCTCCCAATATTCGTGATAGTTTGAAGGAGGGGATCGATATCGTCCATCACGTTGGGCAACAACAACAAGACAACTCAGCTAGATCAATCATCGTCCTGTTTGCAATGAGACGTTACCATGATATTGTATGGCGAGAGGCGAAAGGTTAGAAATTTCTTATTGATAACAAACTGAGAATCACCGAAGCTCTGTCCCAAGAGCAGGGGTGCCAAATACGTCGATCGTGATCGACCGGTCGATCGCAAAGGTAGTGTGGGTAGATCGCATGGCATTAAATTAGATAGCATATCATCCATCCTCACTATGGCACCTGCCACTTGATTGGCGTACAGGGCAGCCAGTCTGAGAGCACGAGCGCGCACGAGGCCGTTTTTTTCACAATGTCATATTCGAAGTGCGTTTGTCTGATCTGCCAATCTACCATCGCTATTCCAAAGAAGGGAAATGTGGAGCGGCACTTTCGGACGGTTCATAAAAACTATGACAGTGACTTCCCTCTGAAAAGCGAGCTGAGAAAGAGAAAGATGAAGGAACTAAAATCACAGTTGTCCGGACAGCAGTCATTTTTCTCACAGCTGTGCTCAAAAGGTAAGGCAGCCACCGAAGCATCGTTCCGGGTGAGTCACTCCATCATGAAGAACAACAAGTCTTTCTGAGATGGAGAGATGATAAAAGAGGCATTCGTTGAAGCGGCTGACTCGTTGTTTCGGGACTTTAAAAACAAACCGGAAATATTATCTTCAATCAAAGCTCTCCAGCTATCAAGAAGTACAGTGACACGGCGCTGTGAAGTCGTGGCCGAGGACTTGACACAGCAGCTTTGGAAGGACATCGCGGCCTGCAAGTGTTTCTCACTGCAATTGGACGAGTCTACAGACATAAGTGATACAGCCCAATTGTGCATTTTTATTCGGATGGTTTTCACTGATATGACTGCAAAAGAAGAGCTGTTAACAATACTGCCCAGGAAAGAACACACACGGGGAGAGGACATTTTTCAGTCTTTCAAAAACTTTATTGAGAAAACCCAGCTCCCAGTGTACAAATTGGTGTCAATCACCACAGGCCTGCTATGGTTGGCTGCTCGAATGGATTTATTGCCAAGTGCAGGGAGGACGATGCTTTCCCCGACTTCCTCAATTACCACTGCATAATACACCAACAAGCATAATGCGCAAAAATGCTAAACATGAAAGACATAATGGATGTGGCGATGAAGATTGCCTGTTCTATTCGAGCTAGATCTCTTCAAAGACGGCTGTTCCGTGCACATCTGGAGAGGGGTAACTGCGACCACACTGAGTTGTTGCTACACACCGACGTGAGATGGCTTAGTAGGGGGAAATTCCTGCAGGGATTCCGAGAGCTCTGTCCGGAGATAAAGGAGTTTCTCCTTGTCGCTAAACATGAAGAATACAACCAACTAAATGACGATCAGTGGCTGCTAGAGTTAAACTTATCACCCAAGGAATTCTTACCTCAAGGATCACCTGCATACGGTTTGACCTACCAAAATAGGCTACTGCTAATCACTGTTGCAGTTGAATTGTGGATTTTTATCATTCTCAGAGTGGGACAAATAGAACTGAGATACTGAACTGAACTTGAACTAAAAGGATTATCGTTCTTGAGTGTGACATTGCATTTACATCGGAGAGTTAAATAAGCAATGTTGTACTCTATTGATATTTGAGTTGAATGGTGAATTTTGATTGTATTTCTCCTGTGAAGGTAATACTTTTAGTGGTCAATTACATTACATTATTGGCATTTGGCAGATGCTCTTATCCAGAGCGACGTACTGTTGATTAGACTAAGCAGAAGACAATCCTCCCCTGGAGCAATGCAGGGTTAAGGGCCTTGCTCAAGGGCCCAACGGCTGTGCGGATCTTATTGTGACTACACCGGGATTAGAGCCACCGACCTTGGGTGTCCCTGTCCCGGTCCCGGTCCCGGTCCTGGTCCCGGTCCTTTACCTTAACCACTACGCTACAGGCCGCCCAATTAACCTAAAAGGGGGTATTTAAAGGATACTTACCTGTTCACCTGAAACCAAGAAAAGAGTCAACTCCGAAAGGGAAAATAGCTAAAATAAATGTGTTTAACCTGTTAAATTTAGGCTATTAACCAAAGTAAATATAGACTGGTCTTAAGGAACTATCTAGTTGATAAAAACTAAAATAACCTATTCTAAGTAAGGAAAGGGATAAACATGGAGGGTTAAAGGGTCACTTACCTGCCTTATTGTGAATATTTTGTATATGTGTATTGTATTATCAGTTCTGTTGTTTAGTAAACTGCCGGCTTGTTCATTCCAAATCTCTAGTCCCTGGTCTACTATTTTATTGACTCAACTACTCCTTCGAGCCTAGAACTGGTCCAGTGGCTTTTAGCTGTCTATACAGTGACAGAAGTACTACAAGGGAGATGAGTGGAAGACCACTTTTAACACCCACAGCGGTCACTACGAGTACTTGGTGATGCCATTGGGCTCAGTAACGCCCCTTCGGTCTTCCAGGCACTTGTAAACGACGTGCTCAGAGAGATGTTGGAGAGGTTTGTCTTTGCATATCTCGACGATATATTGATCTTCTCCAAATCTCATGCTGAGCAAGTCAATCATGTCAAACAAGTCCTCAAGTGCCTGCTGGATGCACGCCTATTTGTGAAGGCAGAGAAGTGTGTGTTCCACACCACATCCGTATCCTTTCTGGGGTTCATCATATCTGAGGGGCAGCCCAGAATGGACCCCAGGAAGGTGGCAGCAGTCAGGGACTGGCCCACCCCTGGCACAGTGAAGCAGGTGCAACGGTTTCTGGGGTTTGCTCATTTTTTACCGCAGATTCATTCGCAACTTCAGCGCTGTAGTGGCTCCCATCGCTGCACTCACCCGGAACACACCTTCTCGGTTCCAGTGGAATCCAAGCTTTTACCGAGCTGAAGAAGCACTTCTCCTCTGAACCTATTTTAATCACCCCTAACCCCTCCCTCCCCTTTATTGTGGAGGTTGATGCCTCGGAACAGGGGGCAGGAGCTGTTCTGTCCCAGCGGTCACCTCTTGATGGGAAAGTACATTCATGTGCGTATTTTTCCCGGGCACTTTCACCAGCCGAGAGGAATTATCACGTGGGGGACAGCGAACTGCTGGTGGTTAAGCTGGCGCTGGAGGAGTGGCGACACTGGCTAGAGGGGGCTGAGCATCCAGAATACATCCAGGGTGCTCAGAGGAGGAATTCTAGACAGGCTCGGTGTTGCTATTCGTCTCACGATTTAACTTCCTGCTGACCTACCGTCCAGGTTCTAAAAACGTGAAACCGGCCGCTCTCTCCCGGCTATATGATGGGTCAGAGGAGGACCGTCATCCTGCACCGATTGTCTCAACCACCCAAATTATGGCTCCAGTGTCATGGGGTATAGAGACCGTGGTGCGGGAGGCACAACGTCTGGAGCCAGGCCCGTCTGTTCGTCCCCAAAGCCCCTTTAATCGGATCATAACCAAATTATTTAGAAATTAAGTTGTACCCAGGAGACCTCTGGTATGCAAGGTTATTGGAAATTGAACAATTTCCTTTTAAATGACGACTCTTTCAATGATTCTATAAAAAAACTAGTAGAGGAAATCCTTGATGATGGCTTAAATAATGATTATAGGAAAAAATGAGAATTCTTTAAATATAAGGTCAGACATATTGCAATTAAAAGATGTAAGGAATTAAAGAAAAGGAAAAATAGCCTTGAAGTTGATTTGATGAATGAAATTGACCTTTTACTGAAGAAAGAAAATATTACCTTAGAAGAAGACATCCAGCTACAGTTAGATCAAATTTATTTAGATATGGCAAAAGGAGCATTCATTAGGTCTAGAGCTAAGTGGCTAGAGGATGGTGAAAGGAATACAACTTATTTTTTTGCTCTTGAGAAAATAAATTTTAAAAGAATTGACTGCCCTTAATTTTCCTTCTAAAGACCCAAAGTTGATTTCAAATTTTGTCACTGCATTTTACGAAAAATTATATGAATCCAACTTTAATGCAAAGGATAGTGCTAATTTTATGGAAGAAAATTAATACTAATCCCCTCAATCGATGAAGATTTTAAATCTATTTGTGATTCTGAATTGTCAGCTAGGGAAATTAAAGATGCATTATTTTCAATGAAGAAAGGCAAATCACCAGGTATTGATGGTGTATCTGTCAAATTTTATTTACACTTTTGGGAACTTATTAGTGGTCCATGAATCTCTATGTATAGAGAGTGCATCAGTCGGAGAGAGATGACAGTTACAATGAAACAGGGCACTATATCTCTAATCCCCAAACCCGATAAAGACCCTTTATTGATCGATAATTGGCGTCCTATCACTCTTTTGACAATAGATTATAAGATATTGGCCTTAACATATTCAAACAGATGAAAGAAATGTCTAGATTCCATTATGGCTGAAACTCAAACAGGATTTGTGAGAAATCGACACATTAGTTGTAACATGAGACTCATTTTTGACCTGCTGAATTATGCAGATGCAGTTGATTCTAAGGCTCTTATTTTGTTTTTAGACTTTTATAAGGCCTTTGACACAGTTGGGCATACTTTTCTTTTACAATCTCTCAAGGCATTTGGCTTTGGTAATAACTTTGTTGACATTGTCCATATGTTTTACAAAGATATTAACAGCTCAGTTATAATTAACTTTTTAACACTTCTCATAGATTCAAAATTAATAGAGGGGCCAGACGGGGTTGCCCTATTTCTCCCTTTTTATTTATTTTAGTTACCAAATTATTGTCAATTAATATTGTAAATGACAGAAAGTTTAAAGGAATTTCAATTTTTGGGAGGAATTAAAAAATCTCTCAATTGGCAGGTGATGCCACGTTTTTTCTAAAAGATAAGACACAAGTGTGCAATGCTATTGATTTGGTTAACCAATTTTCCAACGCTTCGGGTTTAAGATTGAATATGTCCAAGTGTGAAATTTTACCTTTCTTATAGCTAGACAACATCTAAATTTCTCAAGTAGACGAAAGACCAAGTTAATTTTCAACATTTGGCTTCAAAGAGATTTGTCTATCCTAGGTTCTCCTTTCTAAAGCAGAAGGCCTTTCTCGTTTTGTGTATCCTTCTTTATCCTTATTTGTGAAAGATTCAACAGCAACAGAAGTAAACAAAAATTTTCTAGAAAAACAAGAAATCCTGGATTTCATTGATGCGGTTAACACTTTTAAGGTCAATTGGTTAAAAAGATGTCTTAAGAATCCTGTTTCTGTTTGGTATTTCATCCCAAATCATATTTTCAGCAAAGTTGGAGAACTTTCTTTTCTTTTGTCATGCAACTTTCTTCCAAACAGATTGCCCATCAAGTTATCAAAATTTCACCAGCAAGCCCTTCTAGCTTGGAAGCTGTCCTTTGTACACAATTTCTCGCCTCACAAAGCTTTTCTCTGGAATAATTGTGACATAATGATCAGAAACAAATCCTTATTCTTTCCTAGATGGTTCCAAAGATGTATAAATTATGTTCTTCATCTTTTCGATGACTTTGGTAATATGCTGTCCTATGAACGGTTTATATCTGTGCAAGATTTTAAATCTTTAACTCGTGCTATTCCTGCTGGAATAACTCAACTTGTGAAAAGCCATTTAAGTTATCGTGAGAATGTTATGACACAGCCTCTTTTGATGTTAGATGGAATTGAACTAACAGATATTAAGTGTAATAATAAGCATATTCAAGAGACTTTTCAAAGAAAGAATGAGACTGTTCCTAGAGGCAAATTGTTCTGGAGATCGCAAATATTAATTGGAGAAGGGCTTGGCTCTTACCCGATAAGTACTGTATTCTAAACAAAGCTAAGGTTGTGCACCTCAATATTTTACATAAGATATACCCTGTTGCCTTATTGCTAAGTTTGTAGACATTGATACTTCTTGCTCTTTTTGCAATTATAATATAGAAACAATGTCTCATCTGTTCTTTGACTGTGAAACATCCCAAAAATTTTGGAAAGACCTAGAATCTCATGTTTTTGAAGCTGCTAACTCTGTTTATTATTTTACTCAAAGGGACATTATATGTTACTATGATAACCCAGTAGATGGCACTCTTGAATTTGTAGTTAATTTCATTATTTTAAAAAAGTTTTTTGTTCATTTTCCTGAAATATCTCATTTTCTCATTGAATTAAAATTTCTCCTCAAATCTCTCAATTTGTTTCAAAATGCAAAGAATGACAAATTATTGAAACATTATAGATCCTTTTTCCCTGCAACCTCTGGCTAAATGTGTTTTATTTGTGCGTGCATGTCACTTCTTTTTCTTCTTTTTTTTTTCAGCCTTTAGAAATAGTATACAAGGCGATTTGTGTCTTGTATACATTGGTTTTAGAAGGTTAGAAGCAAGTGTTTTAGGTGATATGATATGTGTTTTGATAAAAGGCGTAGTCATTTGCTTTTAAAAATAAAGGAAGATGCGTTATGATTTTGATGCGTGTTAAGGCGGAAGTGTGGGTATGATAGAGGACACTGTTGACTGGACATGTTGGTGTCGGGAAGGCTTGACTAAAGATCCAAGCAGTTTGTACAAATTAGACTTCCTGTACAGAACCTCCGGTCTTAACTTCCTGTAGAGCTTCACGGAGCTCTCGTTAACGTATTATTATTTTTCCTAGGTTGAATCATGGAAATCAAGACTTCTAGGGGTGACATCTGACCATACTTCTGTGAATTACGATACATGGACATCTATCAAGCACACAGGAAAGTATTATGTGCTCAATGAACTGTGATCGAATGCATTTTACTTTGTACATGTGATGCTCTTGGACCGATGAACTCATTGAAGTTAAATTAATCCTGCTTATTTTATTGTGCACAGGAATATGCTTTAAATGAAAGGAAAATCAGATATGTGGCATTTAGGGATGTGGCTGGTAAGAAAAAAATATTTTGCCTCATCTCATTTAGTACAGTTCTCTGGTGTTATAAACCACATCTTGTTGTGTGCCTCTGTTAGCACATGTACAGTGGTCTGCAGAATTATTGGCACCCCCGATTGGCAATGTATTGTTTTGTGCATTGCCAGTCAAGGGTGCCAATAATTCAGGAGCCCACTGTATATACCGACTTCTGTCTTGTGTTCCTTATTTCAGCTATGTTTAAATGTCAAATTACAATACACTTCCTTATTCCAATCTCTCTCTCTCAAAACTCTAAGTGGATAGACTACAGCAGCAGAAGACCTTATAAGTCTATTGGATATCTAATAAAGTGCTGAGTGTATATTTCAAGATATTTTCACTGCACCATGATTTCTCATCCATGACTGCTGTATTATGTGTGTATATATATATATATATATATATATATATATATATATATAATTTCTTTCCTGCCAGCTGAGGAGGAGGATATACACCCGTCTTTCTAAATGTGCAATCATACCCTCAGATACATTCAGATGGTAGATGTTCAATTGAAAGCAGAAATAACTCAATTGTTTTTGAGTTTTATTTGTAATATTTAATGTGCTGCAGGTATATCTGTTGCTCCTGTTCTGTGACCTCTCCTATTGCTGTGAAAGTGCAGAATATTCCATTAATGGAGAGTGCTGTCCGATGTGCTCACCTGGTAAGTCACTATCTTTTATCAAAATAAAGCTTCTACTGCAGTATATGTTGGCTTACAGGCATTAAGAAGTGAAAGTGCTCTTTATTTTTGTCATTGTTTTGTGATTAATCTTTCACATAGGGGAGCATGTTTATAAGCACTGCACAGAATATGCAAGCACCTCCTGTAAACCGTGCACTACTGGATCATTCATGTCGGTGCCCAGTCATCTTCTTCATTGTATCTTTTGTACAGTCTGTGACCCAGGTGAGAAACGATTCATATTCAACCAATGTGTTTATTCATGACATGGCCATTTGCAACTTGCTTGACTGTCTTTTTTTGGTAGTGTGGTAATTCGGGTCTTTATTCTTCGTTCAGGTTTTGGTTTAAAGACAGACAAGGAGTGCAGTCCCACCTCTGATGCAGTGTGTGGGCCTCTGGATCAGCACTACTGCACTGAGGCAGATAAGAAGGGCTGCAGATTAGCACAGAGACACAGTATCTGCAGGCCTGGGACATTCATCAGACACAATGGTGAGATTGCATCATACCCTGTGCAGTGTAGATTTACATTGGTGCATTTTTTCCCCCATCTTCTGTCGGGGTATGGTGTAGTTCCTCTCATTTCTGAGCGGTTAGCAGAGGCCACTCGCTGCATGATCTTCTTCTGTTAATGCAGGTTGGGCTTTGTGCATGTTAATGCTCAGTTTAAATGTGCGTTGTGTGGGAAATGTTCTTCTTTTGTTTATAGCCTTTTCTGTTTTGCTAAATTAGCTCACTAACTGCTCAGTCTACTTTTCTGAAAACGTCTTTAGAAGATTTTAAATGTCTTAACATGCCTTCCAATACTTACTTGCACAGGAACAACATTGACCAATACCGAATGCGAAGAATGTCGTGACAAAACGTTTTCAAATAAATCTTCTTCACCATTCTGCACACCACACACAGAGTAAGTTTCCTGCATTTATTCCCAAATTACACAAGTTGGGTTCAATACTAAATATAACCCTGATGATTATTTGAGATTTTCTTTTAATGCATTTACTTTTCTGACAGTTGCCAATCCTTGGGACTTCAGGAAATTACAGGAACAGACACATCAGACAGTGTATGTGGACCAAGAAATGATCTTGTTGCTGCGCTTGTGCCTCTGGTGCTTGTAGCAGGACTATCAGCTGTCATAGGAATTTTCATTTCAAGTAAGTTTCCCCATCTGTCTGATCAGACTTTAATACACATGTAAAGGGTATTGCATTTTAAATACATATTTAAAGGGTATTGGGGTTTAAATGGCTGTTTTTAAGTCACTTGCTATGTTACTTGTATTCTGTGGAAGGGATAGAACAGCCACAGGATGAAGGTAAGGGAGTGCACATCTTTGTGGGAGAGATCACAATGCTGATAAGAATACCATTTGATGGGCTGTGTGTAGCCTGGACTGCATCTGTTACAGTCTGTTCTAACAGGTTAAAGCCATTCTGTTCATATACATTACTGTTACAGTCTGTTCTAACAGGTTAGAGCCATTCTGTTCATATACATTACTGTTACAGTCTGCTCTAACAGGTTAGAGCCATTCTGTTCATATACATTACTGTTACAGTCTGTTCTAACAGGTTAGAGCCATTCTGTTCATATACATTACTGTTCATTTACATTATAATGAGGGGTAGTTTCAGTTAATGTATTATCTCATCAATTAATCACCACTGTAAAGACAAACCAAAAGCTGGAACAAAGCAAATGCACATCAGTGAATGTGGACCAAGATATGTTCATGTTCTCATAGTTACTGTGGCTATGCTGCTTGTATTAGAATTATCAGTTGTGATTTTAAGAACCATTCTCATTTGAAGTAATTTACCCATCTATCTGATGAGATGTTATAGTTTAAAGTTGACAGTTATCTATATTCTGTGAATAGAAATCCTCATATTTACACAAGAGATATGAGTGGTAAGCATACTAGATTTTAAAGAATTAAAGATGGACATCAGAAAATGAAAGTAATGTAATATTACATTTTAAAGTTATTCTGAAAGAACATTGTATTCAAGTAACTAAATAATTAACCAGTATTTTGCTTTCAGAGAGGAGAATGAAGAACACGGTATGTGTGAAAAGTTTTCACATTATGTGCCTACATTTTCAAATACATTTGAAGTGCAGAATTGGCTAATTGCTATAATGTTAATTTAATTCTGGAGTCACTCCTGTTGATGAATGAAATGATACTTTTACAGTTTGTATTTACTGAGATAAAGTCTCAATTTTTCTAGGAAACAGAAAGAAAAGACCAGTTAAACCAGCCGCAGCATGAAGGTAAGGGAGCACATGATAGCTTAATGAGGGAAACAACGAAAGCTGATAAAAAACTATTAGATGTCAAATGACTGCCCCGACTACAGTCTGTATGGACTTGTTATAACAGGTTAAAGCCCTTTTGATTCTGTTTATGGACACATTTTATTGAGGGGTGCTTTCAGTTAATGTATTCCTTCATTAATTAAACACCATTGTGAAAATCCATCCATCCATTATCCATCTTATCTAACCTGACTATTCCTGATCAGTGTTGCAGGGCGGGCAGGAGCTCATCCCAGCATGCAGGCGAGAGGCAGGAATGCATCCTGGACAGGTTACCAGTCCAGTGCAGGGCACGTAACATTCACACCTCCGCTGATTCCTTTAGGAAAATGAGCCTAATATGCATGTCCATTCACTACGGGAGGAAACCAATATATCCGGAGGAAACCCAAATGGACATGGAGGAAACATATAAACATACTCCAGAAAGAAAGATTTGAGCTGGGCTTTGAACCTGTGACCTTGCTGTGCCGTCTGAAATCCATAACATACAATCAGCATTTGAGCTCTTAACTCCAGCAAATCAGAATATTATGCTGAACTTACTAACTGGAGGAGAAGCAATCAACACAGTTGCTAGTCAATGGAATCTTGAAGAAAATTGAAGGCCAATTTCCCCAGCAACTGTGGCATTTTCACATCGTCTCTATGGTGAAATCTGCATTCATTTAACCAATGAAACCTGAAAGCATTACAAGTTCATGTCTTTGTTTCTCAGCATTACATGTTTATGTCTTTGTTTCTCAGCATTACAAGTTTATGTCTTTGTTTCTCAGCATTACAAGTTTATGTCTTTGTTTCTCGGCATTACAAGTTCATGTCTTTGTTTCTCAGCATTATCAGTTTATGTCTTTGTTTCTCAGCATTATCAGTTTATGTCTTTGTTTTTCAGCATTACAAGTTCATGTCTTTGTTTCTCAGCATTATCAGTTCATGTCTTTGTTTCTCACTGCAGCACTGCCTTTTTTCGGTCAAATTTAGAATTACATGAATAATCATTAATAAGAACTGTATCATTCACATGATCAAATATTTATTTATTTATTTATTTAAGGGTAATTTTCTTAATTGATTCCTCTTTGACAATGTGTGTGTCAACATAAAGACAATCACGTGATTACAAATAACCTTTTAGTGATAATCCGTATTACTATTAGACCACTTTCTGAATTAAGTGCTTATTAGGAGTCTTTCTCTGTCGCTCTCCCAGCAGACAGACAGCCTTTCACCTTCATGTCTCTGCTTCTCAGCCTAGCACATTCTGGTCTTACAGCAAGGTCAACAAGGGGTATTCAGAAGACAAAATACTGATAAATGTTCATGGCCAGCTTCATGTCTTTTTGTTTTGGTAAAGCCCCCCCTTCTGGAA
Organism: Conger conger; assembly: GCF_963514075.1. Taxonomy (NCBI): domain Eukaryota; kingdom Metazoa; phylum Chordata; class Actinopteri; order Anguilliformes; family Congridae; genus Conger; species Conger conger. Next base: position 43,076,410 of record NC_083769.1, read on the forward strand.
AAGTGTGTATAAGAGTCTTACTGTGTCTGATTCAAATCAGAAAGCCGGTAAGCTTTCTCTCTTCCTGTCATTTCTTTGTAAATAAATACGAACTCAAGTCCAGCTATCGTTGTTTTTACTGGGATCTGTTTCATCAGATGATGCTCACCTGTGATATGTTACCTCATTGTTCCCCTAACAGAACTAAGTGTAATTAAAATTATTTTTTATTTGATACATGCATATTTCTGTCTGCAAATGGTATCATGTATTTTGTGCAGGTAGCAGTTGAAATTGTACTTCCCTCTAGGGTCTTTCAGTACACTTTTCCCTGGTTATGGATATGCTCTCTCGCTCTGGATAAGAGCGTCTGCCAACTGCCTTTAATGTAATGTAATGTAATGATATTGTCGCCTTGCAATACCAGCCTGATTGCTTGATATGCAAAATTACAAAACTACCTAATACTACTATGTATCAACAGAGAGAATATATAACTTGATGTGAACTGAAATATACTAATGTACTTCATTCCCACCTCAATTTTTCATGAAGAAAAACAAAAAAACGATTGAGGAATTATTCAAAATTGAGTAGTGCGATGCACATTTTCTTCCTCATTTATGTAATTTTAGATTTGCATATTTTAGCACCACAATCGTCCCCATGTCCCTCTGTGTGGCCATGGTTTAAATAAGCTTCACTAAGAAACTGTATTGGACTATAAAGCCAGAGATGAGAAACTAAAGCGTCCATTTTTCTGCACATAATGGGAGAAGATGCATTGGACATTTACAATAGCTTTCATTTTAACGAGGAAACTTTAACATTGACTGTGCTGATGGCAAAGTTTGAGGAATACTTTGTGCCCCAAAAGAATGTAACTTTTGAGAGATACAGATCAGAAAACCGGCGTGAGTTTTGACCAATACCTTGCTGAATTACGCACCCTGAGCGAGTCATGCGAATTTGGAGATTTGAGGAACTCATTGGTCAGAGATAGAATTGTATGTGGAATTCCTGATAATGGGCTCAGAGAAAGACTGTTACGTGAACATGAGTTAACACTGGAGAGAGCAGTTCACATCTGCAGAGCAGCAGAGACCACTTGTGCGCAAGCCAAGGAGCTGAGCAGGGACCAATCGGGAGCAGCGCCCAAAACAGTTTTTGAAGCAAACGGAGAAAAGTCCCCAAAGTCAGGATTTTAAATGTGGCGGGTGTGGAGGCACGCATATGCCTAGATTGTGCCCTGCTCATGGAAAAGTGCTTTCAGAGGATGGTGTCGAGCCAGAGCCAAGGAAGACGTCAGCCATAGTGAACATGGAACATCCACAAAACAAAGAGGAACGATCCAGAAAAAAACACTAGGATTTCGGCTGACGTTTCCCAGTATGGCCTAGGTGCAGTACTGTTGCAGATGAGTGATAACAGCTGGCAGCCTGTAGCCTATGCGTCTCGTGCATTGACAAGTGCTGAAGTCAATTTCACACAAATTGAAAAGGAACTTTTAGCCAGCACATACGCCTGTGAAAGTTTCCACCAGTACATACAGTGGTGTGAAAAAGTGTTTGCCCCCTTCCTGATATAATTTTTTTTTTTTTTTTTTTTTTTTTGCATGTTTGTCACACTTAAATGTTTCAGATCATCAAACAAATTTAAATATTAGTCAAAGACAACACAAGTAAACACAAAATGCAGTTTTTAAATGAAGGTTTTTATTATTAAGGGAGAAAAAAAATCCAAACCTACATGGCCCTGTGTCAAAAAGTGATTGCCCCCTAAACCTAAGAACTGGTTGGGCCACCCTTAGCAGCAACAACTGCAATCAAGCGTTTGCGGTAACTTGCAATGAGTCTCTTACAGCGCTGTGGAGGAATTTTGGCCCACTCATCTTTGCAGAATTGTTGTAATTCAGCCACATTGGAGGGTTTTCGAGCATGAACCGCCTTTTTAAGGTCATGCCACAGCATCTCATTAGGATTCAGGTCAGGACTTTGACTAGGCCACTCCAAAGTCTTCATTTTGTTTTTCTTCAGCCATTCAGAGGTGGACTTGCTGGTGTGTTTTGGATCATTGTCCTGCTGCAGAACCCAAGTTCGTTTCAGCTTGAGGTCACGAACAGATGGCCGGACATTCTCCTTCAGGATTTTTTGGTAGACAGCAGAATTCATGGTTGCATTTATCACAGCAAGTCTTCCAGGTCCTGAAGCAGCAAAACAGCCCCAGACCATCACACTACCACCACCATATTTTACTGTTGGTATGATGTTCTTTTTCTGAAATGCGGTGTTACTTTTACACCAGATGTAATGGGACACACACCTTCCAAAAAGTTCAACTTTTGTCTCGTCAGACCACAGAGTATTTTCCCAAAAGTCTTGGGGATCATCAAGATGTTTTGGTCGGCCGGCCACTCCTGGGAAGGTTCACCACTGTTCCATGTTTTCGCCATTTGTGGATAATGGCTCTCACTGTGATTCGCTGGAATCCCAAAGCTTTAGAAATGGCTTTATGACCTTTTCCAGACTGATAGATCTCAATTACTTTCTTTCTCATTTGTTCCTGAATTTCTTTAGATCTCGGCATGATGTCTAGCTTTTGAGGATCATTTGGTCTACTTCACTTTGTCAGACAGGTCCTATTTAAGTGATTTCTTGATTGAGAACAGGTATGGCAGTAATCAGGCCTGGGTGTGGCTAGAGAAATTGGACTTTGATAAACCACAGTTAAGTTATGTTTTAACAGGGGGGGGAAATCAGTTTTTCACACAGGGCCATGTAGGTTTGGATTTTTTTTCTCCCTTAATCATAAAACTGCATTTTGTGTTTACTTGTGTTGTCTTTGACTAATATTTAAATTTGTTTGATGATCTGAAACATTTAAGTGTGACAAACATGCAAAAAAATAAGAAATCAGGAAGGGGGCAAACACTTTTTCACACCACTGTGTATATATATGTGTGTGTGTGTGTGTGTATGTATATATATATATATATATATATATATATATATATATATATATATATATATATATATATATATATATATATGTATGTATGTATGTATGTATGTATGTATGTATGGAGGAGCCAAAAGATACCAAGATATAAAGATGAAGATATCTCAGCTTGTGCTTCCCCCTAGTGGCCAGATATAATATATTTAGAGTACTTAAGGGCACGCCTGGATGACGCTGCAAACATAGCCAATACACACACACTCATTCATTCATTCATTCTTTAAACACCGTTAATCTGGAAGACCGGATAATTTGAATTTCGAACTGATGTACAAATTACAGACTTCCAGTATAGAACAGTCCAGTACAGCTTCGCTGAGCTTTCGTTAACGTATTTCAGGACAGCCGTAGCTTTAGTAAGTAACTTAGACAAACAGCCGAAATTTAAAGTAATAAAACATTGAGCCTATCTAAGAGAAGATACTTTCCAGCTTGCATCGCAATATAAGGACTTTATATTTGCACACTTTCTGGAGTCCAACGACAGATTGGGTCTCGGCGTGCTCCAGAAGCAAGTAAGGCTTACATTGCGAGAAAATGACACGAAGGCATTGTAGGTATTCTTCGAAAGGTATTTTTTTTACATCTTTGTTCTTTAAGGAACATATCTCCCATATATCTCCGGCAGACACGCACGATGTTTTCGGAGGAGTTCTACCTTCATAAATGCCATTAATGTCATGTAATGTAATCTGGGCAGCAAGAAACACCGGTCAGTCACGTTCCAAATACTTTTGCTCACCGAAAAATTGCCTCGCCTGATACAGATGTGTATATGTTCTAAGTTATTTAACCAATCTAGATAGAAAATACCAAGAAATAAAGGTTTTCGGATCTGTCGTCGTTTGACCTCAAACTCAACTGTCTTCAATGACAGCAAAAACTAAGGAATTGACCTTGCTGTTCCAATACTTTTTGAGGGGATACATTATGTCTGGGATATTCAAGAATATCGTGTATCAGTTTGCTGATAACAGTTTGTTATATTTTCATTTTGTCGCATGAAAATAATTAATTAATTCCGAGAAAATGACACGAAGGCATTACAGGTATTGTTCGAATGGAATATGGTGGCAAATATATATACTTATTTTAACACGGGTGAGGTCAACCTTGCTTTTTGACTCTCGAAACCTTTCTAATGGAATGATCGGCAATATAGGTGTAATTCAGGTGAATGTTGTTTCCTTTAGGATTACACGACTCTCTTGTATTTAGGAAGGTGCATTTTGTTATTCGTTCGGCTATGAAAGACGGAAGTACAATTTAAACTGCTAACTATACAACAAAGATAAGGACTAGGGCCTATTTCATTTTTTTGTTGCTGTATACTGAAAGCAATTGAGTTTGTGGTCAAATGCCATTAATGTAATGTAATGTAATTTCTCAATGTGCAAATGGCAAGTTATTTTTGCAAGCAAGACCACAGAGATGTTTTCCAAATTGGCAGCTTTAACTTTCACTTCTCGCCTGTGGTGACTTCATCCTGTTCAGTCCAGAATGCTATTCAACATAGATAATCAACTCTGGCCCCTGAATCCAAATTCAGCCCTGAATTTACTGATTGGCCATACTGTCTTCATACTTCATATCTGACTCCATGGTAAAGGGAGGATGGAAAACTAGCAGTTCTTGGCCCTCGGGGAGCATGATCTGCTGATTCCTGCTATATAATAAGGAACAAATCAGTCAAAATTATAATGAAAATAACTATTATACATCTATTATTACTATTTCATAGTTCATGAGTAGGTTCTAGAATATGGATCACGACTAGGCTGACAGCGATCCTAGCGTTTACGACACGTGATGCTACTTAGCCAATGAAATCTGTGCATTCTGATAAGCACAGCGAGCCGAGTCAGTGAGTGAGACGCACAGCGGAGAGGCGAGGCGAGACGAGACGTGGAGAGAGGAAATTTTCTTTTACTGATGTGTTGAGATTGTTTATTATTAAATTGGTTGAGACTGTTAAGATGTGAAATGGAGTTAACAAAAAAGAAGAAAAAGGGAAACGCTGCTACACTTTTTATTTTCTAAAATTAAGCACTTTATTTTTAGATGCACATTTTTCAATGTACTTTATTTTTAAATGCAGCCCTTATTTTACTTGAAATGAAAACTGACAAGAAATATTGTTGAAATATTATTCAATTATCCTTCATTTGATTTGACAATCAATTGTTGACTACATACAGACATTGATATTACTGAAACAACGAGGCTACTTGAAGTCATTTTCTCTCTGCCTCATCAGGATTATGTGATGCTTTTTGAAACTCAAAAAAAGTTAATATTCATTTTTAATTGAATACAATCCCTGCTCTAGAATGTAAGATACATGGACATTCTTTTTGACCTCTCAAGATGACAAATAGTTTCTGTGTGGTTGATGGAATTTAATTTCCCTCAGCAGTGTGTGTGTGTTAACATAGAGACAACCACGTGATAAAAATAACCTTTTATTATAATCTTTATTACAAATTAGACCATATATGCTGAATTAAGTGCTTAGAAAATATGCTCATACTACATCATGTCTTCCTTGTTTTTGTCTCCACCCTTGTGGAAAAGTGTGTATAAGTGTCTTACTATGTCTGATTCAAATCACAAGTCTCCTCACTTGTGTCACTGCAATGTGTTAATCTCTGGTTAGAACTGAAGGGTTACTGGAATTATCTAAACTAATTCCTTTAAATGTCATATGTTTCTATCATTTACTGAATCCACAAAAACAGTTACCTTTCTATAAGTTTCTTTTTTAGACATGCAGTAGTAATATCTCCTGCTGAGAGAATACAGAAACTCAGTCAGGACAACAACATATTCAGATTTAATATTTTCATGAATATGCAAGTGAACGTTTTTATGTGGATGGATGGAATGAGAATGGTGTGACCTCTTATTTTGTGAATTACAAGACATCTATCAAGCACACAGTAAAGTATTATTATTATTATTATTATTATTATTATTATTATTATTATTATGTGTTTAAAGAACTGTGATCGAGTGCATTTTTCTTTGTGCATGTGACGCTCTTGGACTGATGAACTCTATTGGAGTTAAATTAATCCTTCTTTATTTTGTTGTGCACAGGAATATTCTTGGAATGAAAAGAAAATCATGTGGCATTTGTGGGTGTGGATGGTAAGAAACAAATATTTAGCCTCATTATATTCATTGTTATGAATCACATCTTGTTGTGTGCTTCGGTTAGCACATGTACAGTGGTCTCCAGAATTGTTGGCACGCCTGATTGGCAATGTATCGTTTTGTACATTGGCAGTCAAGGGTGCCAATAATTCTATAGCGCACTGTATATACCGACTTCTGTCTTGTGTTCCTTATTTTGGTTACAGTCACATTTATTACAATCAGAAGGTAATGTTTGTCATTGTCATTTCAAATATACAGGTGCATCTCAAAAAATTCTAATATTGTGGAAAAGTTTTTTTTTTCCGTAATTCTGTCATTTTTATATATTCTCAATTCATTACACATAAAGTTCTATATTTCAAGCCTTGATGTTTATGGCTTACAGCTCATGAAAAAAAGAAAAGAATAAGAAGCCGAACAGAAATGTACTGTTATCAAGATTGTCTTTTGTACAAGTAATACTAATGCTGGAATACCTATCTACTGGCTTCAGCGGAAGCCACACAATTCATTATGTGTTTGGCTTCAGGCTGGGTAATAAGGGACAGTTTGAGAACGGACCTGAGACGTCGAAACGCTTGGGGAAACGATGTTAATTGAAATGGTTTCTTAAATGGCATGGTCATGGGTTCTCAACATCTCATGCAAATTACATTGCAGACCTAATTATTACTTACTAAATTACTTCTTTTCAGATTTCATGAGAAATATATGAGAAGTTATCAAAATGTACAAATATTTCAAGATGAAATAATATACAATATGTGATGGTGTAAAGTGTAGACACAAAGGCAGGCTCTGCTCCCTTCCTCTCCGCTCCTCGGGCTGCTGATATGGGGCCATTAGAGACTGGTACCTGAGCTAGCACTCCAGTGGCAACATACAGTGGAGGAGCAATGCAAGGTGCTGTGTGCATTCAGCCATGAGTGCCTGGACCATCCAGTCACAGTTAAGACCCGGAGACGACCCTGATGTGCCTAGTTTCCATCAACCGGCAAACATAACCGTCACCCTGATGTAGATCCAGGCTAGTTACAGGGGACATGGTCTCTGGTATTAATCTCAAGAACCATATATTCAACAATGCTGAATCTGACACAAAAAGGGAAATTTTTGACGGAACTGAATGGCATTGATTTTTGTCATTCAAGACAGTTTGTAAGATTTTTTTTTTTTTTTTTGCCAGGTCTCAGGATGATATACCCATCTTTCTGAATGTGCTATCATAACCAGAGAAATGAATTACTTCAGATAGCAGATATACACTCAGTGAGCACTTTATTAGGTAGACCTGTACACCAGCTTGTTAATGCAAATATTTAATCAGCCAATCATGTGGCAGCAACTAAATGCATAGAAGCATGAAGGTTCAGCTGGTCAAGAGGCTCAGCTGTTTTTCAGCCTAAATGTCAGAATGGGGAAAAAATGTGATCTAAGTGACTTTGACCATGGCATGATTGTTGGTGCCAGAAACTGCTGATCTCCTGGGATTTCAATGCACAACAGTCTCTGAGTTTGCAGATAATGAAGTCAAACCTCTTGAGTGGATAGGCTACAGCAGCGCAGAAGACCTAAGTCTAATGTGTTATGTACGGTCCAGGTGACCCAGATGCAGACCACAGGATAATCCAAAAGAGTAGTTTTAATGTCAGTAGTCACAAGCCAAGAGATCCAAAACACAGCCAAAAACGAAAAGCAAAAGAATAGTCGAAAAAACAAGCGAGAGGTCAAAATCCAGAAAATCACAGGGCGAAGGTACAGCAGGGCAAAAGCAAAGTCGAAGTCAAGGCAAAGGGGTGTCTTTCAAGAATCTCTATAACAAGGCTTACAAACAATCGGCACTTATCAAGATCAACGTTCTGACAACGAAGCATACTGAGACTGAGGTTTAAATACAAGAGGGAAGGTGACAATCTAGGCGGGGCAGAGGAAAAGGTGGGCTAAACAAATGGACAACAGGTGGGGAAACACAATAGGGTAATGACATAATAACGGGAGGGAGACGAAAACGCGGACTGGATGCACGAAATAAAACATGCAAAACATACGGCTCCGGATTAGGGAGTAGACATTTGCATAGTTAGAAGACGTAGTGATAGTTAGAGACAGGTGCGAACACTTCGCTGAAGAGATAGCGTTAGTGAGTTAGTTTCGTGAATATTTCTAAACTACCCAATAAAAGTGATTGTTAGTTAGTTAGTTAGACAGACAGTAAGTGTATTAATCGGATTAGTACTGTACAAAACCTAGATTAGTAGTAGTTAGTAAGAATCGTGCTTTACAACATTTACCTATCAAGAAAAAGCAGGAAGTAAGAATCGCGAGTTTTAGAAAAAATGTTGAACCCCGAAAAACTACCGTAACCACCCGAATAGTGGGGCACGCAGACAGGGGAGTGACTAAACTGATAAACGTTCAGACGTAGACATAACAGGGGAGGACAATAGAGAACTGAAACGGGAAAACATAAACCAGGTACTATGAGGAATGAATAATAAACAAGAATAAACATGAAAACATACCGAACAAATACAGAACATTACATAATGAATATCAAATAAAGTGCTCACTGAGTGTATATTTCAAAATATTTTCACTGCACCATGTTTTGTCATCCAAGACTGCTGAATTATGTAAAGAAATTTAAATACTTTTTTTTTTCCTGCCAGCTGAGGAGGATATACACCCATCTTTCTAAATGTGCAATTATACCCTCAGATAAATTCAGTTGGTCGAAGTTCAGTTGAAAGCAGAAATAACTCAACTGTTTTTGAGTTTTATTTGGAATATTTAATGTGCTTCAGGTATATCTGTTGCTCCTGTTCTGTGACCTCTCCTATTGCTGTGGAAGTACAGAATATTCCATTAATGGAGACTGCTGTCCGATGTGCTCACCTGGTAAAAGTCACTATCTTTTATCAAAATAAAGCTCCTACTGCATTATATGTTGGCTTACAGGCATTAAGAAGTGAAAGCGCTCTTTATTTTGTTGTCATTGAAATGTAATTTCAAATTGGTACATTTGAGCTATGTTTTGTATTTAATCTTTCGCAAAGGGGAGTATGTTGATAAGCACTGCACAGAATACACAAGCACCTCCTGTAAACGGTGCACTGCCAGGTCATTCATGTCGGTGCCCACCCGTCTTCTTCATTGTATCTTTTGTACAGTCTGTGACCCAGGTGAGAAACGATTCATATTCAGCCAATGTGTTTATTCATGACATGGCCATTTGCAACTTGCTTGACTGTCTTTATAAAAAAATAAAAATAAATTAAAAAAATTCTATATTCTGTTTTTACTTGATGGGTAACAGGTTGGTAGTATGGTAATACGGGTCTTTATTCTCTGTTCAGGTCTTGGTTTAAAGACAGACAGGGAGTGCAGTCCCACCTCTGATGCAGTGTGTGGGCCTCTGGATCAGCACTACTGCACTGAGGCAGATCATAAGAAGAGCTGCAGATTAGCACAGAGACACACTATCTGCAGGCCTGGGACATTCATCAAGCGCAATGGTGAGATTGCATCATATCCGCCATCTATGGGGGGGGGCGGGGGTATTGGGTCATCTGCCCCCCCAATCCTGATTCAAAACCAAAATAATCATGATGGTGAAACTGCATCCAACAGTCAAAAAACATATTAACTCCCTGAAATAAAGTTATAAAAACGTTGTTAATCCAACCAACATATTACATTACATTACAGCGATTTGGCAGACACTCTTATCCAGAGCGACGTACAATAAAGAGCAGATCAGAACCATGGACAAGTGCGTTATAGACCCAAGAGGAAAGTACAGTTCCAAGTCCTAGAGTGATCAGTTAGATGAAACTTGAACCCTTGAAGAGCACATCAACTTTCCAACTAGCGTACCATAGTTGGCAGCTAGAATACCCTGAATACTAAAATAATTAGGCATCAGTGCAATTATAACCTATAGCATACACAAGACACATGGATTATAGCAGTAAATAAATTAAGAAGTCAAGTAATTATAACAGTAAATACATAAATAAATATTTTTAAAATGTTTCCCATTTTCCCATGAAGTTATTTTTTATTTTTGTTATTTTTTTTACCCCATCTTCTGTCGGGGTATGATGTAGTTCCTCTAATTTCTGAGCGGTTAGCAGAGGCCACTCACTGCATCATCTGCTTCTGTTAATGCAGGTTGGGCGTTGTGCACGTTAATGCTCAGTTTAAATGTGCGTCGTGTGGGAAATGTTCTTCTTTTGTAATAATAGCCTTTTCTGTTTTGCAAAATTAGCTCACTTAACTGCACAGTCTACTTTTCTGAAAACTTCTTTAGAAGATTTAAAATGTCTTAACATGCAATATTTACTTGCACAGGAACACTATTGACCAATACCGAATGCGAAGAATGTCGTGACAAAACGTTTTCAAATAAATCTTCTTCACCATTCTGCAAACCACACACAGAGTAAGTTTCCTGCATTTGTTCCCCAATTACATGAGTTGGTTTGATACTAAATATAACCCTGATGATTATTTGAGATTTTCTTTTAATGTATTTACTTTTCTGACAGTTGCCAATCCTTGGGACTTCAGGAAATTACAGCTGGAACAAACACATCAGACAGTGTATGTGGAACAAGAAATTATCTTGTTGCTGTGCTTGTGCCTGTGGTACTTGGAGCAGGACTATCAGCTGCTTTCATAGTAATCATTTTAATTTCAAGTAAGTTTCCCCCATCTATCTGATACGAGTTAAAATATATAAATACCAGAAATATTTAAAGAGTATTGTGGTTTAAATAGCAGTTTGAAGTTGGCTGTGTTACTTTTATTCTGTGAACAGGAAAGAGAATGAAGAGAGAATGTAATCGATGGATAGAACAGCCGCAGGATGAAGGTAAGGGAGTGCACATCTTTGTGGGGGAGATCACAATGCTGATAAGAATACCATTAGATGGGCTGTGTAGCCTGGACTGTATCTGTTACAGTCTGCATCTGTTACAGTCTGTTCTAACAGGTTGGAGCCATTCTGTTCATACACATTACTGTTACAGTCTGTTCTAACAGGTTAGAGCCATTCTGCTCATATACATGAGTGTTACAGTCTGTTCTAACAGGTTAGAGCCATTCTGTTCATACACATTACTGTTACTGTCTGTATCTGTTAGTCTGTTCTGCCAGGTTAGAGCCATTCTGTTCATTTACATTATCATGAGGGGTAATTTCAGTTAATGTATTATCTCCTCAATTAATCACCACTGTAAAGACAAACCAAAAATTGGAACAAAGCAAAAGCACATCAGTGAATGTGGACCAAGATATGTTTATGTTCAAGTTACTGTGGCTATGCTGCTTGTATTAGAAGTATCAGTTGCGATTTTAAGAACCATTCTCATTTTAAGTAATCTACCAATCTATCTGATGAGACGTTATAGTTTAAAGTTGACCGTTATCTGTATTCTGTGAACAGAAATCCTCATGTTTACACAAGAGATATGTGTAGTTACCATACTAGATTGTAAAGAATTAAACAAGGACATCAAAAAAATAAAAGTACATTTTAAAAAAAGTTTACAAAGTTATTCTGAAAGATGTAAACTTTGTATTCAAGTAACTGAATAATTAACCAGTATTTTACTTTCAGATAAGAGAACGCAGAACATGTATGTGTGAAACTTTTCACATTATGTGCCTACGTTTTAAAATACATTTCAAATGCAGAATTGGCTAAGTGCTATAATGTTAGTTTAAATAATTCTGGAATCACTCCTGGTGTTGATGAATGAAATGATGACTTTTACGGTTAGTACTGTATTTACTGAAATAAAGTCTCCTCTTTTCTAGGAAACAGAAAATGAAAACATGTCAAACCTGCTGCAGGATGAAGATAAAGGAGTGCATGATGGCTTGATGAGGGAAATAACGAAAGCTGATAAACTATTACTGAACTTACTAGCTGGAGGACAAGCAATCGACACAATTGCTAGTCAATGGAATCGAGAAAATTGAAGGCCAATTTCCCCAGCAACTGTGGCATTAGAATATTTTCACATTGTCGCTATGGTGATTTGTTTCAATCATCATATTAGACATGTATGAACTGAAAGAGACAAGCTTGCAGCAGTATATAAATGAATATACAATAAAATCATGGACTTCTTCACGTTCTACAAACTTGGTGTTGAGCTCCAAAACAGGAAGCTGAATGCTCAGAACAGTGATGAAAAATCAGCCAGAACTCCCCAAAGTGCTTCTGAATACACAGGTCAGAGCTGTGAATTCCTCCAAATCTGCATTCATTTAACCGATCAAACATAAAGCATCACAAGTTCATGTGTTTCTTTCTCAGTGAAAACTGCAGCACTGCTCTTTTCAGTCAAATTTAGAATGACTTGAATAATCAATCATTAATAAGAACTGTATCATTCACATGATCAAATATTTATATTTTATGTATATGTAACTTTTACACTGAGAACTGTAATTAAATGTAATTAATATGATTTTTTATTTGATACTTGCATATTTCTGTCTGCAAATGGTATCACGTATTTTGTAAAGTGAAACTGCTTTTTGTGCAGGTAGCAGTTGAAATTGTACTTCCCTCTAGGGTCTTTCAGTGCACTTATCCCTGGTTATGGATATGCACTTTGCTCTTGTTGTATGTCGCTCTGGATAAGAGCGTCTGCCAACTGCCTTTAATGTAATGTAATGTAATGTAATGTAATGGTATTGTCACCTTGTAATACCAGCCTGATTGCTTGATATGCCCCCAATGTTTCATTAAAAATACGAAACAAAAAAAAAACGATTGAGGAATTATTCTAACCTGAGTAGTGCGATGCACATTTTAACACCACAATCGTCCCCATGTCCCTCTGTGTGGCCATGGTTTAAATAAGTTTCACTAAGAAACTGTATTGGACTATAAAAGCCTTGAGTGCACTGTTCTAGGCTAACTACTAGTTGACAGCTCCGTGAAGCTAGCAACTCGTTTGTTTTTATGGTTCGAAGAACAAACACAACATGGTGTCAGAAAATGGAGCTGGCAAGAAATGCGGAGTTTAGACTAACAATCGACTTTGTGGAGAAATGAAAATGGTGAATTCCAAACAAAAGAAACTCAAAGATACAACTGCATGTGTTAAAGAATTGCCTAACGAGAGCAGTGCTGAAGAGTAAGACAGGACTAACACTGGCAAAAACAAGCAGCTACAAATAAGTCAAGTAAGTGAAAATCCTGTAGGCCTACCCAGAGTATTTGCCGGCGGGGGTGGGGGGGGGGAGAAGGGGGAGATGAGAAGCTAAATGCGTCCAATTTTCTGCACATAATAGGAGAAGATGCATTGGACATTCACAATAGCTTTCATAATGAAGAGGAAACTTTAACATTGACTGAGCTGATGGAAAATTTAGAGGAATACTTTGTAAAGAATGTAATTTGAGAGCTACAAGTTTTTCTCCGCCGATCAGAAAACCGGCGTGAGTTTTGACCAATACCTTGCTGAATTACACACCCTGAGCAAGTCATGCGAATTTGGAGATTTGAGGAACTCATTGGTCAGAGATAGAATTGTATGTGGAATTCCTGATAATGGGCTGTTACGGCCACTTGGGCCTCTCAGCCTTATTCTGCATTACGTTGCTTATTTCTGTTCTCGTGTCTTGTAGGCCTGGTCCCGTGTGTTCCTGGATGGGATGTGCCAGCGCGCGGGGCGTGTCCCAGCCAAGGACATAAAGTGGGCCTGGCCTCCCGGAGACGCGGCGGGAGCTTGGCTTCGTCTTTTGTTCTGTTTGCGTTTGAGATCAGTTTGAAATACATCTGTTTTTTCACGTAATTAAACCCTAAACGTGAAACAGTTGCGAAGTCTCTCCTGTCTCTCTCTTTGTTACATTGAGCCGGCAACATGGGCTCAGAGAAAGACTGTTACGTGAACATGAGTTAACACTGGAGAGAGCAGTTCACATCTGCAGAGCGGCAGAGACCACTCGTGCGCAAGCCAAGGAGCTGAGCAGGGACCAGTCGGCAGCAGCGCCCAAAACAGTTTTTGAAACAAACGGAGAAAAGTCCCCAAAGTCAGGATTTTAAATGTGGCGGGTGTGGAGGCACGCATATGCCTAGATTGTGCCCTGCTCATGGAAAAGTGCTTTCAGAGGATGGTGTGAAGCCAGAGCCAAGGAAGACGTCAGCCATAGTGAACATGGAACATCCACAAAACAAAGAAGAACGATCCAGAAAAAAACACTAGGATTTCAGCTGACGTTTCCCAGTATGGCCTAGGTGCAGTACTGTTGCAGATGAGTGATAACAGCTGGCAGCCTGTAGCCTATGCATCTCGTGCATTGACAAGTGCTGAAGTCAATTACGCACAAATTGAAAAGGAACTTTTAGCCAGCAGAAATACGCCTTTGAACGTTTCCACCAGTACATATATGGACAGGCTTTTGAGCTGGAGACTGACCACAGGCCCTTAGTGTCTATAATGTCCAGGCCCCTCAATGACTGTCCTATGACAATTCAGCATCTGTTAATCAGGTTGCAGAAATATGATGTGAGGATTATTTATACACCAGGAAAGTTTGCTGCTGATACACTCTCACGTGCAGTCAACAAAATGGAAAGTCCAGATGAACAGAAAAGTGCAGAAATAAAGACTTTTGTGGACATGATTGTCACATCACTTCCGGTGTCTACTAAGCGAACAGAGTTGATTACAAAGGCAACTGAGTTGGATGACACAATGAGAGAGCTCAAAAAGACCATATTGACAGGGTGGCCTGAACAAAAGCATGACTGATCCATGTCCATTACTGGACATACAGAACAGAGCTTTGGGGGGAGGGGTGTATATATCTATGTATATACACATATATGTAGGAGCCAAAAGATAGGTTCAAGATATCTCAGCTTGTGCTTCCCCCTAGTGGCCAGCTATAACATATTTCGGCTCCGTGAAGTTGGCAACAATTAGAATTAGAAGTTCCGGTCTCAATTTCCTGTGATTTTCCGTCAATATAAGAGCTGCTGAGTAACGTTAAATAATGAGAACATAGTTACCGCGTTTTCTGCGCTTCCTTACATAATTACCATTGTTTAAATTCATTGCCGATACAACTTATAAAAGTCAGCAAGCAACTAGCTTGCTATTTGACTAGTTACTATAATGTAGGCCAAGCATAAATTGCTTGACACTGTCGGTTCAAAACAGCTCATTTGAATACCTGCTTACTGTTTGAAAAAAATGTTGCCAATATGAAAGGGCATACATTAAATCTATGTATAATAGAAACACAGCAACAATTGTTTGGAACAGGATTTCAAAGAAAGGACTATAGAATATTAAAGATATCTGTCCAGCTAACAAATGTATACCCCCTTTCATTTTGAAACAATTTCTAGTTTTTGAGTTATCAGCTATGCAAATGAGTTGGGTAGCAACGTATGGCCACCCCACACTGGAAACACAGCAACAATTGCTGGGAACATGATTTCACAGAAAGGACTATAGAATATTAAAGATATGGGTCCAGCTAACAAATGTATACCCCCTTTCATTTATCATTTCGCTCAGGTTTCTCTTCAGCACGAATTAACCTATTGCCTACCACTGGC
This sequence comes from Conger conger, assembly GCF_963514075.1. Lineage (NCBI taxonomy): Eukaryota > Metazoa > Chordata > Actinopteri > Anguilliformes > Congridae > Conger > Conger conger. The sequence continues at coordinate 43,092,158 of NC_083769.1, forward strand.
TTGCTAGTGGTAGACAAGGGGTTTTCGGCTGTTCTCGAGAGGCTTCTCAGAGCTTGTGTCCCTTCTCTCTCTCTCCTTTTTTCCTCCCTTTCTTGGCTCCAGGTACCCCAGGGCCTGTTGGGAGGAACCAACCAGGTGGCTGGAGAGAAAGGAACGAGGGAGCTGATCCAGGAACTGCGGAGGGAGCTGCCGTTGCCAGAGCCTGCCACCAGAGGGAGCCGGACCCGGAGGAGCCTCGAGGTTCCAGAGAGCCAGCCAGGAAGCCTGGGATTTCACCACCTTTTCCTGGACTGAGGCGGCGACGAGGATCCTCGAGAGCCAGCCAGCGGAGGCAGAGACTCGCCTGGAGGCCACCCTGCCAGAAGACTCCCGCCATCCGGAGGACGAGCTCCACTGCTGCAGAACGCTTTTCTGCCGGAAGCCAGAGGCGAGTACAAGAGCTGCCCGGAGAGAACGCCCGGAAGGGCTGCTCTCCGGGCCTGTACCAGCCTTGCTGGGCCTTCGCCGGTTGCTCTCTTTGCCTCTGGTTTTTCAGGCCCTGCAGCAGATCCATCGGAACCCCTCCGGAGGACGAGGCGTGCGGAGCAGGCAGAAAGGGGGATCCGTGGACCTCCCCCCAGAAGACGGCGGCGCCCTTTGGATCCGGACCTGCTTGCTGTGTACCGGACCAACACTTGGCGCCCCCCACCGGAAGGGAGGTTCACTAGCGGCACGGGAGCTGAACCATCGGCTCCCCTTGCATGTTCGGTCCCCCTGGGACAGGCCATCAACCTCAGGCGTTTCTTTGTTCTCTGCCCACAGCTGGACTCCGGCCCCCAGCAGGAATGGCGACGGCGGCTCAGCCAGGTGTGCGGCGCCACAATGCCGTCCGGCTAACCCTCCTGAACAGCGGAGAGGGGGGCAGCAGCGACAGGGTAGGCCCCCTGGTGGAGCACGGGGTGAATGGCGCAGCTGCAGAGGGCGCCACCGAGCCAGCGTCCACTAGGGGGGGAACCAATGCTGCTGCCCCAACAGCCAACAGCCAGAGGAGAGTGACAGGTATGACCCGCCTGGAGTTTAGCCGGGCAGTGCTTCAGCGAGCCATGGGCTTCGTGCCAGGCGACCTGAACTGCCTGGTGAAGGTTCCAGGAAACGCTGATATTTTTGAAGTTAGCCTCAAGAATGCTAATGTCCTGGAGAGGTTCTGGAACCTCTATAGAGAGGGGAAGGACAGGTCTCCCCTCAACAACTTTCAAGTTGAGCCCCTGTCCGACACGGAAAGCAAAGTGGTCACTGTGCAGTTTTTTAATGAAACTGTACAGGACCACGATGTGAGTACGTGGTTGGGCAGGTATGGGCAAGTCAAATCTGAAGCCAGAAGGGTCCTGGATGAGGATGGAGTCTGGACCTGGGCCAGGAAATGGCTGGTCCAGCTCAAGCCTGACCCCTCTGCAGTGGGGGGGGTATGTCACATCCCCAGCACCATCACGCTGGGGAGACACCGGGGCGTGGTGTTTTATTACGGCATGCCCAAGCTGTGCAGGAACTGCGGCGAGTTAGGTCACTTGGCCGCAGCCTGCACAGTGGTCAAGTGCAAGTCGTGTGGCGCCGAGCACGAGACCAGGGCGTGCCGTGACCCGAGGCCCTGTAATCTTTGCGGGGTGAGGGGGCATCTCTTCCGTGATTGCCCCCTCTCGTACGCGAACAGGGCCCGGAGCACCGCGCCCCCACCACCGTCAATGACTGCCCCCCCTCCCCCACCCCACCCTATCCCCACACCACGCATTAGAGCACCCACTCCCCCTTTGCCCCAGCCTGACAGCTTAACCCCCACAACACAAACACCACTAACCCTTCCCTGCAGCACAACACCGGCAACCTCAACAGCACCCCCTGTTACCCAACCCACTGTCACCACAGTCAAAGAGGAGCCTGACTCTGACACCCCCATTGTGGTGGAGAGGTCAGACTCCTCATCAGTAGACTCGGACACAAACTCCATCACCCCGTGGCAAAAACCCAAACGAAAGGGAAAAAGAATTCGATCACCTACAACAGCTAAAGCGCAAAATACACCCAGCCAGCCTCCAAACCCAGCAATAACACGCCAACCGATCAATGCCAAAAGACAAACAGTACAATCAAACAAAAAACCGGTACACAGTCCCAAATCTTTCGCCAGGCCCAATCCCCTTCCCAAACCTGCCACCCATCCACCAAAATCTGTACACCATAAGGAAAACTTGCAGAACATTGGCACACTTCACCCCCACTCCATCAGGGACCTCCTAGGCCCTGGGGGGAGGCCTGGGGCAAAAACAACCACCCCCACCTCTCCAGGACGGAACCTCCCAGGCAGTCAGGAGGGGAGACCCATGGGAGAACATGGTCAGGGGGTGAGTAGGCGCCACAATAACCCGGATACAATTTTCAATACAATTAATCAAATTTGTCAGAATATAGCTAACAGCCATACTGGATCACCAGATACACAAAAACAATAAATATCATGGCACACAACTTTCCACTCACCACACTCAACACCCGTAGCATCAGACACCCCGATAAACGCACCACTGTTTTCTCCATTCTGTCACAGATCCCCTCAGACGTCGTCCTGCTCCAGGAATGTGGAATTCCGTTTCGGGAGTGGGATGGCGTTCTGGGGGAGGAATGGAGAATGGGAGACTCTCTCTGGTCTGGCTCTAACATCGCCAGAGCTGATGGGGTCGGCACGTTGATGAAAAATCCCTATGCTAAAATAACAGCACACAGCATTGTGGAGAGTGGGCGAATCCTCGTCACCGATCTCGAGGTCGGGGGTTCCCCACTCAGGGTCATCAACGTGTACGGTCCCACCAGCGTGGCCGAGAGAGTCTCCCTATTCACTAAACTACCACCACTGTTACACTGCACGATGCCCGTCGTCATAGGGGGAGATTTCAACTGTGTTTTAAGAGATGAGGACCGCAGCAAACCAAGGCGGGATCGATCCGGCACCCTGCTGCGGTCCCTCATCGAGGATTTCTCCCTCTGCGACGCCGGGGGCACCTCTCCTCCCCAACACACTTTTGTGAGTTCCTCTGGCTCCTCCTCATCCAGAATTGACATGTTTCTGCTCTCCCCAGGCCTGAGGGTGCACAGCTATTCCACCAAGGCGGTGCACTTCTCAGACCACCACATGGTAACCGTGTCCCTGGTCTGGGAGAAACCTATAACCGTGGGTAAGGGGCTCTGGCGAGTCTGAAACATCTCTTTGACTCCCCGGTGGAGTGGTGGGAGATGGTGAAGGAGCGAGTGCGGGGCTACTTCCGGGCAGTCGGGCGGAGGAAGGCGAAGGAAGGGAGGGCAGTTTTTGAACGCCACAATGCTGCCCTCCAAAGACTAAGCCTCCTCCAGTCCCGAGGCCTGGATGTTGGCAGCGAAATCGCACAAGCTCGGCAGAGCCTCACCACCCTCTACCGGGAAGAGCGGAAGAAACAGACCTTCCGCTCCAAACTCCAGGGCCTCCAGGAGGATGAGAAGTGCACGCGGTTCTTCTTCCGCAGGGCACGAACCAAGACGAATAACATCTTGTCTCTCTTTAACAGCAGAGGTGTGGTGGTGTCTGAAGAGGCGGAGGTCCGGGAGGTGGCCAGGGAGTTCTACGAGGGCCTTTACAGCGAGAGGCCCTCAGACGGGGCTCTCATGGACACCTTCCTGGGCTGCCTGGACAGACGCCTGGGAGATGAGCAGATGGAGGCAGAGTTGAGCACTGAGGAGCTCACCAGGGCCGTGCACTCCCTGAATACACACAAAGCTCCGGGCCCTGACGGAATCCCAGCTGAGTTTTACCAGGCTCACTGGGATCTCCTGAAGGAGGACGTGGCGGAAGTGTTCAGGGCTGCGTACAGGGAGGGGCGGTTAGGCGCCTCACTGAGACAGAGCTCAGTAGCTCTTGTCCCAAAGAAGGGGGACCTGAAGGACCTCCGCAACTGGCGGCCGATCAACCTCCTCTCAGTCGATTACAAGATCATGGCGAAGGCGCTGATGGGGAGGTTCCAAGGCCTGATAACAACGGTGATCGGACCGGACCAGACCTGCAGCGTGCAGGGGAGGTCCATAAATGAGGTCCCCCTTGTGCCTTCTCAGCCTCGATCAAGAGAAGGCATTTGACCGGGTGAGTGCTTGGAGAGAGTGCTAGAGAAAATGAACATTCCTGGCCCCCTCCTGCGCTGGACAAAGATCTCCGAACCGAACTGCGGGCGGCGGAGAGAAAATGGAAAAGGTCCTGTCTCCCCAGTGATATAGCTTCCTTCCATGCCCTCTTATCATCTTTCCATTCCTCTGTCTCTCTAGCTAAATCTTCCTTCTTTCACTCGAAAATTAACGCGGCCGCCTCTAATCCCCGCAAACTGTTTTCAACTTTCTCCTCTCTTCTGGCCCGCCCTCCCCCCCCACCCCCGTCATCACTCACACCTGATGACTTCGTCTCCTTCTTTGAAAAGAAGGTCGATGCTATTCGCAATTCCTTCTCCCAACCCTCCACCCCTGCTGACCCTCCTACCCTCCCCAACTCCCTAACCTCCTTTTCTCCCCTCTGTGACACCGACACACTGAAACTCCTTACTTCCCACCGCCCAACCACCTGTCCTCTTGACCCCATCCCCTCTCCCCTCCTACAATCTATATCTGAGGACATTCTCCCTTTTCTCTCCTCTCTAATCAACACCTCCCTCTCTTCCGGCACCATGCCCTCTTCCCTGAAGAGGGCCAGAGTCACTCCCCTCCTCAAAAAACCTACTCTTGACCCCTCTGCCCTGAACAACTACCGGCCTGTCTCTCTTCTTCCCTTTCTCGCTAAAACCCTGGAACGGGCGGTCTGCTCCCAACTGTCCACTTATCTTCTCCACAACAATCTCCATGACCCCAACCAGTCTGGCTTCAAGAGTGGCCACTCCACTGAAACCGCCCTGCTCGCGGTCACTGAGGCACTCCACTCTGCTAAAGCAAAATCCCTCTCCTCTGTCCTCATCTTCCTCGACCTATCAGCCGCCTTTGATACAGTCAACCATGAGATTCTGCTCTCATCGCTGTCTGGGATGGGTGTCACAGGTTCTGCACTCGCTTGGTTTTCCTCCTACCTCTCTGGTCGCTCCTACCAGGTGACTTGGAGGGGCGCAGTCTCCGACCCTCAACCCCTACGAACTGGAGTCCCGCAGGGCTCGGTTCTTGGGCCTCTCCTCTTCTCGCTATACACCATGTCTCTTGGTTCTGTTATCTCTTCCCACGGCTTTTCTTATCACTCCTACGCTGATGACACCCAACTCTTCATTTCCTTCCCCCCCGACACCCAAATCACCACACGGATCTCTGCCTGCTTGGCTGATATCTCTGCGTGGATGACTTCCCATCACCTGAAGCTCAACCTTGCCAAAACTGAGCTTCTCTACATCCCTGCTAAGTCCTCTCCGTCAATCGACCTCTCATTGACTGTTGAGGACTTTGTAGTTTCCTCCTCCCGTACGGCAAAGAATCTTGGGGTGACTCTTGATAACTGCCTCACCCTGGCTCCACAAGTATCCTCCACTGCCAGAACCTGCAGGTTCTTTCTGTATAATATACGCCGTATCCGTCATCTCCTGACTGAGAAAGCCACCCAGCTCCTAGTCCAGGCGCTCGTCATTTCCCGCCTGGATTACTGCAACTCCCTCCTAGCCGGTCTCCCAGCGTGTGCCATCAAGCCCCTCCAGCTGGTCCAGAATGCTGCAGCCCGCCTGATCACCAATCAGCCCAGGTCGGCTCATGTCACCCCGCTTCTCATTGGCCTCCATTGGCTTCCCATTGCCGCACGCATCCGTTTCAAGGCCCTAGTGTTGGCATTTCAGGCTGCTAAGGGGACTGCCCCACCTTACATACAATCCCTGATCACTCCCTACTCCCCAGCTAGACCACTCCGGTCTGCCAGCTCTGGTCACCTTACGGTTCCCTCTCTACGTGCACCTGGCGGTCGAGCTGCACGTTCACGCCTGTTTTCCGTTCTGGTTCCTCAGTGGTGGAATGACCTGCCTACCACTGTCAGAACAGCAGAATCCCTCCCCCTATTTCGACGCAGACTCAAAACCCACCTTTTCAAACTCTACCTTAGTCCTCCCTCCTGATTTCCCCTGCCCCTCCTTTCTGATATCCCTATCCTTGTCTAACCCCCCCCCCAAAAAAAAAAAAAAAAAAAAAAAAAAGAAAATTCTGATGACAACTATGTTTAGAACAGCATTTCCTGTGTATTTTGCTAGTTTCTGGATGTGATGCTCTGACTTATGGTAGAACCTATGCACTTGTAAGTCGCTTTGGATTAAAAGCGTCTGCCAAATGACTAAAATGTAAATGTAAATGTCTGACAGACATAACGGGCAGAGTGGTTGTCAATCGACAGCCCTCTGCCCCGTTCGATGTCAGGCCGGCGTCAGGCAGGGGTGCCCTCTAGCATCTCTCCTGTACGTCATCTACCTGGAACCGTTCCTCCAGGCCATCAGGGCCAATCCAGGGGTGGTGGGCTATCCACTCCCTGGAGCGGGGGGGGAACGGCTAAAGGTGATGGCGTACATGGACGACATTGCCATCGTCGCCACAGATAGTCGTTCTATCGCTTGTGCCACCAAGGTGTTGGACGACTTCTGTGTGGCCACTGGCGCCCTGGTCAACAGGGACAAGAGTGAACTGTTTCTGTCTCCACATTGGAGTGAGGAGCTGACCGTTTCCTTCCCTGTACGTAGGAATACCATCAAGCTCCTGGGGGTGACCTTCCAGGCTGACGGAGGAGGGAGAACCAGCTGGGAGGGAGCCCTCTGCCACGTCCAAAATAAAATCAGGAGCTGGAGTGCACGGCCCTTGACCATGGCGGGTAAGATCCTCGTCCTGAAGGCAATTGTCCTACCCATTCTGCTCTATGTGGGGAGGGTGTTTCCCCCAGACAAAGCCACCGGGAAGCTAATTACCCGGATGGCTTTCCGCTTTGTCTGGGGGAACACCATGGAAAAGCTTAAACGCGTCACCCTCCTCAAAGAGGAGCGGAATGGGGGGCGGGGGGTCCCAGACATTGTTAACATCATCATGGTGCAGGGTCTGGCCACCCTTGTCCAGAACGTAGGGAAGGTGGGTAAGGCCTCTGGTACCTTTGCCAGGTACTATGCCACCCCCTTCCTCAGAGCAATGGGCTTGGGTGTGCTGGACCTCACCATACCTTATAGCTGGGACCCCCCCTACGTCTACCGAGCCCTGAAGGACTTTGCCTACAGGACGGATCTGCCCAGGGCTGGCCTAACCCTGTGGAGCTATAAAATGATTATGGCTCATTTAAGATCTGGAGAAATTGTAACGCTCCCGAGGGGGGGGGCCAGACCTGGACCCGCAAGTCATCTGGGCAAATGTGACACATAAGTGTCTCACAAACAAACAAAAAGACATTGCCTGGATGACAGCCCATAGGTGTCTCCCCACTAGAACATTTATGTATCGCCGGCACTTCGCCCTGACCGAACGCTGCCCCCACGGATGCACTGACTCAGAACACATCCACCACCTGTTCTGGGAGTGCTCCGTGGCCAGGCGGGTCTGGGGCCTTGTTCCTCTGTCTCCCTAAGCAGGTTCCTGCCGAGGTCCTCCCTGATGGCTGAGGGCATCCTCTACGGTCCGCCGGGGGGATGCAAGACCACCGTGCTCCAGCGTCAGTGGAGGATCATCAACACCGTGAAGCAGGTCCTGTGGGAGACGAGGAACATCAAGGTCTACCAGAAAACATCCGTAGACCTGGTCACTCTCCGGAGGAGGATACAAAACCTCCTCCAGGACGGCATTCTGGTGGATATGCACGGAAACAAGAACCTGGCGAGAGAGAAGTGGGGGGTGGACCATTGGAAAGAACTCATCATATAGTCCACCCCCCCCCCCCCAAGGGACACAGAAGCCTCTCAGGACAGCAAACCTGAGTGAAATGGACTTTCCTTTTTCCCTATTTCTTGGTGTTTTAATCCACTTTTGTTTTCGTTGAATTACATATTGAAATTGTGATCATTTCTGAATCACTTTTTCTTAAAATTAGTTTTTCATTCATTTTGATGTCTTTGTTCCCTTTGGTTGAAGTGTTTGTTTAAATGATTTGCTTTGTGTTATTGAGTGTGTTTTAAAAAAAGAAAAAAGATTTTAAATTGTTCAAAGAATTTAAAAACCTATAAAACAACCTTTCATTTATTCTACCGAACTTTTATTTTGATAAATGCGAACCAGAAATCTCCAATTGTGGCAAGCAACATTTGCCAACTTCAAGGGGGAGAGGCTAGATCTACCCCTGGGGCCTGCATCCCCAGCATGCATTGCGGTCCCGAAATTTCTACAATTTAAGGCAGCTCCGTGAAGTTGGCAACAATTAGACTTCCTGTACAGAAGTTCCGGTTTCAACTTCCTGTGATTTTCCGTCAAAATAAGAGCTGCTGAGTAACGTTAAATAATGAGAACATAGTTACCGCGTTTGCTGCGCTTCCTCACATAATTACCATTGTTTAAATTCATTGCTGATAGAACTTACAAAAGTCAGCAAGCAACTAGCTTGCTATTTGACTAGTGACTATATTGTAGGCCACGCATAAATTGCTTGACCCTGTCGGTTCAATAACTGCTCATTTGCATACCTGCTTACTGTTTGAAAAAAAAGTTGCCAAATATGAAGGGGCATACATTAAATCTATGTATAATATATATAAAATTATACATTTATTATCTAAAATCATGTTCCGAGCAATTGTTGCTGTATTTACAGTGTGGTAAGGGCATGCAATGCCATTGACTGTCAATTCACAAGCAACTCATTTGCATAGCTCATAACTCAAAAACTAGAAATTGTTTCAAAATGAAAGGGGGTATACATTTGTTAGTTGGACCCTTATCTTTAATATTAAACAGTCCTTTCTGCAAAATCCTGTTCCGAGCAATTCTTGCTGTGTTTCTAGTGTGGGGAGGCCATACGTTTCCATAGACTGTCAGTTGCCACCCAACTCATTTGCATAGCTCATAACTCAAAAACTAGAAATTGTTTCCAAATGAAAGGGGGTATACATTTGTTAGTTGGACCCATATCTTTAATATGAAACAGTCCTTTCTGCAAAATCCTGTTCCGAGCAATTGTTGCTGTGTTTCTAGTGTGGGGAGGCCATACGTTGCCATAGACTGTCAGTTGCCACCCAGCTCATTTGCATAGCTGATAACTCAAAAACTAGAAATTGTTTCAAAATGAAAGGGGGTATACATTTGTTAGTTGGACCGATATCTTTAATATTCTACAGTCCTTTCTGCAAAATCCTGTTCCGAGCAATTGTTGCTGTGTTTCTAGTGTGGGGAGGCCATACATTGCCATAGACTGTCAATTGCCACCCAACTCATTTGCATAGCTGATAACTCAAAAACTATTAATTGTTTCAAAATGAAAGGGGGTATACATTTATTAGTTGGACCGATATCTTTAATATTCTACAGTCCTTTCTGCAAAATCCTGTTCCGAGCAATTGTTGCTGTGTTTCTAGTGTGGGGAGGCCATACATTGCCATAGACTGTCAATTGCCACCCAGCTCATTTGCATATCTCATAACTCAAAAACTATGAATTGTTTCAAAATGAAAGGGGGTATACATTTGTTAGCTGGACCGATATCTTTAATATTCTACAGTCCTTTCTGCAAAATCCTGTTCCGAGCAATTGTTGCTGTGTTTCTAGTGTGGGGAGGCCATACGTTGCTATTGACTGTCAGTTGCCACCCAGCTCATTTGCATAGCTGATAACTCAAAAACTAGAAATTGTTTCAAAATGAAAGGGGGTATACATTTGTTAGTTGGACCGATATCTTTAATATTCTACAGTCCTTTCTGCAAAATCCTGTTCCGAGCAATTGTTGCTGTGTTTCTAGTGTGGGGAGGCCATACATTGCCATAGACTGTCAATTGCCACCCAACTCATTTGCATAGCTGATAACTCAAAAACTATTAATTGTTTCAAAATGAAAGGGGGTATACATTTGTTAGTTGGACCGATATCTTTAATATTCTACAGTCCTTTCTGCAAAATCCTGTTCCGAGCAATTGTTGCTGTGTTTCTAGTGTGGGGAGGCCATACATTGCCATAGACTGTCAATTGCCACCCAACTCATTTGCATAGCTGATAACTCAAAAACTATTAATTGTTTCAAAATGAAAGGGGGTATACATTTGTTAGCTGGACCCATATCTTTAATATTCTACAGTCCTTTCTGCAAAATCCTGTTCCGAGCAATTGTTGCTGTGTTTCTAGTGTGGGGAGGCCATACATTGCCATAGACTGTCAATTGCCACCCAGCTCATTTGCATAGCTCATAACTCAAAAACTATGAATTGTTTCAAAATGAAAGGGGGTATACATTTGTTAGCTGGACCGATATCTTTAATATTCTACAGTCCTTTCTGCAAAATCCTGTTCCGAGCAATTGTTGCTGTGTTTCTAGTGTGGGGAGGCCATACGTTGCTATTGACTGTCAGTTGCCACCCAGCTCATTTGCATAGCTGATAACTCAAAAACTAGAAATTGTTTCAAAATGAAAGGGGGTATACATTTGTTAGTTGGACCGATATCTTTAATATTCTACAGTCCTTTCTGCAAAATCCTGTTCCGAGCAATTGTTGCTGTGTTTCTAGTGTGGGGAGGCCATACATTGCCATAGACTGTCAATTGCCACCCAACTCATTTGCATAGCTGATAACTCAAAAACTATTAATTGTTTCAAAATGAAAGGGGGTATACATTTGTTAGTTGGACCGATATCTTTAATATTCTACAGTCCTTTCTGCAAAATCCTGTTCCGAGCAATTGTTGCTGTGTTTCTAGTGTGGGGAGGCCATACATTGCCATAGACTGTCAATTGCCACCCAGCTCATTTGCATAGCTCATAACTCAAAAACTATGAATTGTTTCAAAATGAAAGGGGGTATACATTTGTTAGCTGGACCGATATCTTTAATATTCTACAGTCCTTTCTGCAAAATCCTGTTCCGAGCAATTGTTGCTGTGTTTCTAGTGTGGGGAGGCCATACATTGCCATAGACTGTCAATTGCCACCCAACTCATTTGCATAGCTGATAACTCAAAAACTATTAATTGTTTCAAAATGAAAGGGGGTATACATTTGTTAGTTGGACCGATATCTTTAATATTCTACAGTCCTTTCTGCAAAATCCTGTTCCGAGCAATTGTTGCTGTGTTTCTAGTGTGGGGAGGCCATACATTGCCATAGACTGTCAATTGCCACCCAGCTCATTTGCATAGCTGATAACTCAAAAACTATTAATTGTTTCAAAATGAAAGGGGGTATACATTTGTTAGCTGGACCCTTATCTTTAATATTAAACAGTCCTTTCTGCAAAATCCTGTTCCAAGCAATTCTTGCTGTGTTTCTAGTGTGGGGAGGCCATACGTTGCCATAGACTGTCAGTTGCCACCCAACTCATTTGCATAGCTCATAACTCAAAAACTATGAATTGTTTCAAAATGAAAGGGGGTATACATTTGTTAGTTGGACCGATATCTTTAATATTCTACAGTCCTTTCTGCAAAATCCTGTTCCGAGCAATTGTTGCTGTGTTTCTAGTGTGGGGAGGCCATACATTGCCATAGACTGTCAATTGCCACCCAACTCATTTGCATAGCTGATAACTCAAAAACTAGAAATTGTTTCAAAATGAAAGGGGGTATACATTTGTTAGTTGGACCGATATCTTTAATATTCTACAGTCCTTTCTGCAAAATCCTGTTCCGAGCAATTGTTGCTGTGTTTCTAGTGTGGGGAGGCCATACGTGCTAGACCCCCATCAGTCTGGCTTCAGATCGGGCCACTCGACAGAGACCGCGCTGCTCTCCGTCAGTGAGTCACTCCATGCCGCACGAGCAGCCTCCCTCTCCTCTGTCCTCATTCTCCTAGATCTCTCTGTTGCCTTCGACACTGTGGATCACTCCTATCTGCCCTCTCAGCAACGGGCATCTGTGGCACAGCCCTGGACTGGATTGAGTCCTACCTCTCTGGTTGCTCCTTCCAGGTTGCCTGGGCTGGTTCGGTATCGACACCTCGGCCCCTCGCCACAGGAGTTCCCCAGGGCTCAGTCCTTGGCCCGCTTCTTTTTTCTCTTTACACTCGCTCCCTTGGCCCTGTGATCACTGCACATGGGCTATCCTACCACTGCTACGCGGACGATACCTAACTCTTCGTCTCGTTCCCGCCGTCTGATACGCAGGTTTCAGCCCGTATCTCTGCTTGCCTGATTGACATCCAGAGCTGGATGGACAACCACCATCTAAAGCTCAACCCAGGCAAGACTGAAATGATATTCATCCCTGCTAAAACCTCTCCCCATCTGGATCTCTCCATTTCCCTCGGGGATACCACACTCACGCCGTCACCCAGTGCAAGGAACCTCGGCGTGGTGATGGACAGCAGACTGTCCCTTTCCGAGAACATTGCAGCGGTGACCCGGTCTTGCAGGTTCTTCCTATACAACATACAGAGAATCCGCCCCTTTCTCACCCCCTACTCGACCCAGCTCCTGGTCCAAGCGATGGTTCTGTCCCGCCTGGACTACTGCAATTCCCTCTTGGCTGGCCTCCCAGCGTCTGCCATCAGACCCCTCCAACTCATCCAGAATGCAGCAGCTCGTCTGGTCTTCAACCTTCCCAAATACTCACACGTCACCCCCCTGCTTACTTCCCTCCACTGGCTGCCTGTCATGGCTCGCATCTAATTCAAAACATTGGTGCTAGCCTTCCAAGCAGTTAAAGGGTCTTCCCCAGCTTATCTACAAAAAATCATCAGACCCTACACCCCTGCCAGACCTCTTCGTTCAGCCTCCACAGGCCGCTTGGCACCTCCCCCTCTCCGAACGTCCACCTCACGCTCACGACTACTGTCTGTTCTGGCTCCACGGTGGTGGAACGAACTCCCCGTTGAGGTCAGAACTGTAGAATCTCTCCCCACCTTCAAGCGCAAGCTGAAGACGCACCTCTTCAAGCAGCACCTCTCCCCGTCCCTCCCTACCTCCCTGTGAACCTTAATTGTTGTCTCTGTGATGTGCTTTGTGTATCGGTATTTTTAGTTGGCTAGGTAAGCAGTGTTTGGATAGTTCACTTTGGTCACTTTTGCTCTGTTTGTTTGTTAATTTGTTCTCAAAAAAATAAAAAAAATAAAATTAAAATAAAAGGCCCTCGTCTTTATCTTTGTTGTACAGGTAGCAGTTGAAATTGTACTTCCCTCTAGGGTCTTTCAGCGAACTTATCCCTGGGTATGGGTTTGCACTTTGTTGTACGTCGCTCTGGATAAGAGCGTCTGCTAAATGCCAATAATGTAATACATTGCTATTGACTGTCAATTCACAAGCAGCTCATTTGCATAGCTGATAACTCAAAAACTAGAAATTATTTCTAAATGAAAGGGGGTATACATTTACTCTATATACCCATATCTTTAATATTCTACAGTCCTTTCTGTGAAATCCTGGAAACAATTGGCTAAATGATTCCATTATAAACACATACCTGTCATTTTTAATCAGAACAGTACCCAAAAAAATAATTCTTGCAGTCCCCTCTACTGCAACTATTTGTTAGCCAGGAACTGTATAGTTTGTACTGCAAGACAATTGAGGTCTTGCCAAATTTACCAAATTTAAAAAGAAATTGGTGGAGATTTAAATTTGTCCTTGTTCCAGTGAATTTAGATTTGTTACATTGGACCATGATTCATATTACAATGGAACATTGCAGGATATTAGAGGGAAAAATATTTTTAAAAGCAATATTAATGGATTCACTGAAGCACCACAACTCATCTTTATTAGCAGTTCTTGACCGTCTCTCACTCTATTTATCTTTACAGTATTTTGGCATTACAGGAAAACTACATCCAGTAAATTTGGTTTTTGAATATGCTCACCAATGTCCTTCCTTTCCAGGTCAGTTAGTTGGACTTTACGTTTGTGTTTTCAAAAAGTATAATACTTGATAGTAATCAGTTAAATTGCAGTCCAAGTAAAATGCGAAAGGTTGTCCTGGATGACTTAACTTAAAATTAAATACTCATTAGAATTAGCCCAACAGTAAATCCTCCTTACAATTAAGGCCTCGGTTTGTTTCCAAGTCCCATTTGTGTCCCTACTTACTTCCCACTGCCATATTGTCATTTTTTTCCCCCTTGTCTTCATCACAATCATACTGCAGCGCTGAGACACCCCCCACATACTGCCCCAGGACCGCCACCTCCTTCATCTGCACCCTGCCAATCTCACACACATTCAAAACCCATCACATGAACAAATTGTTCATAATTAATTGTTAATTGTTTTATCTGACCATCATTGTCACCCGTAAGCCAGCCAGAGGAGAATGGGCCCCCCACTTAAGTCTGGTTCCTCCCAAGGTTTCTTCCTTCTCCACCTTGGAAGTGGAGCTGTGCGCTAAAGCTGTGTTTCTCAACTCTAGTCTTGCCGGAAGGTTTTTGTTGTAACCAGAAACTGAAACAACTAATTTAATAACTGAACCAATCATACCACCAAAAATGCCCTAAATTAAATAAATCAATTAATAAATTCCTGGTTGAGAAGCACTGCTCTAAAGCATGTACTGACAAATATAGCGTGAAATGTGCAACACAAATAAAGTTGATTTGACTTTAATTTCATTGTAAAGTTGCATGGTTTGGGTTTATCCCTGGGTATATAGGTCTATAATGAGCAGCATGTGAATTGACAGTCTATAGCAATGAATGCCCACCCTGCACCTGACACACAGCAACAATTGCTGTGAACATAGAATATTAGAGATAAGGGTCCAGCTAACAAATGTATACCCCCTTTCATTTTGAAACAATTCATAGTTTTTGAGTTATGAGCTATGCAAATGAGCTGGGTGGCAATTGACAGTCTATGGCAACGTATGGCCTCCCCACACTAGAAACATAGCAACAATGGCTCGGAACAGGATTTCACAGAAAGGACTGTAGAATATTAAAGATAAGGGTCTAGCTAACAAATGTATACCCCCTTTCATTTTGAAACAATTTCTAGTTTTTGAGTTATGAGCTATGCAAATGAGTTGGGTGGCAACTGACAGTCAATAGCAATGTATGGCCACCCCACACTAGAAACACAGCAACAATTGCTCGGAACAGGATTTTGCAGAAAGGACTGTTTCATATTAAAGATATGGGTCCAGCTAACAAATCTATACCCCCTTTCATTTTGAAACAATTCATAGTTTTTGAGTTATCAGCTATGCAAATGAGCTGCTTGTGAATTGACAGTCTATGGCAACGTATGGCCTCCCCACACTAGAAACACAGCAACAATTGCTCGGAACAGTATTTCACAGAAAGGACTGTTTCATATTAAAGATATGGGTCCAGCTAACAAATGTATACCCCCTTTCATTTTGAAACAATTAATAGTTTTTGAGTTATGAGCTATGCAAATGAGCTGGGTGGCAACTGACAGTCAATAGCAATGTATGGCCACCCCACACTAGAAACACAGCAACAATTGCTCGGAACAGGATTTTGCAGAAAGGACTGTTTCATATTAAAGATATGGGTCCAGCTAACAAATCTATACCCCCTTTCATTTTGAAACAATTCATAGTTTTTGAGTTATGAGCTATGCAAATGAGCTGGGTGGCAATTGACAGTCTATGGCAACGTATGGCCACCCCACACTAGAAACACAGCAACAATTGCTCGGAACAGGATTTTGCAGAAAGGACTGTTTCATATTAAAGATATGGGTCCAGCTAACAAATGTATACCCCCTTTCATTTTGAAACAATTTCTAGTTTTTGAGTTATGAGCTATGCAAATGAGTTGGGTGGCAACTGACAGTCAATAGCAATGTATGGCCACCCCACACTAGAAACACAGCAACAATTGCTCGGAACAGGATTTTGCAGAAAGGACTGTAGAATATTAAAGATAAGGGTCCAGCTAACAAATGTATACCCCCTTTCATTTTGAAACAATTTCTAGTTTTTGAGTTATGAGCTATGCAAATGAGCTGGGTGGCAATTGACAGTCTAAGGCAACGTATGGCCACCCCACACTAGAAACACAGCAACAATTGCTCGGAACAGGATTTTGCAGAAAGGACTGTTTCATATTAAAGATATGGGTCCAGCTAACAAATGTATACCCCCTTTCATTTTGAAACAATTTCTAGTTTTTGAGTTATGAGCTATGCAAATGAGCTGGGTGGCAATTGACAGTCTATGGCAACGTATGGCCTCCCCACACTAGAAACATAGCAACAATTGCTCGGAACAGGATTTCACAGAAAGGACTGTAGAATATTAAAGATAAGGGTCTAGCTAACAAATGTATACCCCCTTTCATTTTGAAACAATTTCTAGTTTTTGAGTTATGAGCTATGCAAATGAGCTGGGTGGCAATTGACAGTCTATGGCAATGCATGCCCATACCACACCTGACAGACAGCATCAACAGTTTTTATTGAAATTTGTGCACAATTGTATATTCTCTGCAAATACATCACAATCATATCCAACTGTATTAATTTAACAATTAAAATTGACAAAATTACAGTTCATAAATAATTTTATTCACCAAACTTTTATTTTGATAAATGCGAACCGGAAGTCTCCAATTGTGGCCAGCAACATTTGCCAACTTCACGCAGCTATTTAAGGCCACACCTGGATGACGAAAGCAGCTTTTGCCGATTGAAGACAGGCCCTTACCTGAAGGACGCCGAACTGAAATAGGTTTTTGACGAGCTTTGCTTTAAAGTTTCAATTGTTTTCATTTGTTTAGGAAAGGAAGCCATAAGCCATTTCTAGAAGTGCTTTCTTTTGTTTTGGGTTGTCGCGTTGGGCTATTTTTCCGTCTGTTACATAGTTTATCCTGCATAGCATATGCCTAGTATTTCAGCTACAAAGATAGGCTATACACGCACACTCATTTATTCGTCCTTTAAACAAAAAAATCTGGAAGACCGGCTACTTTGAACAAATCAAGAAGAAGCAATCGGCTACCGTGAGTAACCCAATGCAATGATAAATGAAGTAAAATTGAATTTAAGTGAACTTCGTTATAACTCGTATCGGTGATAGAAAACAGCCTTTAGAAATAGTATACAAGGCGATTTGTGTTTTGTATACATTGGTTTTTAGAAGCTTAGAAGCAAGTGTTTTAGGTGGATATGCGTTTTGATAAAAGGCGTAGTCATTTGCTTTTAAAAAGAAAGGAAGATGTGTTATGATTTTGATGCGTGTTAAGGCGGAAGTGTGAGTATGATGGAGGACCCTGTTGGCTGGACATGTTGGTGTCGTGAAGGCTTTACGAGAGATCCAAGCCGTTTGAACAAATTAGACTTCCCTCCGGTCTTAACTTTTGTGTAAAGCTTCACGGAGCTCTCGTTAACGTATTTCAGGACAGCCATTGCTTTAGCGAGTAGCTTAGACAAACAGCCGAAATGTAAAGTAATATAACATTGAGCCTATCTAAGAGAAGATGCTTTACAGCTTGCACCGCAATATTTGGACTTTCTTTACACACTTAAAGTCCAACGACCGATTGCGTCTCGGCGTGCTCCATGTATATGTATGTGTAAATTTACACGTACGGGTCATTCTACGAAAACGTGCCATTTTATGTCCCTGACACAAACTACCTCAAAGCTATAAACAACAAAACATTAATACACATATGTGTGTGTATATATATATATTTTCTGTACCCTTCCCCAGATTTGTGCCTCGAGACAATCCTGTCTCGGAGGTCTACAGACCTCCTTTGACTTCATGCTTGGTTTGTGCTCTGACATGCACTATCAACTGTGGGACCTTATATAGACAGGTGTGTGCCTTTCCAAATCATGTCCAATCAACTGAATTTACCACAGGTGGACTCTTAAGCTGTAGAAACATCTCAAGGTTGATCAGTGGAAACAGGATGCACCTGAGCTCAATTTTGAGCTTCATGGCAAAGGCTGTGAATACTTGTGTACATGTGATTTCTTAAGTTTTGAAATTTTTACTAATTTATTAAAAATAAAAAGCTATTTCATGTTGTCATTATGGGGTGGGCGGCACGGATGGCGCAGTGGGTAGCACTGCCGCCTCACAGCAAGGAGGTCCTGGGTTTGAATCCCCGTCGGCCGGGGCCTCTCTGTGCGGAGTTTGCATGTTCTCCCCGTGTTTGCGTGGGTTTCCTCCGGGTACTCCGGTTTCCTCCCACAGTCCAAAGACATGCACGTTAGGCTGATTGGAGAGTCTAAATTGCCCATGGGTACGAGTGTGTGAGTGAATGGTGTGTGTGCCCTGCGATGGACTGGCGACCTATCCAGGGTATATTCCTGCCTTTCGCCCAATGTATGCTGGGATAGGCTCCAGCCCCCCTGCAACCCTATTCAGGATAAGCGGGTTAAGATAATGGATGGATGGATGGATTATGGGGTGTTGTGTGTAGAACTTTCAGGAAAAAAAAAAAAAAAAAAGAATTTATTCCATTTTGGAATAAGGCTGTAACATAACAAAATGTGGGAAAAATAAAGCGCTGTGAATACTTTCCGGATGGTGTGTGTGTGTGTGTGTGTGTGTGTGTGTGTGTGTGTGTGTGTGTGTGTGTGACGAATAAGGGTTTAAAAATGGGGAAAAAATTTAAATGAAATGCTAATTGAAGCTCTTTCTATCTTCATTAGAATGTTGTGTATATATTTCAACAAGTTTTGTTCTCTAAGAATGTAATTTATGCATTTTAATTATTAACAATTAGATTTTTCCCATCAAAAATGTCATTTGGGATAACAGTAATGGATTTTCTAATTTGATTATTTATTTTTATCAGCATACAATAGTTTATAGATATCCATAGTTTGATATCAACAAACATGTTCTGCTCAGGAAATCAAAATTCCATCACAATATCAGAAATGTAGGCTTTTCTACTGACACAGGCTCATTTGTCGATGTTTATCACCCAAAACTTAATGCTGAAAAGTGAAAAAAGCTGGAAAATGTCTAAATTGATTATTGTTGTATTGTCAACTAAAGAAAACTGAATTATGTAATATTTCTAGAGAAATCTGTGTTATCCTGCCTGACGGGCATCGTTATGCCAAATTACATACTGTGAGATTTGCATGGGATGATCACTAAAGGTAGTTTCAGCAACAACGGTGTATTTAAATGGGCTACTCGTTCTATATTTAATACAAAGTAAGAGGCAACTTGTCAAATTTAAATAATTAGTAGTGAGTAGACGCATTCATTACACTTAACATTTAACTTTATTTGATATGTTTAAGCATTACACTTACATTTAACTTTTTTTTTATATGTTGCCTTAGTAAAACATGTTAAGATTTAAAAACACTAATCTTAGCATTTTGAACGCATTAACCATTTCATATACAGTAAACATCAGCCATTGTAAAAGGTATCAACATGTAGGCAACAGTAGTCGTGTAAGTCATTCATGACAAGTCAGTATCAAGTCATTAACATTTTCATATCAATTAACATTTTCATCAACACTGAAAAGTAGAACTTTTTGATTGAATAAAATTGTCAACATACTGTAGCCATCATCTGGGATGTTGCTTTAAAAATTAGCTTGATATTTTCTTTTGAATTAGGCTACATGGCCTTGTAACTAAAACTTTCATTTAAAATACCTCATTTTGGGGGAGCTCTCCCCATCTATTCTCTAATCCATGTATTCTTCATTAACATTTTCATCAACACTGAAAAGTAGAACGTTTTGATTGAATGAAATTGTCAACATACTGTAGCTATATAATCTGGAATGTTGCCTTAAATTGGCTTCATATGTTCTCTTGAATTAGGCTACATGTAACATTCAGTTAATACCTCATTTTGGGTGAGATCTCCATCTAATCTCTAATCCAAGTATTCTCTGTGGGTGGAACTGCACATTTACATCATCTTTGAATTTTTCCCAGTCTGGGCTGCATAGTTTTGAGCTGTGATTGGTGGATGGCTCTGGCTCTGAGATTACTGCTTGCACATCAGACATGTAGTAAAAGATGACATCACATGTTTCTGGCCACATAAATGAGTTCTTTCCGGCAGTTTGTCTCATGCAGCTCACCTCAATTTCATTATCCACCAGATGAAGAACTTGTCCGACAAAAAGTTGGTCATCGTATTTCACAACAACAAATTTACCGACTAAATCTGGTGTGTTGTTTTGTGTGGGCTGCAGTGTTGAGTTTGAGCTTGTGGAGGCAGTCTCTTCAGATCCTTCTTGGTTGAACCGTGTTGAGTTTGAGCTTGTGGAGGCAGTCTCTTCAGATCCTTCTTGGTTGAACCGTGTTGAGTTTGAGCTTGTGGAGGCAGTCTCTTCAGATCCTTCTTGATTGAAGTCCACATCAACTGGACCATAGCAGTTACAATGGCTCCCTCCTCGGCTGCAAAAGCAGGACAGCTCTCTGTGACTGATCTTCCCCGGGGTTTGTGAGGCAACCTGATGTAGTTTCATGGTGCCTTTAACAACTGGCAACTGACTTGGCACTGCATCGTCATGTCTGGACACGTCATCTTCAGATATCCCGAAGTACCTTATAGTTGAGCTTGTGTTCTCCTGTAGTGTGCAGTAGAGATCCTTTGGTGTCTGGATATCTGTTCCCATTTTCACAATGTCATCGGCACAACGTTTGATTGCTCCACCGACTCCATCGGGAGAGCCTTTACCATGGCCTTTTCTGAGTAGTTCCAGGTAATTTCTTTGAATCCCCAAAGGAATGGAAGTGTGCTGAGCAGGTAGAAGTTCCTCTTATTCCTGTACTGCGTCACAGGACCGTCACTCATGAAGTGGAGAGTGGTGACCGAGGGATTTTGCTCCTTCACCTCCTTCAGAATAGGCTCAAGGTGTGCCCACACAGCTCTCATCATGGCGGAGGCTATCAGATATGGTAGCATACGACTGGCACCCATGAGATGTGTTAAATATGTTATTAATACAAAATATAAATATATACTTTATGCCTAAAAGCTTTAAAATAGTCAGAAAAACAATAAACTATGCATGTGTCATTCGAAGTAACAAATGTCATTGTGGGATAACAGAAAGAAACCGTTATCCCGAATGACAAACAAACTGCTTGAACTTATTTAACAGGCAATTACTTGGCCACCTATGGAAAACTATGACCTTGACCTACAACATTTAATGTCATCTTTCACATCAAATATGCAAATTTGAAATAAAACAACAGGTTTCATGTGTTTTAAGTGTTGTCCTGTATGACATTGGATTTTGGATCATAGTGCACCATCCATCCATCCATCCATCATCACCCGCTTATCCGGAGTCGGGTCGCGGGGGCAGTAGGCAAAGCCGGGTATTCCAGGCGTCCCTCTCCCCAGCAACGCATTCTAGCTCCTCCTGGGGGATCCCGAGGCGTTCCCTGGCCAGGAGAGATATATAATCTCTCCAGCGGGCTCTGGGTCTCCCTCGGGATCTCCACCCAGTTGGACGAGCCTGGAAAACCTCCAAAGGGAGGCGCCCGGGAGGCATCCTGATGAGATGCCCGAACCACCTCAATTGGCTCCTTTCGACGCGAAGGAGCGGCGGCTCTACTCCGAGCTCCCTCCGGATGTCCGAGCTCCTCACCCTATCTCTAAGGCTGAGCCCGGCCACCCTACGGAGGAAGCTCATTTCGGCCGCTTGTATACGCGATCTCGTTCTTTCGGTCACTACCCAAAGCTCGTGACCATAGGTGAGGGTTGGGACGTAGATCGACCAGTAAATCGAGAGCTTCGCCTTCCGGCTCAGCTCCTTCTTCACCACGACGGTCCGGTGCAACGCCTGCATTACTGCTGACGCTGCACCGATCCGCCTGTCGATCTCACGCTCCCTTCTACCCTCACTCGTGAACAAGACCCCGAGATACTTGAACTCCTTCACTTGGGGCAAAGACTCGTTCCCAACCCGGAGGGAGCAATCCACCGTTTTCCGGCAGAGAACCATGGCCTCGGACTTGGAGGTGCTGACTCTCATCCCAGCCGCTTCACACTCGGCTGCAAACCGCTCCAGTGCGTGCTGAAGGTCACGGTCCGATGAAGCCAGCAGAACCACATCATCCGCAAAAAGCAGAGATGCGATTCTGAGGTCACCAAATCGGGGCCGTTGTTACGAGCCATCAGGTCCCTGTATAACCAAAGTGAGAGCTGTGTCCGCATTCTCGGCACAAAGTCAAGCACGTTTCCGGTGGGTGTTGGACTCCGCCAAGGTTGCCCCTTGTCACCGGTCCTGTTTGTGGTATTCATGGACAGGATCTCAAGGTGCAGCCGAGGTGAGGAGAGTGTCCGGTTTGGTGACCTCAGAATAGTGCACCAGTGACCGAAAATTATAAAAATGTTAGGAGAGCTTTACTAACCTTGTTGCACAGCCTGGGGGTCTTGGGAATCTTCTTTCTGATGCAACATTCTGTCACATGACTATCACAATGCCTTGTATGGTAAAATTGCTCCTGAATGTCTGTTATCCCGAATGGCAACTAAAATCGCAATGTGGGGACAAAAATGAAATGAAGTTCAGAATCCTCACAATATGTTGACACATCCATGAAAACACTTACACAATTATGCCCAATGGGTAGATTTAAGGTTTTATCAAGGTTTTTGATGTTTTTGGAGCATTTTTACGCTTTGATTTTAGGTGCGGACAGTTATCCCGAATGACATTTTGGAACTTTTGAGCTCAATATCTCCTTAAATTTCCATTACTCATAATAAATACTGCTATTAGTCAATAAAGATGAGAGAATTGAGTGATATAGTGTAGTTTTAATTTGAAAGTATATATATTTTTTATTATAAAAATGTTTCGGACACCAAAATGGACATGTCACGTCATTGACCCATATATATGTGTGTATATTCAGTGGATAGAAAATGAATACACCCCCTGAACATTTTTTTCAGATTTACTTGACGTATAGCCTGTAATTAAAGTGCAATTAATCTGTGTTTTTTTTCTACAAATCTACATACAGTACTTAACCTTTTCAAAGTGATAAACCAATTAAATAATTGTTTTAACTAATTAAAAATGAACAATTGCAATAAATTGGTTTGATAAGTATCCACCCCCTTTACTGAATCATCCCATAAACTATCTCAGGAAATGGCAAATTGCCTTCAAGACCAAACAATAGCTCATTGCCCCACACCTGTGTGAAATCACAGCAATTAACTTGATGACATGAATAAAAACAGCTGGTCCATTAGTATGCAAGAGTAGTCTCACTGAAAGGCAGAAGCATGGGCTCCAAAGATCTCGCGAATGAAATCCGTGACAAAGTTGTGGAAAGGTACACGGGTGAGGGATATAAGAATATTTCTATGGCTTTGGAGATACCTTGGAGCACTGTTAAGACCATAATTAAGAAATGGAAAGTGCATGGCACCACTCGCAGTCTCAAAGGTCGACCAGGAGGCCCGCTTGAAATTTGCAAAAGAACACCTTGGGGAACCTGCAACAAACTGGCCGAACGTTTTGTGGTCTGATGAAACCAAAATAGAACTTTTTGGCATGAATGCCAAACGCTATGTTTGGCGAAAACCCAACACCACTCCTCACCAAAAAAAACACCATCCCGACTGTGAAGCATGGTGCTGGCAGCATAATGTTATGGGGATGTTTCTCATCTAAAAGGACTGGGGAACTTGTCAACACTGAAGAGGGTATGGATGGGGCCAAATACAGGGTTATTTTGGAGAAGAACCTGAAGAAGTCTGCAAGGAGACTGAGAATGGGTCCGAAATTCATATTCCAGCACGACAATGACCCAAAGCACAAGGCGAAAGCTACCACTGAGTGGCTTGTAAAGAACAAGGTGGATGTGCTGGAATGGCCAAGCCAAAGCCCTGACCTAAATCCAATTGAAAACTTGTGGAATGACTTGAAGGTTGCTGTCCATCAGCGCAGACCAACAAACCTCTCCCAGCTTGAACAGTTCTGCAAAGAGGATTGGGGGAAGATCTCCAACTCCAGGTGTGCCAACCTTGTGCAGAGCAACCCAAAAAGACTGGTAGCTGTAGTTGCTGCCAAAGGCGCTTCCACCAAGTATTGACTCGGGGGTGTATACTTAAAAAATTAGGAAATTTCAGTTTTGTCCATTAAATGCACTCTTTTTTTTTTTTCAAATTAAAATAATTTCACTGCATTCATATGGTATGTTGTGTTCTTTGGGTCAGGGAAAAACAAGTCCCATTTTAATCCATTAAATTTACATTCTGTGACACAACAAGACCACAACAAGACCTAAAAATATTGAAGGGGGTGGTGTATTCATTTTCTATCCACTGTATGTATATACGTGTGTGTATACATGTATGTATATATCTATAGGATCATGTCTTCCTTGTTTTTGTGTCCACCCTTGTGGAAAAGTGTGTATAAGTGTCTTACTATGTCTGATTCAAATCACAAGTCTCCTCACTTGTGTCACTGCAATGTGTTAATCTCTGGTTGGAACTGAAGGGTTACTGGAATTATCTGAACTAATTTCTTTAAATGTAATGTGATTCTATCATTTATGTACTGGATCCACAAAAGCAGTTACCTTTCTATAAGTTACTTTTTTAGACATGCAGTAGTAATCTCCTGTAATAGACTGCAGAGAGAATACAGAAACTCAGCCAGGAAAGTAAACATTTTCTACGTGGATGGATGGAATGAGAATACTGTGACATGTTATTTTTCCTAGGTTGAAACATGGAAATCAAGATTTCTAGGGGTGACATCTGACCATCTATCAAGCACACATTTTATGTGCTCAATGAACTGTGATCGAATGTATTTTTCTTTGTACATGTGACGCTCTTGGACTGATGAACTCGTTGAAGTTAAATTAATCCTGCTTATTTTATTGTGCACAGGAATATGCTTTAAATGAAAGGAAAATCAGATATGTGGCATTTATGGATGTGGATGGTAAGAAACAAATATTTGGCCTCATTATCTAATTTAGTACAGTTCTCTGGTGTTATAAATCACATCTTGTTGTGTGCCTCTGTTAGCACATGTACAGTGGTCTGCAGAATTATTGGCACCCCCGATTGGCAATGTATTGTTTTGTGCATTGCCAGTCAAGGGTGCCAATAATTCTGGAGCCCACTGTATATTCTCACACTTTGTTTCTGGCTTCTGTCTTGTGCTCCTCACAATACACTTCCTCATTACAATCAGAAGGTAACATTTGTCAATTCAGACTCTATATTCTCCTGAGACCTGGAAATGTATTTTTGTCCCCTGTAGGCAGGGCTAGATAAATATATATACACCCATCTTTCTAAATGTGCAATCATACCCTCAGATACATTCAGATGGTAGATGTTCAATTGAAGGCAGAAATAATTAAATTGTTTTTGAGTTTTATTTGTAATATTTAATGTGCTGCAGGTATATCTGTTGCTCCTGTTCTGTGACCTCTCCTATTGCTGTGGAAGTGCAGAATATTTCATTAATGGAGAGTGCTGTCCGATGTGCTCACCTGGTAAGTCACTATCTTTTATCAAAATAAAGCTTCTACTGCAGTATTTGTTGGCTTACAGGCATTAAGAAGTGAAAGCGCTCCATTTTATTGTCCTTGAAATGTAATTTCAAATGGGTACATTTTAGCTATGTTTTGTATTTAATCTTTCACATAGGGGAGCATGTTTATAAGGACTGCACAGAATACACAAGCACCTCCTGTAAACCATGCACTGCCGGATCATTCATGTCGGTGCCCACCCGTCTTCTTCATTGTATCTTTTGTACAGTCTGTGACCCAGGTGAGAAACGATTCATATTCAACCGATGAGTTTATTCATGACATGGCCATTTGCAACTTGCTTGACTGTCTTTATAAAAATAAAAATAAAATTCTATATTCTGTTTTTACTTGATGGGTAACAGGTTGGTAGTGTGGTAATACAGGTCTTTATTCTCCGTTCAGGTCTTGGTTTAAAGACAGACAGGGAGTGCAGTCCCACCTCTGATGCAGTGTGTGGGCCTCTGGATCAGCACTACTGCACTGAGGCAGATCATAAGAAGGGCTGCAGAGTAGCACAGAGACACACTATCTGCAGGCCTGGGACATTCATCAGACGCAATGGTGAGAGTGCATCATATCCGCCATCCCCGGGGGGGTGGGTGGGTGGGTGTTAGTGGGTCATCTGCCCCCCCAATCCTGATTCAAAACCAAAATAATCAAGATGGTGAAACTGCATCCCACAGTCTAAAATCATATTAAATCCCTGAAATAAAGTCATGAAAATGTTCAACCAACATATTGCATTACATTAAAGCGATTTGGCAGACGCTCTTATCCAGAGCAATGTACAATAATGTGCAGATCAGAACCATGGACAAGTGCATTAAAGACCCAAGAGGAAAGTACAGTTCCAAGTCCGAGAGTGATCACATAGATGAAACTTGAACCCTTGAAGAGCACATCAACCTTCCAACTAGCATACCATGGTTGGCAGCTAGAATACCCTGAATACTAAAATAATTATACATGAGTGCAATTATAACCTATAGCATACACATGGTGGATTATAGCATTAAAGAAATTGCAGTAAACAGTAATTGCATAAATTATTTTTTGAAATCTTTCCTATGATTCCTTCCATATGCCTTTCATCAAGTCAGTTCCGCTGCATACATGTCTTTAGCCTGAGTAGTTTAGGCACTGGTCTATCTGCCAGACAGCTAGCTCATTGGCCAATGGACAAATTGTTTAAAAAAAAAAAAAGGAAAAAGATTAAACGGATTGTCCTGCACCCTGTGCAGTGCAGATTTACATTGGTGCATTTTTTACCCCATCTTCTGTCGGGGTATGGTGTAGTTCCTCATTTCTGAGCGGTTAGCAGAGGCCACTCACTGCACGATCTGCTTCTGTTAATGCAGGTTGGGCTTTGTGCATGTTAATGCTCAGTTTAAATGTGCGTTGTGTGGGAAATGTTCTTCTTTTGTTAATAGCCTATTCTGCTTTGCAAAATTAGCTCACTTAACTGCAGTCTACTTCTCTGAAAACTTCTTTAGAAGATTTTAAATGTCTTAACATGCCTTTCAATATTTACTTGCGCAGGAACAATATTGACCAATACTGAATGCGAAGAATGTCGTGACAAAACATTTTCAAATGACTCTTCTTCGCCATTCTGCAAAGCACACACAAAGTAAGTTTCCTGCATTTATTCACAAATTACATGAATTGGGTTTGATACCCTGTCCTTGAGTGATCACATAAATAAAACTTGAACCCTTCAAGAGTACATAAACTTTCCAACTAGCATACCACAGTTGGCAGCTCGAATACCCTGAACACTAAAGTAATTATACATGAGTGCAGTTATAACCTATAGCATACACATGGCTGATTATTGCAGTAATTCAATTAAGTAAAGTAATTATAACAGTAATTGCATAAATACATTTTTTTTTTTAATGTTTCCCATGATTCCTTACATATTTGCTTTCCATCAAATCAGCTGCATGCATGTCTTTAACCTGAGTAGTTCAGGCACATGTCAGCCTGCCAGACAGCTAGCTCATGGGCCAAATATGGAAAAATTAAGTTTTTTAACAAGTTAAAACCGATTGGATGATTGGAGGACTTGGGGCTCAGCGATGTTTCGGCCAAGTATAGTTTTAAAAGTTAATTTGTTGCTGGGTTTGATGCATAACTGGCATGCCGTGATGGGTGATGATTCGTTTTTTTGGACGAAGGAGATGAAAACAGAAAAACCATATTTTCTGCTTTGCAAAGATGAAAAAGGTTATGAGAAGCTATGAGAAGAAATAATGGGTATTTCCATATTCTGACAAATCACTGACCAATTCCCAGGGAAACATTTTTGGTGTGGAGACAGACCATTTGGTAGGGGCATCCAGAGAGCCAACGTGTGACCCAACATAGACAGGGATTATAACTGTATTGGAGAGGTAACGTGTGACCCAATTTAGACGGGGATGATAACTATTAGAGAGGTAACGTGTGACCCAATTTAGACGGTGATTATAACTGTATTAGTGAGGTAACGTGACCCAATTTAGACGGTGATTATAACCTGTATTAGTGAGGTAACGTGACCCAATTTAGATGGTGATTATTAATATTAGAGACGTGTGACCCCAATTATGCCGCTCCACGAGAACTCTGCTTTGGCAGAATTGAACGGTGTGTAACTGGAAGGAACTGATGCCTGCACCAAGGTCTGCACTTTAGCTGTGCACCACCGCATCTCCCCCTGAACTTTAAGGCAGTAAGAATACAGCCAGTGGCCAGGGAGTTTGGATGTGGAGATGTGTGGAAGTGTTTCAGAGCCTGGAGGAAAGGAGGGGAGATTTGGTTCCAGGTGACGGTTAAGGATACATTTGTAAATAAAGTGAGAGCACATCAGCATCTGGGATGGGTGAGAATGGCGAGAGGCGATGGTTTCTCTTGCTTGAAAGGAAATTATTTAATTGAAGCTTCTCTTATTTCTTATCCCAGGTGTAATTCTGAGCAAAAGGAGACCACAAAAGGAACCAAAACAGAAGATGCAGTTTGTGAAAATATGGCAGTACGAAGTAGATTTATACTTTTTGGACCATTCATATTCCTAGCTCTGGTACTTTCTGGACTAAGTGTGAAGTTCTGTAAAGGTTAGTTAATACCGGTCTAAGTGTGCATGAGAAAATAACCAAATAAACATTTTCCTGGATTAATTTTAACATCCCAATTAGGAATTTGACCCATTCTTGAACAATTTACACAACATATGTGGCTCCAGGAACAATGGGGGAGTGCATTAGCACAAACTTGAATATTACTGGTCATTGTGGGAATATCCACATTATCGGGTAACCACATCGGCTGTGAAAGATCACCGTTGACCACTGGTAGTCACTGATTATGAGTAACAAATGTGGATCAGGGCAAAAATAAAATGAAGCCAAATGAAAAAGTATGACCTGATGGCCATTGGGGACTTTGGAAGTTATTTTTCTTCTTTTTTTTCCCCAGAGAGGAATAAACCCGTGTGCCTCTGCACTTCACATACAAGGTTCGATCCCCCGCCCGGGCTGTGTCGAAGTGTCCCTGAGCAAGACACCTAACCCCCAAATGCTCCTGACGAGCTGGTCGGTGCCTTGCATGGCAGCCAATCGCCATTGGTGTGTGAGTGTGTGTATGAATGGGTGAATGAGAAGCATCAATTGTACTGCGCTTTGGATAAAGATCGCTATATAAATGCCAACAATTTACCATTTACCATAACATCTTATAATTCAATTCATCGTCAAGTACACAAGGTTCAGTGATTTTGCTGTGGTAGTGAGCCCATAATGTTTCGAAAGACGATGTATATATTTTCTTTCTTGAATTGGCTGTGTCCTTCACAGTTCTTGAGTTGTAATCAAACAATCCACACGTGGTTAAAATGCACAAATACCCTTTAATAAAAACAGGAAACTTACTGTATCCATTGCACTTCAATTTCCATCTTGGATGGGATCTTGTGAATTGATAATTAATTCACTTTTTTTAAACAGACTCCCGTACAAGAAACCCAGGGAACAGATAATGGACCATAACCGATCTGCCCAAGGGGTTCCATTGCAGTGGGTCACAGATTTCTGCTCACTGCCCTGCGTCCTCTCCCCGTGGTGGCTGAGACATTCAGCGCTGGATATCAGGAACGTGTCTCCCCAGTCCTTCTCCTCCGCTTCCAGAACTGATCGTCAGCAACAGGCTTCCACCACTCAGCCCCCTGCACAGCAAGATTCAGCAGCCAGCGATGGGCTCGGTCCGTTAGGTTCTCATGGTCAGCAGGTGACACGGTGGCTGGGCAGAGTTTTCACTCCGGTTTACAGTCACTGAGCACTTTATTAGGAACACCTGCTTATCCAATGCGATTATCTCATCAGCCAATCTGGTGGCAGCAGTGCATACAATTGTGTAGATACAGGTCAGGATCTTCAGTTAATGTTCATGTCAACCATCAGAATGGGGATAGAATTGTGATCTCCGTGATTTTGGCCATCATCGACAATGTCGACTAATCGTTGCAGCTCTAGTAATCAGTCTCATGAAATTAATGTTATATGAAATATCTAACCATAAATTTCGGTTCTCATGTCTATGTGACACCGAAACAGACACACCGAGCTTAATAAAATCAATTTTTAAACAGATGTACAAACACAGAACATGATGATGAGCTAACAGGAAGTTCGTATAAGGTAGGTGTGTATGTGTGTGTGTTCGAGTGTTAGCTGTCGAAAAAGAGACTTGAGTAGCTTAACTCTTTGCATACGTGAATGACGGCGAATCTTCACGTAACCAACTAACCGAATGCATTCAAAGGATAACGCAAAGCAAATATAAAAACACAGGTTCACAATATCAGTTAAGACTAAGCTAAACACTGACTATGCCTGGAATGTTTGTTTAGTCTTACTGAGTCCATACGCATTGTACGTAGTTATGTGGTCCCTACACAAAAAACTGAGCAGCAGTTCTGCGGGCTAAAACGCCTTGTTAATGAGAGAGGTCAGAGGAGAAGCTGACAAATAACCACACATTACAACAGTGGTACTTAGAGAGCATCTCTGAACACACAACGAGTGAACACTTAAGTGGATAGGCTACAGCAGCGGAAGACCAGTAAGTCTAGAAGTACCTAATAAAGTGCTGACTGAGTGTGAATCGGAACCTCCCAGTGGGAAGCTGCTGACAGGGCCACTCCAGCGGCGGCGTGCAGCGATGCCAAAACAAGACCATGTGACAATGAAGAAACGACCTCACGAGGAGGCACAATACAACTGCAAAATGCATCACACCAAGAAGGACTCGGCCTGGAGAGAAGGTATTATTGGGGACAAGCTGATCGCTGCACATCCTGCTCTTTCAAAATCTGTCTGCTCAGAATCTGTCTTGAAGCGCTTCCAATTATAGCCTACGATGGTGTGGGGAAAAAAACACCTATGTGAGCTTAACGTCTTTGGGTAAATGTGACTGCATAAGAACTGTTCACAAAGGAGACATCTGTTCCAGTCCCCAGCCCCAGAGGTTGGAGCCTTTGTCCCAAACAGTCCTGAACAAGGTGAAATGAACAGAATTGGCTTGGACCTCATGTCAGTCTATTCAGACTTGTTCGGTCACTGCTAGTGTTGACTCTGGACATTGTACTGCACTTGCAGCTCTTCAGCTATGGATTTTTTTTTGTCTGAAAGGAATGTGGGTGTAACAATAACAAACTACTCTTGCCAAGCCAGCTGGGCCATGGTGGCCCATATTGGGAAGCGCTTATCAGTAAACCCATCTCTCTTCTTTGCTAAAATTCCTCATTTTCGTATCACCCTGGAGCTTTTGATTTGTGTTCCATACTGATCCAAAAATGTGTGTGTGTGTGTGTGGGGGGGGGGGGTTAGAGGGGCTTGAACAAAATTAATAAAATGTGTGTGTGTATATATATATATATATATTAGTACTGTGCAAACGTTTTAGGCAACTGGGAATAAATGCTGTAAAATAAGAATGTTTTCAAAATGTTAATAGTTTATTTTTTATCAATTAACAAAATGCATGAACAGAACAAGTGAATGAACAGAAGAAAAATCAGATCAATATTTGGTGTGACCACCGTTTGCCTTCAAAACAGCACCAAGTATTTATTTGATTTGGATTTTTCTTCTGTTCACTCATTTTGTTCATTGATAAAAAATAAACTGAACATTTCAAATCTGCCTAAGACTTTTGCACACTACTGTATAAGTATATTTACTGAAATGTTGTTGTATTCCTTTAATGAGTTCAATAATGTATATTGTCAGACCAGGGTCTAATAAGTGGTTTTCTTTCAAACTTTCTGCTTCTGGAGGAGGGTCAATCAGAAATAAGCAAGGTGTTTTCTTGATGGGTGGGAGGGGTTGTTGTGTGGTTTTTTTATTGCAGCAGAATTTGTATGCTATATATAGGTTCTATTTGTTGATTTCTCCCCATCTGGATCTCTCCATTTTCCTCGGGGATACCACACTTACGCCATCACCCAGTGCAAGGAACCTCGGCGGGGTGATGGACAGCAGACTGTCCCTCTCCGAAAACAATGCAGCGGTGACCGGGTCATGCAGGTTCTTCCTATATAACATATGGAGAATCCGCCCCTTTCTCACCCCCTACTCGACCCAGCTCCTGGTCCAAGCAATGGTTCTGTCCCACCTGGACTACTGCAATTCCCTCTTGGCTGGCCTCCCAGCGTCCGCCATCAGACCCCTCCAACTTATCCAGAATGCAGCAGCTCATCTGGTCTTCAACCTTCCCAAATACTCACGTCACCCCCCTGCTTACTTCCCTCCACTGGCTGCCTGTCATGGCTCGCATCAAATTCAAAACATTGGTGCTAGCCTTCCAAGCAGTTAAGGGGTCTTCCCCAGCTTACCTACAAAAAATCATCAGACCCTGCACCCCAGCCAGACCTCTTCGTTCAGCCTCCACAGGCCGCTTGGCACCTCCCCCTCTCCAAACCTCCACCTCAGGCTCACGACTACCGTCTGTTCTGGCTCCGCGGTGGTGGAACGAACTCCCCGTTGAGGTCAGAACTGTAGAATCTCTTCCCATCTTCAAGCGCAAACTGAAGACACACCTCTTCAAGCAGCATCTCTCCCCGTCCCTCCCTACCTCCCTGTGAACCTTAATTGTTGTCTTTCTGTGATTTACTTTCTGTGTATCAGTATTGTTAGTTTGGCTAGGTAAGCAGTGTTTGGCTAGTTAAGGAGTTTGTTCACACTTTGGTGTTGTTTGTTTGTTGTGCAGGTAGCAATTGAAATTGTACTTCCCTCTAGGGTCTTTCAGCGCACTTATCCCTGGTTATGGGTATGCACTTTGTTGTACGTCACTCTGGAGCGTCTGCCAAATGCCATTAATGTAATCTAATGTCATTTCCAATGTACATATCATCACTGATGTCCCAGTTCATGTTAAAGGGACCTATGGTATAGCAATATTCTGCATAACGAGCGATTCTAGATTTAGCATAGCTTCTTGTGCGTAAAATGAAAACGGCTATGACTAGACTCAAACATTCACAATCTAAACCAGCAATATTACAGGAAACTTAAGGAGGAGGTGGGCAGGTCATAGGCTACCTCATTCACCACATACTCAAGAGGGCATGCAATAGTTAAACAATAATACAAATCTAACACAAGGAAAATAGCAGAAATTGCAATGCTCTATGGTTTTCCCTTACATTAATTACTGCAACATCAACTGGGCCAGCAGTCACACTAAACGGCAAACTTCAAAAACGCTGCACTTCAATCATAACACAAGCAGACTACACAGCTCACTCACTTTCTGAAAATGAGCTGTGCTCAACATTTATCATATAACTATCCATCACACAGCACAGTTTGTCTTCAAACCTATTTTTAACCCAAACAAAAAACGATTTTTTGTTCATGTATACTTTGTAGTTGTTCTTTCTAACGTGCTAAATAATAAAATAAAATAAAATAAAAACAATGTTGATGCCTTTTTTTCCCTTATAAAACTGTCAGAGACATAGCTGAAACAATAGGCCTACAAAAGAAATTAAGAGGAAAGAGGGAGTGGTGTGTGTTCACTGGTGTACCACGATTCCTTATGGCAAAAATTCTGGTGCGCTCATAATAGCAAAGGGATTGGTAGGCCAAGGAAGACTTCAGAACCTACTTTTCAGAAGGTCGACATTTCTGTATTATAAATCCTTTTTTTTAAATTGGTTTTATGTATTAATTAATATTTTGAGATACTGGATTTTGGAAAAAGGCTTCATGTGTAATGAATTTGGAACATATGAAAGTTGAAATGAAATTATGGAAAAAAATGAACTTTTTTTTTTTTCCACGATATTCACATTTTTTGAGAGGCACCTGTACTATATTCTTCTGAGCCCAGGCAATGTATTTTTGTCCCCTGTAGGCAGGGCTGGATTAAGATCCCTGTCAGACCTGGGTGTTGAAGCTCTAAAGCACCCCAACCCCCACTCATTCTCTTTCTCTTATCTCTACCACAATTCAACTGCCATGAAATAGTTCAGTTACAAAATTTGCCAAAATTTGATTCAACCTCAAAGAAGCCAAACAGAAATGTATTGTAATCAAGATAGTCTTTTTTACAAGTAGTACTAATGCTGGAATAACTATCTACTGGTTTCAGCAGAAAATTCATTATGTGTTTGGCTTCAGCCTGGGTAATAAGAAGACAGTGGGAGAACGGACCTGAGACATCTAAACGCTTGGGGAAACGATGTTAATTGAAATGGTTTCTTAAATGGCAAGGTCATGGGTTCTCAGCATCTCATGCAAATTACATTGCAGACTAAATTATTTCTTTAAACAAATATACTAAAATCAGCTTTAATAAATGTTGTGTAAGCCTTAGCTTCATGTCAGATTTCATAAGAAATTATATGAGAAGTTGTTAACAAAATTTTCTAATGTTTCAAGATGACATAATATACAATATGTGATGCTGTAAAGTGTAGACACAAATGCAGGAAACAGGCTGGACTCAAAAAATGTAGAGAAAACAAAGACCACAGGTTCAAAGGCAGGGCAGAGCAGAGCATGGCTTAAATCGCAATGAAACAACGAGGCAGAGGTGAGTCTAAGCAACTAGATCGAGAAGGGAACAAGCAGTCAACTCAGACAGGAGAAAAGACTTCTCTGCCCTCTGGTGAGTGCCTGCACTGCCTGTTGGATTGGAGTTTTTGTCGCAGAGATGACCGTTGCAGGAAAAACTGGGCTCTGCTCCCTATCCGCTGGCCGCATAGGTGAACCTCTCCGCTCCTCGGGCTGCTGATATGGGGACATTAGACACTGCTATGACTGAGCTAGCACTCCAGTGGCAACATACCTGTGGAGGAGCAATGCAAGGTGCGGTGTGCATTCAGCCATGAGTGCCTGGACCATCCAGTCACAGTTAAGACCCCATGGGTTCCAGAAGTCTCTCTCCCCCCTCGGCGTGCAAAACGGCAGCGCCTATGACCCAGTTCCTTGGGTTTCCACCCTCGGCCAGACCCACATCAATCCCACATCCTGGAACAAGCCCGCAATATAAATGTTGTGGTCTTTGTGAAAAAAAATTTTGTTCATTACATAGCTGGGTCTAGTGTTACAGAAAATGAAAATACTACATAATTTAGCGTAATATTACCTGTGATGGCCTAACCGTTCTGCTGTGGGGAATGTACTCGGCTTGCTAATGGCATTGCTTCAGTTCATTAATCTGAAAGTTGAATATACTGCATTTCACCATTTCCCATTATTAGTTTCTTTCACGTGCAAGGGTCCTTTGGCAGGCCAGGCCCCATGGTGTGCACCCGTGTCACCCTGATACAGATCCAGGCTAGTTACAGGGGACACGAGTCTCTGGTATTAATCTCAAGAACCATATATTCGACTATGCTGAAACATTTTACATTTTAGTCATTTGGCAGATGCTTTTAATCCAAAGCGATTTACAAGTTCATAGGTTCTTCCATAGGTTAAAGCATCAAATCAACACAATTAGACAAATTTTTTCCTGAATTGAACGGCATTGAATTTTCACTGCAACATGTTTTTGTCATCCAAGACGGTTATATTTTGTAAGAATTTATTTATTTATTTATCTTTTGCCAGGTCTCAGGATGATATACCCATCTTTTTGAATGTGGTATCATAACCAGAGAAATGACTTGTTACTTCAGATAGCAGATATACACCCAGTGACCACTTTATTAGGTAGAACTGTCCACTAGCTTGTTAATGCAAATATTTATTCAGCCAATCATGTGGCAGCAACTAAATGCATAAAAGCATGAAGACATGGTCAAAAGGTTCAGCTGTTTTTCAGACAAAATGTCAGAATGTTAATTGTTTTTTAGTTTTATTTGTAACATTACATATGCTTCAGGTATATCTGTTGCTTCTGTTCTGTGACTTCTCCTATTGCTGTGGAAGTGCAGTGTAAGCCAGTCATAAGTAACACTTGGTCTCATGCGCTGGTCAGCTTGCTGACTTCCCCCTCCTGGAGCATACATTGTTAGCCCCCACCGTTGGCACACATGCCTGTGGGGGAGAGCTAGAGAAGGATTCTTAGAGGCGCCTTCTTGGGCCCTGGGGGCCCCCCATTTCTCACATTCCTGACAGGTTAGAGATTGGAGATGGTATAAAGATGTTTCAGGTCAGAATATAGTAATGTTTGATGTTATTCTGATTGGTTCAGTGCGACTGGTGTAATGGTCTAGTTTTTGTAACAGTCTACCTTTGATAGCATAACCATTCAGGAGCCGAGGGGAAACTGGGCAAAAGTTGTCTCTGTAGAAGCCATGTGTTTTAGCCCCCTGCCTGGTGGGCCTGGCTGTAAATTATAGATGGGTGACTCACTTTTAGGGTCAAGAACTAAGGCCTGGATTTCGGAGATAAGGAGAAGAAACCAAACAGTCTGGGGTGTCTCCTTTCCTTTCATTCACCCAAATCAGGTTTATCCAAAAGTAATATTACCATGAGAGGCACAAATACATATTTACAGCATAATGCAGTTATCATGAAAACTCCCAACTACAGCATTCATAGATATGATGGGGCGGCCTGTAGCATAGTGGTTAAGGTCAGGAAGGGCTGCCATTTGTGAGGGGCCTGAGAGCTGGGGTTTCAATGTTGTTTAGACTACCTGTTGGGGAGTTAAGATGTATGAGTGGTCCAAGGCCAGTTGGGTCATGGGAAAAGAATCCTCCCGAACATTGGTGAACTCCCTGTGACCCCATACCTGGTCACTTCCAAGGGGGAAGACTCCGGACAATGCCACAGTGCCCTCATTTGGGCACTGCTGTCATTACACCGGTGACTGCTCTCCTAGATTAAATATTCAAAACTGCTATTAAGATAGTAAATAGACCCGGTAACACCTTGAAAACATTGCCCATGTGATCCTTGTATTATTGCATTAAGTCTTATGTAATGGTAACAGGAATTGCATGTAAAATGGATAATCAGGAGGGAAGTTTCATGATAACTGCAACATAATAAAACATAAGGGTAATCTGTTTGGTATGGATGTGATCTGATAAAAATCAAGGAATCGGATGAGATACATTTCATACCAAATGGAATTTAATAAACTATAGTTTCAGTAACTCAGGGGAAAACCTGCATGTCCTCTCTTGGTAATCATCTCATTTTCCCTACTTAACAACCCCCACCCTGGTGGGGGTCGAAATTCCAGATTTGACCACCCCTCCAGGTTGATTTATGGCACTGCCGCCTGGTTCCAAACGTATGATTTGGCATAAAAACAAGGGAGACAGACCAATCTGGGAAGATCGTATTCGACTTCCCACACAGCATATTGTACGTGTATGTAAGTATCAGGAAGATCGTATTCGACTTCCCACACAACATGTCTTATGTATGTATGTATGTGTAGCAGCGGAAGATCGTATTCGACTTTCCACACGGCATATTCTATACTCTGTGTTTGTGTGTAGTCCAAGCAGGCTAGGTATGATTATTTACTCTCTATTCTTAATTTGTGTATTTTGTAATTGATTGTGATATTCTAAAGCTAATAACCTACCTGTCTGCGAATAAACTATTTTGTTTGTAACTTGCGTGATCTCCATGACTCTAATTCATCTTGTACCTTTTCAGCCTAAATTACAACTGAATACTCAGGGGGAAATGGTGGCCAAAGACCGACCGATCGGCGGGGCGGTACACCTGTGGTAGTTCTAAGCTGTGAGGCCAGCAATTTCTGTCCCTTAAAGGGTCGGGGGACGCACGGCTCTTATGATTTGGTGCGAAGGGAACCCATGGGCGTTACGGCGCTGGTTCCTGCCAAATTAGCTCTAAGGAGCCCAGATAATGCTACGCCGACCTGGGCTCGCAACTATCATGGCAGGTTTGCATGTATTGTGTTGACTGGACCCTCAGCCTCTGAGTTCTCCACCGAACTGAGATTTCAGCAGTAATGCTAATCCCGGGAGCATCTATTGAGTAATGGTGGCGCAGGTACAAGTCGAATGTAATCACTCCCGAGGTCCGCGTAAGTTGCAAACCCAAATTTCTAAATTATATTTTAAATGGAGTCAGATAAACGAGTAAAACTATAGTAACCACTAAGTGTACAATACGGCCCCGTTTGAGAACGGAGAATATTAAGAATTGTACTGATCCGTTTCTGGCCAGCTGTAAGCGGGATATGGGGCAGGTCAATCCATATCCGACCCATGGCAACGGACCCAGTATATTCTTAAACATAATTGTGCTCTGTTCTTGTACGGAGGATAATAATTAACCCTACTAATGTTCTCCCAGCAACGCCAGAAGGACAAGCATGCAAATCCCCCTTCGGCCCCCGATAAATTCCGTCTTTGGGTTAGCGTGGGGTTTTACAGCAGAATATTTAATGAATGGAACGTGCTGTCAAAAGTGTGCACATGGTAAGTCACTATCTTTTATCAAAATAAAGGTTCTAATGCAGTAGGTGTTGGCTTACAGGCATTAAGAAGTGAAAGCGCTCTATTTTGTTGTCATGGGTACATTTTAGCTATGTTTTGTGAATAATCTTTCACATAGGGGAGCATGTTTTTAAGCACTTTACAGAATACACAAGCACCTCCTGTAAACCGTGCACTGCCGGATCATTCATGGCGGTGCCCAGTGATCTTCATTGTATTTTTTGTACAGTCTGTGACCCAGGTGAGAAACGAATCATACCGCAAATCCTCAAATTGTGTCCAGGATTCTATTTGAAGCCGGGCCTTGGATAATAGCCAGGGGCGTAGTCGATTCGGACAAATAAAGGCCGGCCCCCAAATACAAGCCGGGGTAATATTGCCTACCAGAAGGGCTATCAGTCCATGAGCACTAGAAGACATTGTTTCGATTTAACTCAATGAAATAAAAGAGCTTAATATTTTTATCTTTTACTTTATTTCTAAAAATAAAATTCTACAACAGAAGCCTAATAAGAAATAAAGACCTGCCTCGAATACAAGCCTGCCCCAAATAAAGGCCTGTGCTTTGTGCAGCCTAAGTAAAAAAAGACCCCGGCCACAATTTGAGGATTTACGGTATTCAACCAATGTGTTTATTCATGACATGGCCATTTGCAACTTGCTTGACTGTCTTTTAAAAAAATATATTCATATTCTGTTTTTACTTGATGGGGAACAGGTTGGTAGTGTGGTAATACAGGTCTTTATTCTCTGTTCAGGTTTTGGTTTAAAGACAGACAGGGAGTGCAGTCGCACCTCTGAAGCAGTGTGTGGGCCTCTGGATCAGCACTACTGCACTGAGGCAGATCATAAGAAGGGCTGCAGATTAGCACAGAGACACACTATCTGCAGGCCTGGGACATTCATCAGACGCAGTGGTGAGATTGCATCATATCTGGGGGGGGGAGGGGGGGGTATTGGGTCATATGCCCCCCCAATCCTGATTCAAAACCAAAATAATCATGATGGTGAAACTGCATCCAACAGTCAAAAAACATATTAACTCCCTGAAATAGTCATAAAAACATTAATCCAACCAACATATTACATTACAGCGATTTGGCAGACACTCTTCTCCAGAGTGACGTACAATAAAGTTCAGATCAGAACCATGGACAAGTGTGTTAAAGACCCAAGAGGAAAGTACAGTTCCAAGTCCTAGAGTGATCACTTCGATGAAACTTGAACCGTTGAAGAGCAGATCAACTTTCCAACTAGCATATCATAGTTGGCAGCTAGAATACCCTCAATACTAAAATAATTATACATGAGTGCAATTTTAACCTATAGCATACACGTGGCGGATTACTGCTTATTTTATTCATTGCTATAAAGTAATTAAAATAGTAAATACATTTTTAAAAAATTGAATTATTTTTTTGAAATCTTTCCCATGATTCCTTTCATATGCCTTTCATCAAATCAGTTCAGCTGCATGCATGTCTTTAGCCTCAATTATTTTGGCACGTGTCAGCCTGCCAGACAGCTAGCTCATAGGCCAATGGACAAATTCTTAAAAAAAAAAAAAACTAAACAAAAAATAAAACGGATTAAACGGTCGAAACAGATTGTCCTGCACCCTGTGCAGTGTAGATTGGTGCATTGTTTACCCCATCTTCTGTCGGGGTATGGTGTAGTTCCTCTTATTTCCGAGCGGTTAGCAGAGGCCACTCGCTGCACGATCTGCTTCTGTTAATGCAGGTTGGGCTTTGTGCATGTTAATGCTCAGTTTAAATGTGCGTTGTGTGGGAAATGTTCTTCTTTCGTTCATAGCCTTTTCTGTTTTGCTAAATTAGCTCACTTAACTGCACAGTCTACTTTTCTGAAAACTTCTTTAGAAGACTTTAAATGTCTTAACATGCCCTTCCAATACTTACTTGCACAGGAACAACATTGAGCAATACTGAATGTGAAGAATGTCGTGACAAAGCGTTTTCAAATAAATCTTCTTCGCCATTCTGTACACCACACACAGAGTAAATTTCCTGCATTTATTCCCAAATTACATGAATTGGGTTTGATACTAAATATAACCCTGATAATTATTTGAGATTTTCTTTTTATGCATTTACTTTGAAGAAATGATCCTGTGAGGGTTGAGGCTGTGCGGAGAGCCAGACGCGACTGCGGGAATAACCCTGCTAAACGAACGTGTTCGCCACTAAATCCCGGGAGGTTTACAGATGGGAATACACACATTAAAATAATAATGTCTACTCCCGGAACAGAGGGAGGAACAGAAAGGGAATAACGCAAATAAGATTCCCGAACACAAATAAAGATGCAGCCCCAAAAAACGGCTGGCGAAAATAAAGCAACCCTTGGAAAACCGGGGCGAATAACTCACCCAAAAGAAGTGCTTTGCACTTTTGCACTGGCGGTCACCGACCGATAAGGAAAATAAAGTACAACCTAGCATAAAATACTAGGCACGAAAATAAAAACCATGAGACGCAGCTCAGGACAAAACGAAAACCTAAATACACGTACCGGGGACACCGTCCCTCACCCACGGACTCACACGCGCCGTCAAAATAAAAGAAAAACCAGAAACTTATCGGAAGACGTGAGCGAACACAACCAGCTGCACGTCTTCCTTACCTTAGAACCTTTATAGCTGACTACAGCGAAAAAATACCTGCACCGTACCGG
The DNA here is from genome assembly GCF_963514075.1 of Conger conger. Lineage (NCBI taxonomy): Eukaryota > Metazoa > Chordata > Actinopteri > Anguilliformes > Congridae > Conger > Conger conger. The sequence continues at coordinate 43,133,354 of NC_083769.1, forward strand.
ACTCAAACATTCACCGAGTCTACCTGGCGCATATACCGGCTTAGTGCAAAGCGAGTTGACACTAAAGCAATGGTGAACTGTCTGCACTGCCCTTAAATAACCACGGGAAGAACACTCCCCTGGCGCTAACAAGGACCAGGTGCGAACGATGAAGCCCTGCCCTCTGGTGGCTTCCTTTGGCAACCACTCCTCACCATGACATCCTCGTTCCAGAGTTGCTGTGCTTGTGCTTCTGGTGCTTGGAGCAGGACTATCAGCTGCTTCAATAGCAATCATTTTATTTTTAAGTAAGTTTCCCCCATCTATCTGATAAGACTTCAAATATATAAATACCAGAAATATTTAAAGAGTATTGTGATTTAACAGGTTAGAGCCATTCTGTTCATATACATTACTGTTACTGTCTGCATCTGTTAGTCTGTTCTGCCAGGTTAGAGCCATTCTGTTCATTTACATTATAATGAGGGGTAGTTTCAGTTAATATATTATCTCCTCAATTAATCACCACTGTAAAGACAAACCAAAAACTGGAACAAAGCAAAATCACATCAGTGAATGTGTGTGAATGAGTGTGCCTACATTTTAAAATACATTTGAAGTGCAGAATTGGCTAATTGCTATAATGTTAGTTTATTTAATTCTGGAGCCACTCCTGGTGTTGATGAATGAAATGATACTTTTACAGGTGGTACTGTATTTACGGAGATAAAGTCTCCACTTTTCTAGGAAACAGAAAGAAAAGACCTGTTAAACCAGCCGCAGGATGAAGGTAAGGAAGCGCTTGATGAGGGAAATAACGAAAGCTGATTTTAGATGTCACATCACTGCCCCTACTACAGTCTGTATGGACATGTTATAACAAGTTAAAGCCCTTTTGATTCTGTTTATGGACATATTTTCATTTTATTGAGGGGTGCTTTCAGTTAATGTATTCCTTCATTAATTAAACACCAGTTTGAAAATCCATCCATCCATTATCCATCTTATCTAACCTGACTATTCCTGGTCAGTGTTGCAGGGCGGGCAGGAGCCCATCCCAGCATGCAGGCGAGAGGCAGGAATGCATCCTGGACAGGTTACCAGTCCATTGCAGGGCACGTAACATTCACACCTCCACTGATTCCTTTAGGAAAAGTAACCTAATATGCATGTCCATTCGCTGTGGGAGGTAACCAAAGTATCCGAAGGAAACCCAAATGGAGATGGAGGAAACATACTCCAGTAAGAAAGATTTGAGGTGGGATTTGAACCTGTGACCTTGCTTTGCTGTCTAAAATCCATAACATACAATCAACATTTGAGCTCCAGCAAATCAGAATATTATATTTGTAGGATCCAACATTTCCCACAGTCCCACAGGACAGTTCCGCGACGTTCACCCCGCATGACGTCTAGCTCGGTTCAGCCAATCCTGTAATGGCGGGAGCAATAAACTTTCCCGTATAAGAGCAAGACATGTTCTCGGGATCTTTTTCTTCCTCCAATTTTTCCCCCTTCTCCTTTCTTCCCATTCCCTTTTTCGACGCACCCTTTTTGGCCATTCGCTTCAGCTCATCTGCTCCGAGACTCGGACGGAGGCTGAATGCTGCACAGCGCACTACCAGGTCTACGGACACACCCAATTACCTCGCGGTAACTTAGTGGCCTATAGCGAGTGGAAACTGGTGTAGGCGGAACGGACATCAGTTTACCCCTGCAAAGCTCACCAACGAACAACAGCCACAAACTTCCACCCGGAAAAAGGACCAGCGAACATCCTTCCAGCAACCGAGCGCACCAGACGACAACGAACGGCTAAGACGGGAACACCCCAGCTTTCCGAACCTCTCCAGGACATCAGTAACCGCACCATCGCGGCTCCTATAAGGACAACACGTCTTTTGGATCCAATGCGTATGGACTCAGTAAGACAACAAACATTCAGGCATAGCCAGTGTTTAGTTTAGTCTTAACTGTTTTTGTGAATCTGTGTTTCCATATTTGCCGTCTTATCATTGGAATGTATTTTGTTAGCTATATATGTCCGTGAATTGATTCGCCGTCTTTTGCGCATATTAGAGTAAACTACGCAAGTAGTCTTCTCACAGCTAACAATAACTAACACACCACTTTACTTTCCTTTGTTCAAGCGACAACCTACTAACTTCCCGTTAGTTGATCTGTTCTGTGTTTGTACGTTTGTTGAATAAATATATTTTATTAACCCCGGTGTCTGTTTTGCCATCACATAGACATGAGAGCCGAGTTAAAGCAGTCTTTCGAAGAACTTCCAACCTTCAGGTTATCGGTATGTTTAATCATTAATATCGGTTATTTTAATTATTAATTGAAATACAAAATTTGTGTTTAGATATTTCTGATAACAGTAATTTTATGAGACTGATTACTTTTTGCAGTTATACTGCTACATAACATTAATTGGCGCCCCGGTTTCGTAGAGCGTAAAATCCCCACGTTATTTGGCGGCACGTGCGAGGACCCTACATACTTAACTTACTAGCTTGAGGAGAAGCAATCGACACAATTGCTAGTCAATCGAATCTTGAAGAAAATTGAAGGCCAATTTCCCCAGCAACTGTGGCATTAGAATATTTTCACATCGTCTCTATGGTGATTTGTTTCAATCATGATATTAGACATGCATTAACTGAAAGAGACAAGCTTGCAGCTGTATATAAATAAATATACAGTAAAATCACAGACTTCTTCACATCTTACAAACTTGGTGTTGAGCTCCAAAACAGGAAGCTGACAATGCTCAGAACAGTGATGAAAAATCAGCCAGGACTCCCCAAAGGGCTTCTGAATCTGCATTCATTTAACCGATGAAACCTGAAAGCATTACAAGTTCATGTCTTTGTTTCTCAGTTAAATTTATTGATGTTTCACAGTTTTGTGTTGCATCTTTGCTGTTATGGAAATAATTTGGTATTTTGGCTACTTCCAATTGTACCTCAATAAGTTTTCTACAACTCACCACCAGCATGCAGAACAAGCAGCAGCAGAATATGCGCATAGCTTTTTTTTGTACTATTTTTTGAACAGAGAATCACCAAAGGAAAGCACTCTCAAATGCATATGAGAATTGTGCACAAACTCCTCATCTACTTGTGTGATGAGAGGTTTTATTATTTGGCAGCAGGAAGCAGTCAGAACTGTCACAACTGCAGCACTGCTTTTTTTTCGGTCAAATTTTGAATTGCATGAAAAATCAATCATAAAAACTATCATTCACATGATCAAATATTTATATTTCATATGTAAATATGTATAGTGTATATGTAACATTTATACTGAGTACTAAATGTAATTAATATGATACATATCTTGTATCAAATAGACGGTCTCAGAGGTTCACCACTGACAATAACTGATCTGGGCCCTGCTGGTTATATAAAAATGTATATTATATAATTAATATATATATATTTATTCCCAATGACGTGTTTGTGTTATTTGTTGAAAAATCCAATGTATCAATTTACCCCCACAAAGTGCATTTCACCTCCTGAATAGGAGATTGAAAGGAAAAACCACCCAAAACAAACCACAACTGAAAGAGGCTGCAGTAAAAGCCTGGAAAAGCATTCAAAAATAAGAATGCAACAGGTCGGTGATGTCAAAGGGTGTCTGTGAGTGTGAGAGCAAGAAAGGGAGCCTACAGGGCGCATGCTCATGCAGCGACCGGCAGCAGGCTGTGGCTGAGCGTTTGATGTTTGTTTTGTCGTTTTAACTTCGTAACTTATCATCTGGATAAGTAGTAACGGCATGCGACTGTAAGCTTTAATCTACTGATATCGGGGTCGATCGGTGAACTATAATGGAACTTTGGGCATTGCTTCTGTTGTGGATGGCGTTTCGGCTGGTTTGGAGTTTTGGCGATTCGTCTTCACTCCATTTAACGAGGATCCAGTACTCCAGGGAGTTTCTCCTATGCTGGAGTCACGTGACTCATTTGCCATCGAACTTAAACTCGCCAATATGGGACTTAGCGCGGCCAGTCGGACAACAATATCAAGGATCGGGTTCGGCCCGTAGAACCAAGACCAGGAAGCGGGGGCGCAGAGGAGGTGTTCGTCTTAGGGTGAAAAAACAGTCACTCTCACGTATCCCTCTGCCATCAATCATCCTCTCGAATGTGCAGTGACTTCGGAATAAATCCAAAGAGCTACAGGCACAGGCTCGGTATTCCCACGAGTTCAGAGACTCCTGCATCTTGGCGCTTACGGAGACGTGGCTGTCCGACAGGGACACGGACAGTGACTTGGGACTATGCGGCTTCGGATCGCCTGTCCGGCTGGACAGGGACGCAACAACTCCCGGCAAGTCCACTGGCGGGGGGGTGTGTCTCTACGTGAACGAGCGCTGGTGAAAATCGGTCAATGTTCGAGAGAAAATCTGCACGACCGACGTTGAATTACTCACGGTGGCATTACGTCCTCACTACCTCCCACGTGAGTTTCCCCAGCTGTTCGTCACTCTTGTGTACATACACCCCAAGGCGAACAGTAACAATGCCTGTGAAATTATCTCTCAAGTAACCCACTCACTCCAAATGCGATCCCCTGATGCCCCGATCATTATTCTTGGGGATATGAACAATTGCTCTTTGTCTAAAACACTCAGAGACTTCCACCAGTACGTTACGTGCCCCACTAGACACAATAAAACACTGGACTTGTGTTATTGTTCAGTAAAAAATGCATTCAAGTCCATTCCCCTCCCACCTATAGGCTCATCTGATCACAATTGTGTACACCTCATCCCCTCATATCAAACTGCTCTTAAGAGGGGCAAGGTACAGACTGTATATATTAAGGACTGGTCAGAGGATGCTTGTCTGTCTCTTCAGGGGTGTCTGGACTGCACAGATTGGGATATGTTTAAGGACTCATGCTCTGATATTGATGAATTGACTGATGTTACCAGTAGTTGGGTGTCTTACTGTGAGGATATTGTTATTCCAACTAAGGCCTTGAAAGGATACCCCAACAGTAAACCGTGGGTTTCTAAGTCTCTCATGGGTCTTTTGCGTGAAAAGAAAAGAGCCTTTAAGGAGGGTAACCTGCAGGTATTGCACAAACTTCAAAAAGATATAAAATGGGAAATCAGGGCAGGCAAACTTAAGTATAAAGATAAATTAGAAACACAGCTCAAAATGAACAACCTGGGTTCAGCCTGGGATAGTATGAAGACTATTGTAGGGCTTAAGGAAAGGGGAAAGAGAAAGTTAGAATTTAACAACAAATCTGACTCGGTACTGGCAGAGGATCTCAACAGGTTCTATGTCAGATTTGACACACATGACTTCAGCAACAGACATTCTGAACTCAAGAGGAGTCTCCTGGCATCCCCCCGTTTATCCCTAGTTTCAATGAGTATAGTGTTGTTAGGTGCTTTAAACACTGCAGACCAAAAAAAAGCCCTGGCCCAGATAACATCAGTGGCCGCACGCTAAAAGTGTGTGCCGAACAGTTAGGCCCTATCTTTCATCACATATTCAGTTTGTCACTCTTCCAGCAGAGGGTGCCATCTCTATGGAAGCAGTCTGTAGTGGTGCCTGTTGCCAAGGTCAGTCGCCCCCAAACCCTTAATGATTTCAGGCCGGTTGCCCTCACATCCCTTGTTGCAAAATCCTTTGAGAAGTTGATTAAAGCTGAGCTCCTAGCTCCTAGACCCTTTTCAGTTCGCCTATAGGGCCAAGAGGGGGGTGCAGGATGCTACCATCACTCTACTTAATCTTCTCTATAAACATCTGGAGAAGAGTGGGAATCATGCTAAGTTGCTCTTTGTTGATTCAGCATTTAATACCATCCAACCACACCTGCTAACTGAAAAATTACTGAGCAACTTTAGCTTTGATCCAAGCCTGACTGGTTGGCTACTTGACTTCCTTACGCAGAGAGTTCAGAGGGTGAGGGTGAATAATGTGCTGTCCAGTGCTCTAACATCGTCCACCGGCTCACCTCAGGGGTGTGTCCTCTCCCCCCTGTTGTACATTCTGTATACCAATGACTGCCTTAGCCAACATGACAACAGGTACATTATAATATTTGCAGATGACTCTTTAATCGTCAGTTTGTTGAATACTCATGAGAATGAGCATGGCCCTGTCATTGATGACTTTGTGTCCTGGTGTGAAGATACCTTTTTGCATCTTAACATCAGTAAAACTAAGGACATGTCTATAGACTTCAGACGCCTCCCCCCTGCTCCAGTGCATAGTGTAATCAAGGGGCAGGATGTTGATATGGTATCATGTTATAAGTATCTGGGCACCTTGATTGATGACCGGCTTAAGTTCGACTTGAACACCACTTCTGTGTGCAAGAGAGGCCAACAAAGACTCTCTGCTCTCAGGAAACTTGCAAAGTTTCAGGTGGATAAAACATTGATGACACTGTTCTATAGAGCTTTTATTGAGTCTGTCCTGACGTTCTCCATTATCTGCTGGTATGGAAACGTCACTATCAAAGACAAGAATGCACTTTCTAAAATTGTGAATGTGGCCAATAAGATAGTGGGAGTGAAGTTCAATAGTCTTACTGAGTATTTCAACAAGCAGCTGTTTAACAAAGCCATGAATATCTATCAAGATACAAGTCATCCTCTGTATACAGAATACATGTTGTTGCCATCTGGCTTTATTCCTCTTTCTATTCAAGCACTGAATGCACGCAACAGAAGAAGATAGCCTTGTCCACTTAGTGACCCCATACCCCAATCCACTACCTCTTTTTATATCTACCTTCTATTTATTGAAACTGTATCTTGATTTTAAATGACTCAGTTTTTAATGCACTGCCAATATTTATCACAACTGAACTATTTATTATGCTTCTTGTGCAGAATCTGTCTGTCTGTCTGTATTGTGTTATGCCTATTGGTGTGTGGTATGTGTGTGGTCCTGCTGCAAACAAATTGCCCATTTGGGACAAAGAATAAACTGAACTGAACTGAACTGAACTGGGTCACAGGCTTGATGCAGTTATTGCAAGCAAGGGATATGCTCTTTGTTCCAATACGTTTGCTCACATAAAAATGGCCTGATCTGACACCAAAGGTGCTACATTCTAAGTAGTATAACACATCTAGCTGTATATGTGTACATTGTTATATCCTTACCATTATATTCACATTTCACAATATCAAAATACACTGGGTACAAATTACAACACCTTTGTAATCTGAACTTGTGGGTTTATAGGGGAAAAGCAGGTTAGTTATGTAAACCGATGCAAGACTTTAAAAGTAGCAGGACCTTGAAATCTATCCTGTACTTGATAGGCAGCCAGTGCAGCGAAGCTGATAGTGATATGTTCATACTTCTTAGTCCTAGTCACAATGGAGATTCTTTAGTGGGGCATTCGGAGAATTTGGCACCAGCAGCATGAATCTATGGACCCAACCTGCCTTGCGCCAACTGCTGGCGGTGGTGTAACGGTGTGGGAAAGAATCTTTTGACACACTTTGGGCCCATTAATACCACTCAATCATCGCTTGAATGCCACAGCCTATTTGAGTATTATTGCTGATCATGTGCATCCCTTCATGGCCACAAAATCTTCTAATGGCTACTTCCAGCATGATAATGCACCATGTCACAAAGCAGAAGTCGCCTTAAAAACTGGTTTCATAAACATGACAATGAGTTCAATGTTATTCAGTGGCCTTCCAAATCACCGGATCTGAATCCAAGAGAACACCTTTGGAATGTGGTAGAATGGGAGCATAAATGTGCAGCTGGCAAATATGCAGAAATTACATGATGCAATCAGGAATGTTGTCAAGAGGCTTCCTGTGTGCCACAGTTGCAAGTGGAACATTTTCTCAGCCTCCATACTTTCTGCACCAGGGCTATTGACTCACACTGTATATAAAATATGTTGTTAAATACTGTATTGCATGTATGAACAAAATATCTAAATATACCTCTCCTCACTTACACTACAAGCAGTATGAGTTGGTAATTTGAATATATTCCACGGGAAGTCGGAACCCTCTTATACAGTAAAATATTTAATGTGAAATCAACTCAACTGGACTCATTTGCACTCTTATTACAGTTGAATTAGTACTGCCTGGTATAGCCTCATGCTACTACTGTAGGTCAATTGTGTAATCGTGTCATGAATGCAATGCTTCATCAACAACCTAACGGTTCACAGCGAACAAAAAATGGAAAATCTATTCACTGTTAACATTTTGTCTTGAAACCAGGAGAAACTATGTGACGTTAGACAACAATCGGTTGTTGTATGTAAAAAGCGTATTCTTGTAAATAAGTTGTCCACACCTATTCGTATGAGGATTTTTGAAGTTACTCCCAAAAGCATGTGACTAGATGCATGTGACTGTATTTGACATTTATTTTTGGCAAGTAGCCATTGCTTTGGCAAGTAACCGAAATTGAAAGTAATAAAGAGAAGTTACTTTACAGCTTGCACCGCAATCTTTGGACTTTCTTTCCGCACTTTCTGGAGTCCGAACACAGATTGCGTCTCGGTGAGCTCCCGAATCAAGTAAGGCTTACATTCCGTCTGTCTAATTCCGAGAAAATGACACGCAGGCATTAGAGGTAGGCTATTGTTTTGAATAGAAGAACATGGTGGCAGATTTGTTAACACAAGTGAGGTGCTTAGTTTTCGAAGAAACAGAAATGCCGCGATCGGCAATATAGGCGTAATTCAGGTGAATGTTGTTTACTTTTGGATTACATGACTCTTGTATTTAGGAAGGTGCATTTTGTTATTCATTCGGCTAGGAAATCGTTTGTTTTCATTACATTACATTAATGGCATTTGGCAGACGCTCTTATACAGAGCGACGTACAACAAAGTGCATACCCATAACCAGGGATAAGTGCGCTGAAAGACCCGAGAGGGAATTACAATTTCAACTGCTAACTGTACAACAAAGGACTAGGGCCTATTTGATCATCGTTTTATGTTACTGTACACTGAAAGCAATTGAGTTTGTGGAAATGCCATTCATGTAATGTAATTTCTCAATGTGCAAATGGCAAGTTATTCTTGGAAACAAGACCACAGAGAGGTTTTCCAAATTGGCAGCTTTCACTTCTCGCCTGTGGTGACTTCATCCTGTTCTGTCCAGAATGCTATTCAGCATAGATCATCAACTCTGGCCCCTGAATCCGAATTCAGCCCTGAATGTATTTTCTCAGCGTTTTTGTTTCCCCCTCATTGCTAGTTCGTCTTGTCCTGTTTCTGTTCCCGAGCCCTTGATTCCGTCCACCAGTTCTAGCCTCCTTGTTGCCTTGCCCTTGCCCTTGCCCTTGCCCTTGCCCTTGTTCCTGAGTCCTTGCCCTAGTTTATTTGGTTTTCTGGTTTTGACCCCTGCCTGCTTCCCTGGACTCTTCTTTGCTTTTTGGATTTTTGTACCTCTGCCTTTTTGGACGGACCCCCTGGTTTTGACCCTGGCATGTTTTTCGACTCTGCTCTGTCTGCCCCTTTTGATATTAAATCGCCATTTTTCTGCACCCCCGTCTGCTTCTGGTTCCTCTGTTCCCCCTGGCATAACAGAACGAACTAGCCAGGCATGGAACCAGCGGACCCCACCCCCTGGGATAGGGTGCACGACGCTTCTATTCACTCGGCCCGCATGTGGAGGTTGGAGCAGATCACTGCCCAACTCACAGCGATCCAGGCCAAGCTCTTCAGACCCGGCTATATCCAACTTCCTTTCCCAGCCCTAATCCACTCTCCCACTCCACTCCTGACCCGGCTTCCAGAACCACATCTGTTCCAGCTTCCCCTTCAACCCCAGTGCTCGTCTCCGGGTTCCGAGCCCCGTCTGCTCGAGGACTGCTCGTCTCTGGGTTCCGCGCCCCGTCTGCCCGAGGACTGCCCGTCTCCAGGTTCCGAGCCCCGTCTGCCTGGAGCAACCCCGTCTCGGGTCCCCGAGCCGCTTCTGCCCGGAGAGGTCCCGTCTCGGGCCCCTGAGTCGCTTCCGCTCCAGGACCTTGGTCTGGCCCCTGCGCCATGTCTGGCCCAGTCCCAGGCTCTGGCCCCGGCCCAGGCGCTGACTTGGGTTCCAGACCCCTCCAGGTCAAGAAGAAAGAGACCCCGGGCCTGTGCCCACCTGAGACCCCGGGCCCGTGCCCGCCTGAGACCCCATGTTCCCTCCGAGAAGCCCCCGAGCTCCCTTCCTTCCCTTCGAGACCCCCGTTTCCGTCCGAGACCCAAACTCCCTTCCGAGACCCTCGTTTCCGTCCAAGACCCCCGTTTCCGTCGAAGACCCCCGTTTCCGTCGAAGACCCCCGTTTTTTTGTCCGAGACCCCCGTTTTTCCGTCCGAGACCCCCGTTGCCGTCCGAGACCCCCATCTCTCCGTCCAAGACCCCCGTTTCCGTCCGAGGCCCCCGTTTCTGTCCGAGACCCCTGTTGCCGTCCGAGACTCAAGCTCCCTTCCCAGAACCCCGTTTTTCCATCCGAGACCCTCGTTTCCGTCCGAGACCCCAAGTCCCCTTCCGAGACCCCAAGTCCCCTTCCGAGACCCCTGTTCCCGTCCGAGACCCTACCCAGTTCCCCTCAGTGCTGCCCTCATTCCCATTCCTTTGTATTATTATTACATGTTTAATGAACTGTGATCGAGTGCATTTAACTTGTTGTCTGTTGGAGGTAAATTAATCCTGCTGATTTTGTTGTGCACAGGAACGTGCTTTCAATGATGTGGCAAATCATGTGGCATTTGTGGATGTGGATGGTAAGAAACAAATATTTAGCTTCATTATCTTCATTGTTATAAATCACATCTTGTTGTGTGCTTCTGTTAGCACATGTACAGTGGTCTCCTGAATTGTTGGCACCCCTGATTGGCAATGTATTGTTTTGTACATTGGCAGTCAAGGGTGCCAATAATTCTGGATCCTATTGTATATACCGACTTCTGACTTCTGTTCCTAATTTCAGTTTTTGTTTAAATGTCAAATAACAATACACTTCCTTATTGCAATCAGAAGGTGACGTTTGTCATTATCATTTCAAATATACAGGTGCATCTCACAAAATTATAATATTGTGGAAAAGTTTTCTTTTTCTTTTTCGTAAGTCTGTGATTTTCATATATTTTAGGTTCATTACACAAAGCCATTTATTTCAAACCTTGAGGATTACGGCTTACAGCTCATGAAAAAAGAAAGAAAAAAGAAGCCGAACAGAAATGTACTGTTATCGAGGTAGTCTTTTGTACAAGTAGTACTAATGCTGGAATAACTATCTACTGGCTTCAGCAGAGGTCACAAAATTCATTATGTGTTTGGCTTCAGCCTGGGTTATAAGAAGACAGTGGGAGAACGGACCTGAGACGTCGAAACGCTTGGGGAAACTATGTTAATTGAAATGGTTTCTTAAATGGTATGGTCATGGGTCAACATCTCATGCAAATTACATTGCAGAATTAATTATTACTTAATAAATTACTTCTCATATAATTTCTCATGAAATCTGAAATGAAGTTAACAAAATGTACAAATGTTTCAAGATGAAATAATATACAATATGTGATGGTGTAAAGTGTAGACACAAAGGCAGGCTCTGCTCCCTACCTCTCCACTCCTCGGGCTGCTGATATGGGGACATTAGAGACTGGTACCTGAGCTAGCACTCCAGTGGCAACATACAGTGGAGGAGCAATGCAAGGTGCTGTGTGCATTCAGCCATGAGTGCCTGGACCATCCAGTCACAGTTAAGACCCGGAGACGACCCTGATGTGCTTACTTTCCATCAATCCGGCATACATAACCGTCACCCTGATGTAGATCCAGGCTAGTTACAGGGGACATGGTCTCTGGTATTAATCTCAAGAACCATATTTTCAACTATGCTGCAACCGACACAAAAAGGCAAATTTTTGACTGAACTGAACGGCATTGATTTTTGTCACCAAGACAGTTTGTGAGATTTTTTTGTTTGTTTTTTTTGCCAGGTCTCATGATGATATACCCATCTTTCTGAATGTGCTATCATAATCAGAGAAATGAATTACTTCAGATAGCTGATATGCACTCAGTGAGCACTTTATTAGGTAGACCTGTACACCAGGTTGTTAATACAATTAAATCAGCCAATCATGTGGCAGCAACGAAATGCATAAAACCATGAAGACATGGTCAAGAGGTTCAGCTGTTTTTCAGACCAAATGTCAGAATGGGGAAGAAATGTGATCTAAGTGACTTTGATTGTGGAATGATTGGTGGTGCCAGAAAGGGTAATCTCCTGGGATTTTCATGCACAACAGTCTCTAGAGTTTGCAGAGAATGGCCAGACTGGTCAAAGCTGACGGGAAGGTGACAGTAACCCAAATAACCACACATTACAACAGTGGTCTGCAGAAGAGCATCTCTGGACACGCAATGTGTCAAAACTCTTTAAGTGGATAGACTACAGCAGCAGGAGACCTAATAAGTCTAATGAATATCAAATAAAGTGCTGAGTGTATATTTCAAAATATTTTCGCTGCACCATGTTTTGTCATCCATGACTGCTGTATTATATATATTTTTAAAAATCATTCCTGCCAGCTGAGGAGGATATACACCCATCTTTCTAAATGTGCAATCATACCCTCAGATACATTCAGATGATAGATGTTCAATTGAAAGCAGAAATAACTAAATGAGTTTTATTTGTAATATTTAATGTGCTGCAGGTATATCTGTTGCTCCTGTTCTGTGACCTCTCCTATTGCTGTGGAAGTGCAGAATATTCCATTAATGGAGAGTGCTGTCCGATGTGCTCACCTGGTAAGTCACTATCTTTCATCAAAATAAAGCTTCTACTGCAGTAGATCTTGGCTTACAGGGATTAAGAAGTGAAAGCGCTCTTTATTTTGTTGTCATTGAAATGTCATTTCAAATGGGTACATTTTAGCTATGTTTTGTGATTAATCTTTCACATAGGGGAGCATGTTTATAAGCACTGCACAGAATACACAACGACCTCCTGTAAACCGTGCACTGCCGGATCATTCCTGTCGGTGCCCAGTGGTCTTCTTCATTGTATCTTTTGTACAGTCTGTGACCCAGGTGAGAAACGATTCATATTCAACCAATGTGTTTATTCATTACATGGCCATTTGCAACTTGCTTGACTGTCTTTATAAAAAAAAAAAAATTCTATATTCTGTTTTTACTTGATGGGTAACAGGTTGGAAGTGTGGTAATACGGGTCTTTATTCTCCGTTCAGGTCTTGGTTTAAAGACGGACAGGGAGTGCAGTCCCACCTCTGATGCAGTGTGTGGGCCTCTGGATCAGCACTACTGCACTGAGGCAGATCATAAGAAGGGCTGCAGATTAGCACAGAGACACAGTATCTGCAGGCCTGGGACATTCATCAAACGCAATGGTGAGATTGCATCATATCCGCCATCTATCCTATCCTGATTCAAAACCAAAATAATCATGAAGGTGAAACTGCATCCAACAGTCAAACAATGTATTAACTCCCTGAAATAGTCATAAAAACGTTGTTAATCCAACACATTACATTACATTACAGCGATTTGGCAGACGCTCTTATCCAGAGCAACGTACAATAAAGTGCAGATCCGAACCATGAACAAGTGCATTAAAGACCCAAGAGGAAAGTACAGTTCCAAGTCCTAGAGTGATCACTGAGATTAAACTTGAACCCTTGAAAAGTACATCAACCTTCAAAGTAGCATACCATGGTTGGCAGCTAGAATACCCTGAATACTAAAATAATTATACATAAGTGCAATTATAACCTATAGCATACATGTGGCGGATTACTGCTTATTTTATTAATTGCTTCAAAGTAATTAAAACAGTAAATGCAGAAAAACATGTTTTAATGTTTCCTATGATCCCTTCCATATGCCTTTCATCAAATCAGTTCTGCTGCATGCGTGTCTTTAGCCTGAATAGTTTAGGCATGTGTCAGCCATAGCTCATAGCTAGCTCATAGGCCAAGTATATATGAACAGATTAAACCGTTAAAACAGATTGTCCTGCACCCTGTGCAGTGTAAATTGGTGCATTGTTTACCCCATCTTCTGTCGGGGTATAGTGTAGTTCCTCTCATTTCTGAGCGGTTAGCAGAGGCCACTCGCTGCACGATCTGCTTCTGTTAATGCAGGTTGGGCTTTGTGCACGCTAATGCTCAGTTTAAATGTGCGTTGTGTGGGAAATGTTCTTCTTTTGTTCATAGCCTTTTCTGTTTTGCAAAATTAGCTCACTTAACTGCTCAGTCTGCTTTTCGGAAAACTTCTTTCGAAGATTTTAAATGCCTTAACATGCCTTCCAATATTTACTTGCACAGGAACAACATTGACCAATACTGATTGCGAAGAATGTCGTGACAAAACGTTTTCAAATAAATCTTCTTCGCCATTCTGCAAACGACACACAGAGTAAGTTTCCTGCATTTATTCCAAAATTACAAGAATTGGGTTTGATACTAAATATAACCCTGATGATTATTTGAGATTTTCTTTGAATGTATTTACTTTTCTGACAGTTGCCAATCCTTGGGACTTCAGGAAATTACAGCTGGAACAAACACATCAGACAGTGTATGTGCAACAAGAAATGATCCTCGTTCCAGAGTTGCTGTGCTTGTGCCTGTGGCGCTTGTAGTAGTGCTATCAGCTGTCATAGGAATTTTCATTTGAAGTAAGTTTGCCCATCTGTCTGATAAGACTTTAATACATATGTAAAGGGTATTGGGGTTTAAATGGCTGTTTTTAAGTTACTTACTGTGTTACTTGTATTCTGTGAACAGGAGAGAGAATGTAATCGATGGATAGAACAGCAGCAGGATGAAGGTAAGGGAGTGCACATCTTTGTGGGGGAGATCACAATGCTGATAAGAATACCATTAGATGGGCTGTGTGTAGCCTGGACTGCATCTGTTACAGTCTGTTCTAACAGGTTAGAGCCATTCTGTTCATATACATTACTGTTACAGTCTGTTCTAACAGGTTAGAGCCATTCTTTTCATATACATTACTGTTACTGTCTGCATCTGTTAGTCTGTTCTGCCAGGTTAGAGCCATTCTGTTCATTTACATTATAGTGAGGGGTAATTTCAGTTAATGTATTATCTCATCAATTAATCACCACTGTAAAGACAAACCAAAAACTGGAACAAAGCAAAAGCACATCAGTGAATGTGGACCAAGATATGTTCATGTTCTCATAGTTACTGTGGCTATGCTGCTTGTATTAGAATTATCAGTTGTGATTTTAAGAACCATTCTCATTTGAAGTAATTTACCAGTCTATCTGATGAGATGTTATAGTTTAAAGTTGACAGTTATCTATATTCTGTGAATAGAAATCCTCATATTTACACAAGAGATATGAGTGGTAAGCATACTAGATTTTCATCAGAAAATAAAAGTAATGTAATATTACATTTTAAAGTTATTCTGAAAGATGTAAACATTGTATTCAAGTAACTAAATAATTAACCAGTATTTTGCTTTCAGAGAGGAGAATGAAGTACACGGTATGTGTGAAACTTTTCACATTATGTGCCTACATTTTTAAATACATTTGAAGTGCAGAATTGGCTAATTGCTATAATGTTAATTTAATTCTGGAGTCACTCCTGATGTTGATGAATGAAATGATACTTTTACAGTTAGTACTGTATTTACTGAGATAAAGTCTCCATTTTTCTAGGAAACAGAAAGAAGAGACCAGTTAAACCAGCTGCAGCATGAAGATAAGGGAGCATGTGATAGCTTAATGAGGGAAACAACAAAAGCTGATAAAAAACTATTAGATGTCACATGACTGCCCCGACTACAGTCTGTATGGACTTGTTATAACAGGTTAAAGCCCTTTTGATTCTGTTTATGGACATATTTTCATTTTATTGAGGGGTGCTTTCAGTTAATGTATTCCTTCATTAATTAAACACCATTGTGAAAATCCATCCATCCATTATCCATCTTATCTAACCTGACTATTCCTGGTCAGTGTTGCAGGGCGGGCAGGAGCTCATCCCAGAATGCAGGCGAGAGGCAGGAATGCATCCTGGACAGGTTACCAGTCCATTGCAGAGCATGTAACATTGAATGAATGAATGAATGAATGAATGTTTCTTTATTTCGAACATTAACATAAAAACATTTTGAAATAAGTACAATACACAATACATTAAAAACATCTTAAAACAAAAAGGAGAAAAAAAACAACAAAAAAACTAAAACATAATAATGTACAATATTAATCATAATTACAATGAAAATAATAGTATTTGTTCGAAAAGGAGTAGGAATGAAGCCTCTGCTTATCTGGTCCTACCCCTATTTACTTCAAAAATAAACTTAAATCAGGTCTCTGTCAACGTTATATTTAATTACTTTTCATATTTCTTTATTTTTCTTTGAACCATAATGTACCTTATTGCCATGTGCCCTCACCCCCCTCCTCTTCTCTGTATCCCTCAATCATAATATTTCTAAACCTGCTCTTAAACAATACAATAGTTCTACTTTGTTTTATTTAATCATTCAAACTGTTCCACAGAGTCACTCCACCAAATGAAATGCACATGCTCTTCAAATCTGTGCGAACACAGCGTTTCTCAAAATTATTTTTCCCTCTTAAATTATACCCACATTCTTTGTCCTTAAATAACTTTTGAATGTTACAGAAGAATAAATGATTCTTTGCTTTATACAACATTTGTGCAGTTTTGAACTTGACCAGATCCATAAACTTGAGACACTTGGAATTCAGAAATAATATATTAGTATGTTCCCTGTACCCAACATGGTGTACAATTCTTAATGCTCTTTTTTGGAGTATACATAACGGTTGTAAAGTTGTTTTATAGGCATTCCCCCAAACCTCCACACAGTAAGTCAAATAAGGCAGTACAAGTGAACAATATAAAATATACAACACCCTTTGTTCCAGTATATGTTTGGCTTTCCCCAACACAGCAATGCTCCTTGATAGTTTGGATCTTATATATTTTACCTGTGGCTTCAAAGAAACTTTACAGTCTAGTATTACCCCTAGAAATTTTATTTCATATACCCTCTCAATATCAACCTGGTCCACAACCAGTTGCACTCTTGTGTCTATTTTACGATTACCAAAAATCATTAATTTGGTTTTATTCAAATTCAATGATAATCTATTTACATCAAACCATGTTTTTAATTTATTCATTTCTATTTTAACCATCGCTAAGAGCTGTTCTAAATTATCTCCGGAACAAAGGATGTTGGTATCATCTGCAAATATAACCAATTTAAATAATTTTGATACTTTATATATATCATTTATATATAAAATAAACAATATTGGACCAAGTACTGACCCTTGCGGGACTCCACATATAATGTCTAAGCAAGATGATTTGTGATCTCCCAACTGTACAAATTGTTGCCTGTTGCTGATATAGCTTTTTAATGAACCACTTAAGCCCTACTCCTCTGATCCCATACCTTTCCATTTTACTAAGCAATATATCATGATTAATTGTATCAAACACTTTCTTTAAATCTATAAATATTCCTACAGCATACTTTTCCTTATCTATACAATTAGTTATTTCCTCTGTTAGCTCCATTAATGCCATAGCTGTTGACCTGTTGGCTCTAAAACCATATTGGCTATCTGATAATAAGTCATATTCCTCGATAAAGTTGTATAATCTATTAATGAAACATTTTTCTAAGATTTTAGAGAATTGAGATAGTAGGGACATGGGTCTATAATTAGTAAATTGATGCTTATCACCTGTTTTATATACAGGGATCACCTTTGCAGTTTTCATTTTACCTGGAAATATACCCTTTTGAAATGACAAGTTAAAGATGTGACTTAATGGTTTTGCAACACCCTCAACCACTTCCTTTACCACGGTCATATCAAACCCATTCTAGTCAGTTGAAGTTTTTTTCTTGCAGGTGTTGATAATATCAACAATTTCTTTTTCATCAAAAGCTCTTAAGAATATGCAGTGTGAATTTATAGCTATACCATCTCCCGCTGCCCCCCCTTCTCTTGACCGATCAGGGATTCCGTCTGCCAATCTTGGTCCCACGTTTACAAAAAAATCATTGAACTCATTAACCACCACATTCATGTTGTTTGTCGTATTATTATTATCAATAAAATAATCAGGGTAATTATTATTTGCAGTTCCTTTTCTAATAATATTATTTAATACGTTCCATATCCCTTTACTATTATTTTTATTTTTCTCTAATAATTTATTATAATATTCCTTCTTGCAACTCCTCATTATATTTGTAAACTTATTTTTATATGTTTTATACTTTATTTCAGCTTCATTGGTTCTATTTTTTATGAATTTCCTATATAATAAATTCTTTTTTTTGCTGGCATTCTGTAACCCCTTTGTAATCCAGGGTAATTCAATGTGTCTATGCTTCCTGTTGCATTGCTGTAATGGACAGTTTTTGTCGTGTTTGGAATCTTTCAAGAAATGTATCATATGCTCTGTCTACATCACACTCATCATACACCTCTTCCCAGGCCTGTGCCAGTAGGTCTGTTCAGAATGCACTGAGGGATTCAACAGTTCTCACTCTCTTGTATTTAATTATATTATTTTCTTTCGCATTCCAATGATCACACTCATACACCACGAAAACTGGCAAGTGATCACTGATGTCATTCAGAAGTATACCACTCACTATGTTGTTGTCCATATAATTAGTGTAGATATTGTCAATCAGAGTGGCACTGTAAGACGTCACTCTGGTTGGCTTAGTGATAGTTGGAAAGAGACTCACAGTAGACATTGCGTCGATAAACTCATCAGTCCTTTTATGCTTGTTAGGATTAAGGAGATCAATGTTATAATCCCCACACATAAAATGTACCTTCTGATCTATTTTGGCAAACATTCCCTACATAATCTCTGTAAATATTTCAATGTTAGACCCTGGAGTTCTGTATACACAGCTGACATTTGTACCCATGCAAATTTCTATAGTAATACATTCCATTACGTCATTAATAATAGTTGACATACTTTCTATTATCTTGTACCTTAGGTTCCTGTCTATGTACAAAGCCACTCCCCCTCCCCCTCTGTTCACCCTGTTCCTATAATTCAGTTCATATCCATGCAACTCCATGTTCTCCAATCCCTTCTCAGGGTTGAGCCATGTCTCAGAAACAGCTATAATATTGAATGGTTTTTTAAACTGCTTTATATACTCTTCAATTTTTCCGAAGTTGGCATATAGGCTTCTACTCTTAAAATAAATGATTGATAATCCTTGATCTAATTTAATGCTCTTATTGAACTTCTCTTCCGTATAGTAACCACAATTATTACTTATATTTTGAAAGAAATTGCTCTCAGGGTCAATGTCATGTTCAAATACATTCATAATATATATATTTCTTTACCCATACAAGAAAAATGATGGAAACCATACTAATCAGTGGTCTCTGTCAAACTTGTCCAGTTGGTCAATGCTACTGATGCATTGCCCATAGGAATTCTCTGCTGCACCAATAGGTTTAATGAAGACTTTACAGCTGATAGTCCAAGTGGACTGAATTTTACCTTGTTTTCTGAGAGCCCTTGCTCTTCTGGCTATGTCAGCATTTCTTTTGGTGAGATGTTCATTTAAGTAGACATTCACAGCTCCACTGATTCCTTTAGGAAAAGTAACCTAATATGCATGTCCATTCACTACGGGAGGAAACCAATATATCCGGAGGAAACCCAAATGGACATGGAGGAAACATATAAACATACTCCAGAAAGAAAGATTTGAGCTGGGTTTTGAACCTGTGACCTTGCTGTGCCATCTGAAATCCATAACATACAATCAGCATTTGAGCTCTTAACTCCAGCAAATCAGAATATTATACTGAACTTACTAACTGGAGGAGAAGCAATCGACACAGTTGCTAGTCAATGGAATCTTGAAGAAAATTGAAGGCCAATTTCCCCAGCAACTGTGGCATTTTTACATCGTCTCAATGATGAAATCTGCATTCATTTAACCAATGAAACCTGAAAGCATTACAAGTTCATGTCTTTGTTTCTCAGCATTACATGTTTATGTCTTTGTTTCTCACTGCAGCACTGCCTTTTTTCGGTCAAATTTAGAATTACATGAATAATCATTAATAAGAACTGTATCATTCACATGATCAAATATTTATATTTTATATGTAAATATGTATAGTGTATATGTAACTTTTATACTGAGAACTGTAAGGGTAATTTTCACTGACAATGTGTGTGTCAACATAAAGACAATCACGTGATTACAAATAACCTTTTAGTGATAATCCTTATTACTATTAGACCACTTTCTGAATTAAGTGCTTATTAGGAGTCTTTCTCTGTCGCTCTCCCAGCAGACAGACAGCCTTTCACCTTAATGTCTCTGCTTCTCAGCCTAGCACATTCTGGTCTTACAGCAAAGTCAACAAGGGGTATTCAGAAGACAAAATACTGATAAATGTTCATGGCCGGCTTCATGTCGGTAAAGCCGCTCCTTCTGGAAAAGTGTGTATAAGAGTCTTACTGTGTCTGATTCAAATCAGAAAGCTGGTAAGCTTTCTCACTTTCTGTCATTTCTTTGCAAATAAATCCGAAAGTTAAACTCAAGTACAGCTATCGTTGTTTTTACTGGGATCTGTTTCTGATCTGATTGCTTGATATGCAAAATTACAAAACTACCTAATACTACTATGTATCAACAGAGATAATATATAACTAGATGTGAACTGAAATATACTAATGTACTTCCTTCCCACCTCAATTTTTCATAAAGAAAAACAAAAAAATGATTGAGGAATTATTCAAAAGAGTTGTGCGATGTACATTTACTTCCTCATTTATGTAATTTTAGGTTTGCATATTTTTGCACCACAATCGTCCCCATGTCCCTCTGTGTGGCCATGGTTTAAATAAGCTTCACTAAGAAACTGTATTGGACTATAAAGCCAGAGATGAGAAACTAAGGCGTCCATTTTTCTGCACATAATGGGAGAAGATGCATTGGACATTTACAATAGCTTTCATATTGACAAGGAAACTTTAACATTGACTGTGCTGATGGCAAAGTTTGAGGAATACTTTGTGCCCCAAAAGAATGTAACTTTTGAGAGATACAAGTTTTTCTCTGCCGTTCAGAAAACCGGAATGAGTTTTGACCAATACCTTGCTGAATTACATACCCTGAGCAAGTCATGCGAATTAAGATCCAAGAAAAACGTCAGCTATAGTGAACATGGAACATCCACAAAACAAAGAAGAACGATTCAGAAAAAACACTTGGATTTCGGCTGACGTTTCCCAGTATGGCCTAGGTGCAGTACTGTTGCAGATGAGTGATAACAGCTGGCAGCCTGTAGCCTATGCGTCTCGTGCATTGACAAGTGCTGAAGTCAATTTCGCACAAATTGAAAAGGAACTTTTAGCCAGCACATACGCCTGTAAACGTTTCCACCAGTACATATATGGACAGGCTTTTGAGCTAGAGACTGACCACAGGCCCTTAGTGGCCATAATGTCCAGGCCCCTCAATGACTGTTCTATGACAATTCGGCATCTGTTAATCAGGTTGCAGAAATATGATGTGAGGATGATTTATACACCAGGAAAGTTTGCTGCTGATACATTCTCAGGTGCAGTCAACAAAATGGAAAGTCCAGATGAACAGAAATGTGCAGAAATAAAGACTTATGTGGACATGATTGTCACATCACTTCCGGCGTCTACTAAGCAAACAGAGCTGATTAGAAAGGCAACTGAGTTGGATGACACAATGAGAGAGCTCAAAAAGACCATATTGACAGGGTGGCCTGAACAAAAGCATGACTGATCCATGTCCATTACTGGACATACAGGGCAGAGCTTTTGGGTGTGTGTGTGTGTGTGAATATATCTATGTATATATCCATATTTGTAGGAGCCAAAAGATATTAAAATATCTCAGCTTGTGCTTCCCCCTAGTGGCCAGCTATAACAAATTTCGACTACTTAAGGGCACCCCTGGATGACGAAAGCAGCGTTTGCCGATTGAAGACAGCTGCTTACCTGAAATGGGGGGCTAAGATGGTGGCAATGTAGAAGGGCGTGTGTTTTTCGCTTTGCCAGGTTCTTAGGAGGGTTTGTGATTAAACAATCGATGCAATCTCATTTACTGACATAAGGCAATGCACAAGTGACTTTTTATATGTAGAGATGCCCTGAGATATGTTAGCCCTGATTATGGGTATGCACTTTGTTGTACGTCACTCTGGATAAGAGCGTCTGCCAAATGCCAATAATGAGATGATTTTAACTTGAATGGGGAAAAGAAGAAAAGGCAGTAAAGCTTTGTTCACGGACACGACACAAGACAAGCTAACGTTGCACGAGCCTGTTGCTAGCAACAACCCAGCAATACAGGATTTAGAGGAGGGGGCCGAAGCTAACTTTAACTTCCAATCTGATGACATTGCGTTTACACCCTTAGAAACTCCAACAAAATCTCCAACAAAAAAGATAAAACGTGACAGTGGAGATAATGCTGAGATTCTAGCAGCAATCCATTTGCTCTCTGAAAAGCACGATGAAACTTTCCGAAAAATCTCCGCCATTGGAAAAACAATGGAATCTACTTCAAGACAGGTGAAGAAGTTAGCATCGACAGTCCAGCAGCTTACTTTGGACGTTAATCAACAGAAGCGAACACTGGAAAGCATGAATAACGAGATTCATAAACTGCAAACAGAAAACAAGGCACTGAAGACGGCTGTCGCTGACGGTCAGCGTTACAGCCGAAAGTGGTCCCTAAAGATCCATGGCGTGAGAGAGGAAGATGGGGAAGACATCAGGAGAAAGATCGTTGACATCCTCGGGAAAACGGCTCCCAATATTCGTGATAGTTTGAAGGAGGGGGTCGATATCGTCCATCGCGTTGGGCAACGACAACAAGACAACTCAGCTAGATCAATCATCGTCCTGTTTGCAATGAGACGTTACCATGATATTGTATGGCGAGAGGCGAAAGGTTAGAAATTTCTTATTGATAACAAACTGAGAATCACCGAAGCTCTGTCCCAAGAGCAGGGGTGCCCAATACGTCGATCGTGATCGACCGGTCGATCGCAAAGGTAGTGTGGGTAGATCGCATGGCATTAAATTAGATAGCATATCATCCATCCTCACTATGGCACCTGCCACTTGATTGGCGTACAGGGCAGCCAGTCTGAGAGCACGAGCGCGCACGAGTGGTCAACCGCACAAGCTACTGCAAAAACAGCGTTTTAATAACGTGTAATAACCTAGTTAGCTCCAATTTATCTGAACTGAAGAACGGGTATTAAAATGAGTGGGGGAGCTGGACCAAGTAAGAAACCAAAACAAGGGAGGAGGCCGTTTTTTTCACAATGTCATATTCGAAGTGCGTTTGTCTGATCTGCCAATCTACCATCGCTATTCCAAAGAAGGGAAATGTGGAGCGGCACTTTCGGACGGTGCATAAAAACTACGACAGTGACTTCCCTCCGAAAAGCGAGCTGAGAAAGAGAAAGATGAAGGAACTAAAATCACAGTTGTCCGGACAGCAGTCATTTTTCTCACAGCTGAGCTCAAAAGGTAAGGCAGCCACCGAAGCATCGTTCTGGGTGAGTCACTCCATCATGAAGCACAACAAGTCTTTCTAAGATGGAGAGATGATAAAAGAAGCATTTGTTGAAGCGGCTGACTCGTTGTTTCGGGACTTTAAAAACAAACCGGAAATATTATCTTCAATCAAAGCTCTCCAGCTATCAAGAAGTACAGTGACACGGCGCTGTGAAGTCATGGCCGAGGACTTGACACAGCAGCTTTGGAAGGACATCGCGGCCTGCGAGTGTTTCTCACTGCAATTGGACGAGTCTACAGACATAAGTGATACAGCCCAATTGTGCATTTTTATTCGGATGGTTTTCACTGATATGACTGCAAAAGAAGAGCTGTTAACAATACTGCCCAGGAAAGAACACACACGGGGAGAGGACATTTTTCAGTCTTTCAAAAACTTTATTGAGAAAACCCAGCTCCCAGTGTACAAATTGGTGTCAATCACCACAGGCCTGCTATGGTTGGCTGCTCGAATGGATTTATTGCCAAGTGCAGGGAGGACGATGCTTTCCCCGACTTCCTCAATTACCACTGCATAATACACCAACAAGCATAATGCGCAAAAATGCTAAACATGAAAGAGATAATGGATGTGGCGATGAAGATTGCCTGTTCTATTCGAGCTAGCTCTCTTCAAAGACGGCTGTTCCGTGCACATCTGGAGAAGGCTAACTGCGACCACACTGAGTTGTTGCCACACACCGATGTGAGATGGCTTAGTAGGGGGAAATTCCTGCAGGGATTCCGAGAGCTCTGTCCGGAGATAAAGGAGTTTCTCCTTGTCGCTAAACATGAAGAATACAACCAACTAAATGATGATCAGTGGCTGCTAGACTTGGAATTTTTAACCGATCTGACCAACATGTTGAATGAGCTTAATTTAGAGCTGCAAGGAAAAGACAAAACCGTGGTCGATATGATCAGCTCAGTTAATGCTTTCAAATGAAAAATGCAACATCTATTGTTGTTGAATTTATACATTTATGTGATTATTTCATTATTAATTGCTTATCCTTGAGTGATCCAGATCATACATAATTATTAAAGTATCATAATTTGCTTTGTGCTAATGAATATTATTTTCTGTAACTGTGTGAGTTGAGATGTCTCTCTCCTTCTGTACCTGCGGGCGGGGGGGCAGGCAGGCAGGCAAGCAAAGTTAAACTTCTCACCCAAGGAATTCTTACCTACAAGGATTGAAAAGATCTCAGCGACTGGATCACCTGCATACGGTTTGACCTACCAAAATAGGCTACTGCTAATCACTGTTGCTGTAGAATTGTGGATTTTTCTCATTCTCAGAGTGGGACAAATGGAACTGAGATACTGAACTTGAACTGAAAGGATTATCGTTCTTGAGTGTGACATTGCATTTACATCGGATTAGCAATGTTGTACTGTATTGATATTTGAGTTGAATGGTGAATTTTGATTGTATTTCTCCTGTGAAGGTAATACTTTAAACGATCAATTACATTACATTATTGGCATTTGGCAGACGCTCTTATCCAGAGCGACGTACTGTTGATTAGACTAAGCAGGAGACAATCCTCCCCTGGAGCAATGCAGGGTTAAGGGCCTTGCTCAAGGGCCCAACGGCTGTGCGGATCTTATTGTGACTACACCGGGATTAGAGCCACCGACCTTGGGTGTCCCTGTCCTTTACCTTGACCACTACGCTACAGGCCGCCCAATTAACCTAAAAAGGGGGTATTTAAAGGATAATTACCTGTTCACCTGAAACCAAGAAAAGAGTTAACTCCGAAAGGGAAAATAGCTAAAATAAATGGGTTTCACCTGTTAAATTTAGGCTATTAACCAAAGTAAATATAGACTGGTCTTAAGAACTATCTAGTTGATAAAAACTAAAATAACCTATTCTAAGTAAGGAAAGAGATAAACAAGGAGGGTTAAAGGGTCACTTACCTGCCTTATTGTGAATATTTTGTTTATGTGTATTGTATTATCAGTTACCTAGTCCCTGGTCTACTATTTTATTGACTCAACTACTCCTTCGAGCCTAGAACCGGTGGCTTATAGCTGTCTATACAGTGACACAAGTACTACAAGGGAGATGAGTGGAAGACCACTTTTAACACCCACAGCGGTCACTACGAGTACTTGGTGATGCCATTGGGCTCAGTAACGCCCCTTCGGTCTTCCAGGCACTTGTAAACGACGTGCTCAGAGAGATGTTGGAGAGGTTTGTCTTTGCATATCTCGACGATATATTGATCTTCTCCAAATCTCATGCTGAGCACGTCAATCACGTCAAACAAGTCCTCAAGTGCCTGCTGGATGCACGCCTATTTGTGAAGGCAGAGAAGTGTGTGTTCCACACCACATCCGTATCCTTTCTGGGGTTCATCATATCTGAGGGGCAGCCCAGAATGGACCCCAGGAAGGTGGCAGCAGTCAGGGACTGGCCCACCCCTGGCACAGTGAAGCAGGTGCAACGGTTTCTGGGGTTTGTACGCCATTTTTTACCGCAGATTAATTCGCAACTTCAGTGCTGTAGTGGCTCCCATCACTGCACTCACCCGGAACACACCTTCTCGGTTCCAGTGGAATCCAAAAGCCCAAGCAGCTTTTACCGAGCTGAAGAAGCGCTTCTCCTCTGAACCTATTTTAATCACCCCTAACCCCTCCCTCCCCTTTATTGTGGAGGTCGATGCCTCGGAACAGGGGGCAGGAGCTGTTCTGTCCCAGCGGTCACCTCTTGATGGGAAAGTACATTCATGTGCGTATTTTTCCCGGGCACTTTCACCAGCCGAGAGGAATTATCACGTGGGGGACAGCGAACTGCTGGCGGTTAAGCTGGCGCTGGAGGAGTGGCGACACTGGCTAGAGGGGGCTGAGCACCCATTTATGGTCTGGAATACATCCAGGGTGCTCAGAGGAAGAATTCTAGACAGGCTCGGTGTTGCTATTCTTCTCACAATTTAACTTCCTACTGACCTACCGTCCAGGTTCTAAAAACGTGAAACCGGCCGCTCCCTCCCGGCTATATGATGGGTCAGAGGAGGACCGTCATCCTGCACCGATTGTCTCAACCACCCAAATTATGGCTCCAGTGTCATGGGGTATAGAGACCGTGGTGCGGGAGGCACAACGTCTGGAGCCAGGCCCGAGGGGCGACCCACCGGGTCGTCTGTTCGTCCCCAATGCCCCTTTAATCGGATCATAACCAAATTATTTAGAAATTAAGTTGTACCCAGGAGACCTCTGGTATGCTAGGTTATTGGAAATTTAACAATTCCCTTTTAAATGATGACTCTTTCAATGATTCCAGAAAAAAACTAGTAGAGGAAATCCTTGATGATGGCTTAAATAATGATTATAGGAAAAAAATGGGAATTCTTTAAATATAAGGTCAGACATATTGCGATTAAAAGATGTAAGGAAAGGAAAAATAGCCTCGAAGTTGATTTGATGAATGAAATTGACCTTTTACTGAAGAAAGAAAATATTACCTTAGAAGAAGACATCCAGCTACAGTTTTTTAGATATGGCAAAAGGAGCATTCATTAGGTCTAGAGCTAAGTGCCTAGAGGATGGTGAAAGGAATACAACTTATTATTTTTTTGCTCTTGAGAAATAAATTTGAAAAGAATTGACTGCCCTTAATATTAATGGAACTCCTTCTAAAGACCCAAAGTTGATTTCAAATTTTGTCACTGCATTTTACGAAAAATTATATAAATCCAACTTTAATGCAAAGGATAGTGCTAATTTTATGGAAGAAAATTAATACTAACCCCCTCAATCGATGAAGATTTTAAATCTATTTGTGATTCTGAATTGTCAGCTAGGGAAATTAAAGATGCATTTTTTTCAATGAAGAAAGGCAAATCACCAGGTATTGATGGTTTATCTGTCAAATTTTATTTACACTTTTGGGAACTTATTAGTGGTCCATGAATCTCTATGTATAGAGAGTGCATCAGTCGGAGAGAGATGACAGTTACAATGAAACAGGGCATTATATCTCTAATCCCCAAACCCGATAAAGACCCTTTATTGATTGATAATTGGCGTCCTGTCACTCTTTTGACAATAGATTATAAGATATTGGCCTTAACATATTCAAACAGATGAAAGAAATGTCTAGATTCCATTATAGCTGAAACTCAAACAGGATTTGTGAGAAATCACATTAGTTGTAACATTAGACTCATTTTGGACCTGCTGGATTATGCAGATGCAGTTGATTCTAAGGCTCTTATTTTGTTTTTAGACTTTTATAAGGCCTTTGACACAGTTGGGCATACTTTTCTTTTACAATCTCTCAAGGCATTTGGCTTTGGTAATAACTTTGTTGACATTGTCCATATGTTTTACAAAGATATTAACAGCTCAGTTATAATTAACTTTTTAACACTTCTCATAGATTCAAAATTAATAGAGGGGCCAGATGAGGTTGCCCTATTTCTCCCTTTTTATTTACTTTAGTAACCAAATTATTGTCAATTAATATTGTAAATGACAGAAAGTTTAAAGGAATTTCAATTTTTGGGAGGAATTAAAAAATCTCTCAATTGGCAGGTGATGCCACGTTTTTTCTAAAAGATAAGACACAAGTGTCCAATGCTATTGATTTGGTTAACCAATTTTCCAACGCTTCGGGTTTAAGATTGAATATGTCCAAGTGTGAAATTTTACCTTTCTTATAGCTAGACAACATCTAAATTTCTCAAGTAATTTTCAACATTTGGCTTCAAAGAGATTTGTCTATCCTAGGTTCTCCTTTCTAAAGCAGAAGGCCTTTCTCATTTTGTGTATCCTTCTTTATCCTTATTTGTGAAAGATTCAACAGCAACAGAAGTAAATAAAAATGTTCTAGAAAATCCAATCCTGGATTTCATTGATGCGGTTAACAATTTTAAGGTCAATTGGTTAAAAAGATGTCTTAAGAATCCTGTTTCTGTTTGGTATTTCATCCCAAATCATATTTTCAGCAAAGTTGGAGGTCTTTCTTTTCTTTTGTCAGGCAACTTTCTTCCAAACAGATTGCCCATCAAGTTATCAAAATTTCACCAGCAAGCCCTTCTAGCTTGGAAGCTGTCCTTTGTACACAATTTCTCGCCTCACAAAGCTTTTCTCTGGAATAATTGTGACATAATGATCAGAAACAAATCCTTATTCTTTCCTAGATGGTTCCAAAGATGTATAAATTATGTTCTTCATCTTTTCGATGACTTTGGTAATATGCTGTCCTATGAACGGTTTATATCTGTGCAAGATTTTAAATCTTTAACTCGTGCTATTCCTGCTGGAGTAACTCAACTTGTGAAAAGCCATTTAAGTTATCGTGAGAATTTTATGACACAGCCTCTTTTGATGTTAGATGGAATTGAACTAACAGATCCATCCATCCATTATTTCAACCCGCTTATCCTGAATAGGGTCGCAGGGGGGCTGGAGCCTATCCCAGCACACATTGGGTGAAAGGCAGGAATACACCCTGGACAGGTCGCCAGTCCATCGCAGGGCACACACACCATTCACTCACACACTCATACCTATGGGCAATTTAGACTCTCCAATCAGCCTAACGTGCATGTCTTTGGACTGTGGGAGGAAACCGGAGTACCCGGAGGAAACCCACGCGAACACGGGGAGAACATGCAAACTCCGCACAGAGAGGCTCCGGCCGACGGGGATTTGAGCCCAGGACCTCCTTGCTGTGAGGCGGCAGTGCTACCCACTGCACCATCCGTGCCGCCCTGAACTAGCAGATATTAAGTGTAATAATAAGCATATTCGAGAGACTTTTCAAAGAAAGAATGAGACTGTTCCTAGAGGCAAATTGTTCTGGAGATCGCAATTTGAAAATATTAATTGGAGAAGGGCTTGGCTCTTACCCGATAAGTACTGTATTCTAAACAAAGCTAAGGTTGTGCACTTCAATATTTTACATAAGATATACCCTGTTGCCTTATTGCTAAGTTTGTAGACATTGATACTTCTTGCTCTTTTTGCAATTATAATATAGAAACAATGTCTCATCTGTTCTTTGACTGTGAAACATCCCAAAAATTTTGGAAAGACCTAGAATCTCATGTTTTTGAAGCTGCTAACTCTGTTTATTATTTTACTCAAAAGGACATTATATGTTACTATGATAACCCAGTAGATGGCACTCTTGAATTTGTAGTTAATTTCATTATTTTATATGCCAAGTTTGCTAAGTCATTTTCCTGAAATATCTCATTTTCTCATTGAATTAAAATTTCTCCTCAAATCTCTCAATTTGTTTAAAAATGCAAAGAATGACAAATTATTGAAACATTATAGATCCTTTTTCACTGAAACCTCTGGCTAAATGTGTTTTATTTGTGCGTGCATGTCACTTTAGCCTTTAGAAATAGTATACAAGGCGATTTGTGTTTTGTATACATTGGTTTTAGAAGGTTAGAAGCAAGTGTTTTAGGTGATATGATATGTGTTTTGATAAAAGGCGTAGTCATTTGCTTTTAAAAATAAAGGAAGATGTGTTATGATTTTGATGTGTGTTAAGGCGGAAGTGTGGGTATGATAGAGGACACTGTTGACTGGACATGTTTGGTGTCGGGAAGGCTTGACTAAAGATCCAAGCAGTTTGTACAAATTACTTCCTGTACAGAACCTCCGGTCTTAACTTCCTGTAGAGCTTCACGGAGCTCTCGTTAACGTATTATTATTTTTCCTAGGTTGAATCATGGAAATCAAGACTTCTAGGGGTGACATCTGACCATACTTTTGTGAATTACGATACATGGACATCTATCAAGCACACAGGAAAGTATTATGTGCTCAATGAACTGTGATCGAATGCATTTTACTTTGTACATGTGATGCTCTTGGACCGATGAACTCATTGAAGTTAAATTAATCCTGCTTATTTTATTGTGTACAGGAATATGCTTTAAATGAAAGGAAAATCAGATATGTGGCATTTATGGATGTGGATGGTAAGAAAAAAATATTTTGCCTCATCTCATTTAGTACAGTTGTCTGGTGTTATAAATCACATCTTGTTGTGTGCCTCTGTGAGCACATGTACTGTGGTCTGCAGAATTATTGACACCCCCAATTGGCAATGTATTGTTTTGTGCATTGCCAGTCAAGGGTGCCAATAATTCAGGAGCCCACTGTATATTCTCACACTCTGTTTCTGACTTCTGTCTTGTGTTCCTTATTTCAGCTATGTTTAAATGTCAAATTACAATACACTTCCTTATTCCAATCTCTCTCTCTCAAAACTCTAAGTGGATAGACTACAGCAGCAGAAGACCTTATATGTCTATTGGATATCTAATAAAGTGCTGAGTGTATATTTCAAGATATTTTCACTGCACCATGTTTTGTCATCCATGACTGCTGTATTATGTGTATATGTATATATATATATATATATATATATATATATATATATATATATATATATATATATATATTATATTTTCTTTCCTGCCGGCTGAGGAGGAGGATATACTCCCATCTTTCTAAATGTGCAATCATACCCTCAGATCCATTCAGATGGTAGATGTTCAATTGAAAGCAGAAATAACTAAATTGTTTTTGAGTTTTATTTGTAATATTTAATGTGCTGCAGGTATATCTGTTGCTCCTGTTCTGTGACCTCTCCTATTGCTGTGGAAGTGCTGAATATTTCATTAATGGAGAGTGCTGTCCGATGTGCTCACCTGGTAAGTCAATATCTTTTATCAAAATAAAGTTTCTACTGCAGTAGATGTTGGTTTACAGGGATTAAGAAGTGAAAGCGCTCTTTATTTTGTTGTCATTGAAATGTAATTTCAAATGTGTACATTTTAGCTATGTTTTGTGATTAATCTTTCACATAGGGGAGCATGTTTATAAGCACTGCACAGAATACACAAGCACCTCGTGTAAACCGTGCACTGCTGGATCATTCATGGCGCTGCCCAACGGTCTTCCTAGTTGCAGCACTTGTACAGTCTGTGACCCAGGTGAGAAACCATTCATATCCAACCATGCTTGACTGTCTTTAAAAAAATAAAAATAAATAAAAAAATTGTATATTCTGTTTTTACTTGATGGGTAACAGGTTGGTAGTGTGATAATACGGGTCTTTATTCTCCGTTCAGGTCTTGGTTTAAAGACAGACAGAGAGTGCAGTCCCACCTCTGATGCAGTGTGTGGGCCTCTGGATCAGCACTACTGCACTGAGACAGATCATAAGAAGGGCTGCAGATTAGCACAGAGACACAGTATCTGCAGGCCTGGGACATTCATCAGACGCAATGGTGAGATTGCATCATATCCACCATAGCCCCCCCAATCCTGATTCAAAACCAAAATAATCATGATGGTGAAACTGCATCCCACAGTCAAAAAACATGAACTCATGACAACAAATGATAATCCAATCAGAACATTACATTACATTACAGTCATTTAACAGACACTCTTCTCCAGAGCGACGTACAATAAAGTGCAGATCAGAACCATGGACAAGTGCGTTAAAGACCCAAGAGGAAAGTACAGTTCCAAGTCCGAAAGTGATCTCATAGATGCAACTTGAACCCTTGAAGAGTACATCAACCTTCCAACTAGCATACCAGCAGCTAGAATACCCTGAATACTAAAATAATTAGGCATCAGTACAATTATAACCTATAGCATACACATGGCTGGTTACTGCTTATTTTATTTTTTGCTATAAAGTAATTATAATAGTAAATAGTAAATACATCAAAACATTTTTTTATGTTTCCTGTATGCCATTCATCAAATCAGTTCAGCTCCATGCATGTCTTTTGCGTGAATATTTTAGGCACGTGTCATCCTGCCAGACAGCCAGCTCTTAAGCCAAGTATAGACAGATATATATTATATATATATATGTATATATATATATATATATATATATATATATAATTTTTTTAACAGATTAAACGGTTAAAACGGATTGTCCTGCACCCTGTGCACTGCAGATTTACATTGGTGAAGTTCTTTTTTTTTTTTTTTTTACCCCGTCTTCTGTCGGGGAATGGTGTAGTTCCTCTCATTTCTGAGCGGTTAGCAGAGGCCACTTGCTGCACGATCTGCTTCTGTTAATGCAGGTTGGGTTTTCTGCATGTTAATGCTCAGTTGTGTGTGAAATATTCTTCTTTTGTTAATAGCCTTATCCGTTTTGCAAAATTAGCTCACTTAACTGCTCAGTCTACTTTTCTGAAAACTTATTTCGAAGATTTTAAATGTTTTAACATGCCTTCCAATATTTACTTACACAGGAACAACATTGACCAATACTGAATGCGAAGAATGTTGTGTCAAATAAATCTTCTTCGCCATTCTGCAAACCACACACAGAGTAAGTTTCCTGCATTTATTCCCAAATTACAAAAAGTTTGGTTTCATACTAAATATAACCCTGATGACTATTTGAGATTTTCTTTTAATGTATTTACTTTTCTGACAGTTGCCAATCCTTGGGACTTCAGGAAATTACAGCTGGAACAAACACATCAGACAGTGTATGTGGAACAAGAAATGCTCCTCAGGCTCTGCTCCCTATCCGCTGGCCGCATCGAGTGGCTGTGCTTGTGCTTCCGGTGCTTGGAGCAGGACTATCAGCTGCTTTCATAGCAATCATTTTAATTTTAAGTAAGTTTCCCCCATCTATCTGATTCGACTTAAAATATATAAATACCAGAAATCTTTAAAGAGTATTGTTGTTTAAATGGCAGTTTGAAGTTGGCTGTGTTACTTGTATTCTGTGAACTGGAAAGAGAAAGAAGGGAAAACAAAATGGAGGGATAGAGCCATTCTGTTCATATACATTACTGTTACAGTCTGTTCTAACAGGTTAGGGCCATTCTGTTCATATACATTACTGTTACTGTCTGCATCTGTTAGTCTGTTCTGCCAGGTTAGAGCCATTCTGTTCATTTACATTATCATGAGGGGTAGTTTCAGTCAATGTATTATCTCGTCAATTAATCACCACTGTAAAGACAAACCAAAAACTGGAACAAAGCAAAAGCGCATCAGTGAATGTGGACCAAGATATGTTCATGTTCTCATAGTTACTGTGGCTGTACTGCTTGTATTAGAAGTATCAGTTGTGACTTTAAGAACCATTCTCATTTTAAGTAATCTTCCAATCTATCTGATGAGATGTTATAGTTTCAAGTTGACAGTTATCTATATTCTGTGAACAGAAATCCTCATATATACACAAGAGATATGAGTGGTAAGCATACTAGATTTTAAAGACATAAAGGACATAAAAAAAGTAATGTAATGTTACATGCTAAAGTTATTCTGAAAGAACATGGTATGTGTGAAACCTTTCACATTATGTGCCTACATTTTTAAATACATTTCAAGTGCAGAATTGGCTTAATGCTATAATCTTAGTCTAAATAATTCTGGTGTCACTCCTGGTGTTGATGAATTTGATACTTTTACGGTTAATACTGCATTTACTGAGTCTCCACTTTTCTAGGAAACAGAAAGAAAAGACCTGTTAAACCAGCCGCAGTATGAAGGTAAGGGAGCGCATGATAACTTGATGACGGAAATAACGAAAGCTGATAAAAAAAAAAAACTTAGTCACATCACTGCCCCTACTACAGTCTGTATGGACGTGTTATAACAGGTTAGATTTAGATTTAGATTCTGTGTATGAACATATTTTCATTGTAGAGAGGGGTGCTTTCAGTTAATGTATTCCTTCATTAATTAAACACCAGTGTGAATATCCATCCATCCATTATCTAATCTAATTTCCTTGTCATTGTTGCAGGACAGCCAGTTCATTCCAGCATGCAGGCGAGAGGCAGGAATGCATCCTGGACAGGTTACCAGTCCATTGCAGAGGACGCTAACATTCACGCCTCCGCTGATTCCTTGGACATGGAGGAAACATCGAAACATACTCCAGAAAGAAAGATTTCAGCTGGGATTTGAACCTGTGACCTTCTTGCTGTGCCGTCTGAAATCCACAACATACAATCAGCAGTTGAGCTCTTAACTCCAGCCAAACAGAATGTTATACTGAACATGACCAACCAGTCGACAAAGATGCTTTCAAGGCAATTTTTTTGTCACTTGATGCCGCCTTACTAGCTGGAGGAGAAGCAATTGACACAATTGCTAGTCAATGGAATCATTAGATATTACACCTGCATGACCTGAAAGAGACAATCTTGTAGCAGTCAGAGATAAAGAAAAGTGTAGGATAAATAAATATACAATCCTGGCCTTGTGGTGCTGGGTATGAGTGAAAGGTCATAAAATCAGACTTCTTCACATCCTACTAAATTGGTGTTGAACTCCAAAAGATGAAGCTGACTGTGCTCAGAACAGTGATGAAAAATCAGCCAGAACTCCCCAAAGAGCTTCTGAATACACAGGTCAGAGCTGTGAATTCCTCCAAATATGCATTCTCTGAAAGTACCATTATCCTGGTCCTTGTTTTGAGCACAATAAATAAAGATGCATCTCTGAGCACAAGACTGGATAAAAAGGTGCAAATCATCTTGAACTACAGCTAAGCAAAGGAGAGGTTGACATCCATGATAAGGCACCCAAATTAACTTAATTTAAGTGCTTGTGACTGCTACACAGAACCGATGAAACCTGAAAGCATTGCGAGTTCATGTCTTTGTTTCTCAGTTAAATTTACTGATGTTTCGCAGTTGTTTTTTGTTGCATCTTTGCTGTTATTGAAATAATTTGGTAGTTTGACTACTTCCAATTGTACCTCAATAGGTTTTCTCCAACTCACCACCAGCATGTCGGACAGAGACACTCAGAAAAGAGCTCCAGTCCGCCGTGTAGCTCACTGGGTGAAAGGACTGCTTGAGCGGAATCCGAACCGCGGCTGGCAGCCCCACAGGAGCGGCATGTAATTGGCGTCGCATCGTTCCCGGATCTGAGAGGGATACAGCAGGAATAGCCGGCATTGTTCATCGCTGCTGCGACTGGCTGGTCACCTGAGCGGCCGTGGCTTGTTCTCTGCACACACGTATGAGTGGGTCTCCTCGGCCCCTGCTCTGCGTGACCGTGGGTTGTCTGGCAGGCACGTGTTTCAGAGGAGAAACACCAGCAGCAGGTTCTGTATATGACTATGAGCATGCAGAACAAGCAGCAGCAGAATATGCACATAACTTTTTTTTGTACTATTCTTTTAACAAGGAAAGCACTTTCAAATGCGTATGTGAATTGTGCACAAACTACTCATTTACTTGAGTGATGAGAGGTTTTATTATTTGGTAGCAGTAAGTAGTCAGAACTGTCACAACTGCAGCACTGCTTTTTTCGGTCAAATTTAGAATGACATGAATAATCAATCATTAATAAGAACTGTATCATTCACATGATAAAATATTAATATTTTATAGGTAAATATGTATAGTGTATATGTAACTTTTACACTGAGGACTAAATGTAATTCATATGATTTTTTATTTGATACATGCATATTTCTGTGTGCAAACGGTATCACGTATTTTGTAAAGCAAAACTGCTTTTTGTGCAGGTAGCAGTTGAAATTGTACTTCCCTCTAGGGTCTTTCAGTGCACTTATCCCTGGTTATGGATATGCACTTCGCTCTTGTTGTATGTCGCTCTGGATAAGAGCATCTGCCAACTGCCTTTAATGTAATGTAATGTAATGGTATTGTCACCTTGTAATACCAGCCTGATTGCTTGATATGCAAAATTACAAAACTACCCAATACTACTATTTATTTTAAAATATGTATCAGAGAGAATATGTAACTAGATGTGAACTGAAATATACTTATGTACTTCCTTCCCACCTCAATTTTTCATAAAGAAAAACAAAAAAACGATTGAGGAATTATTCAAAAACTGACTAGTGTGATGCACATTTTCTTCCTCATTTATGTAATTTTAGATTTGCATATTTTAACACCACAATCATCCCCATGTCCCTCTGTGTGGCCCTGGTTTAAATAAGCTTCATAAGAAACTGTTTTGGACTATAAAGCCCTTGAGTGCACTGTTCTAGGCTAACTACTAGTTAACAGCTCCGTGAAGCTAGCAACTTCAAGCATCCAGTTCAACTTCAAGCATCCAGTTTAACCCAAGGCCAAGTCATTTGTTTTTATGGTTCAAAGGACAAACACAACATGGTGTCAGAAAATGGAGCTGGCAAGAAATGCGGACCAACAATCGACTTTGTGGAGAAATGAAAATTCCAAACGGTGAATTCCAAACAAAAGAAACTCAAAGATACAACTGCATGTGTTAAAGAATTGCCTAACGAGAGAAGTGGTGAAGAGCAAGACAAGGCTAACGCTGGCGAAAACAAGCAGCTACAAATAAGTCAAGCAAGTGAAAATCCTGTAAGCCTACCCAGAGTATTTGCCGTCATGGAAAGGCTCAGTCCTCCCACACCTATGCAGTTCAGCGGTAATCTCACAGATAACTGGAAGCATTTTAAGCAGAGGTTTAACATATTTGGCTGCAAGAGGAGTCAGGGGTGAGGAGATCAGAAGCTAAAGGCGTCCATTTTTCTGCAGATAATGGGAGAAGATGCATTGGACATTTACAATAGCTTTCATATTGACGAGGAGACTATAACATTGACTGTGCTGATGGCAAGGTTTGAGGAATACTTTGTGCAAAAGAATGTAACTTTTGAGAGATACAAGTTTTTCTCTGCCGATCAGAAAACTGGCATGAGTTTTGGCCAATACCTTACTGAATTACACACCCTGAGCAAGTCATGCGAATTTGGAGATTTGCGGAAATCATTGGTCAGAGATAGAATTGTATGTGTAATTCCTGATAATGGACTCAGAGAAAGACTTGCGTGAACATGAGTTAACAATGGAGAGAGCAGTTCACATCTGCAGAGCAGCAGAGACCACTTGTGCGCAAGCCAAGGAGCTGAGCAGCCTGTAGCTGTAAGGTCGGGGACTGGCGGAGAGCCAAGAGCGACTAAGGGTATCCCCGAAAGCTCACACGAGCTGAAAATGAAATCAAACAAAACAACGGAGGGCGTCAGCCGTGCACAAGCTGAGCGTCTTCCTTACCCTTTTCTCTTTATTTAAAAAAAAATTAGACAGAAACCCGAACCTGCACGATACCTGACACAATACAGCAAAGAGTCTTACCGCGTGCATAACGGCTTGGTGTCAGAGCGAACAGTAACACCAAAGCGTCGACCGATAGTCAGAGAGGGCTTTAAATACCTTTCAGGAGGTAGGCTCCCTTGACACTAATGAGGGCCAGGTGAAAATAATAACCGGTACTACATCCCAACCCTGACAGTAGCCTATGCGTCTCGTGCATTGACAAGTGCTGAAGTCAATTACGCGCAAATTGAAAAGGAACTTTTAGCCAGCACATACGCCTGTGAACGTTTCCACCAGAACATATATGGACAGGCTTTTGAGGTAGAGACTCTTAGCCCTTAGTGTCCATAATGCCCAGGCCCCTCAATTACTGTCCCATGACAATTCAGCGTCTGTTAATCAGGTTGCAGAAATATGATGTGAGGATGATTTATACACCAGGAAAGTTCACGTTTGCTGTCATCCCGGTATCCATGCACAAGGAAATGCTGACATTTGGGAGAGGAAAAATGCTAATTAAGAGCGTGAGAGGTAATGTATTGGCCAAGGATTAACCAAGACATGAGCCATACTACAGCCTCATGTGAAATATGCATTACATTACATTACATTATTGGCATTTGGCAGACGCTCTTATCCAGAGCGACGTACAACAAAGTGCATACCCATAACCAGGGCTAAGTGCGCTGAAAGACCCCAGAGGGAAGTACAATTTCAATTTCAATTTCAACAAATATTTAGCCTCATTATATATATATATATATATATATATATATATATATATATATATATATACCATCTTGTTGTGTGCATCTGTTAGCACTTGTACAGTGGTCTCCAGAATTATTGGCACCCCCGATTGGCAATGTATTGTTTTGTGCATTGCCAGTCAAGGGTGCCAATAATTCTGGAGCCCACTGTATATTCTCACACTTTGTTTCTGACTTCTGTCTTCTGTCTTCTGCTCCTCACAATACACGTCCTTATTACAATCAGAAGGTAACATTTGTCAATTCAGACTCTATATTCTCCTGAGACCTGGACATGTATTTTTGTCCCCTGTAGACAGGGCTAGATAAATATATATTTTTTTCCTGCCAGCTGAGGAGGATATACACCCATCTTTCTAAATGTGCAATCATACCCTCAGATACATTCAGATGATAGATGTTCAATTGAAAGCAGAAATAACTAAATGAGTTTTATTTGTAATATTTAATGTGCTGCAGGTATATCTGTTGCTCCTGTTCTGTGACCTCTCCTATTGCTGTGGAAGTGCTGAATATTTAATTAATGGAGAGTGCTGTCCGATGTGCTCACCTGGTAAGTCACTATCTTTTATCAAAATAAAGCTTCTACTGCAGTAGATGTTGGCTTACAGGGATTAAGAAGTGAAAGCGCTCTTTATTTTGTTGTCATTGAAATGTCATTTCAAATGTGTACATTTTAGCTATGTTTTGTATTTAATCTTTCACATAGGGGAGCATGTTTATAAGCACTGCACAGAATACAGAAGCACCTTCTGTGATCTGTGCACTGCCGGATCATTCACGTCGGTGCCCAACGGTCTTCCTAGTTGCACCAATTGTACAGTCTGTGACCCAGGTGAGAAACCATTCATATCCAACCATGCTTGACTGTCTTTAAAAAAAATAAAAATAAAAATAAAAAATAAAATTCTATATTCTGTTTTTACTTGATGGGTAACAGGTTGGTAGTGTGGTAATACGGGTCTTTATTCTCCGTTCAGGTTTTGGTTTAAAGACAGACAGGGAGTGCAGTCCCACCTCTGATGCAGTGTGTGGGCCTCTGGATCAGCACTACTGCACTGAGAAAGATACGAAGGGCTGCAGATTAGCACAGAGACACAGTATCTGCAGGCCTGGGACATTCATCAGACGCAATGGTGAGATTGCATCATATCCGCCATCCCCGGGGGGGTGGGTGGGTCGGTGTTAGTGGGTCATCTGCCCCCCCCAATCCTGATTCAAAACCAAAATAATCAAGATGGTGAAACTGCATCCCACAGTCTAAAATCATATTAAATCCCTGAAATAAAGTCATGAAAATGTTCAACCAACATATTGCATTACATTAAAGCGATTTGGCAGACGCTCTTATCCAGAGCGATGTACAATAAAGTGCAGATCAGAACCATGGACAAGTGTGTTAAAGACCCAAGAGGAAAGTACAGTTCAAAGTCCTAGAGTGATCACATAGATGAAACTTGAACCCTTGAAGGGTACATCAACCTTCCAACTAGCATACCATGGTTGGCAGCTAGAATACCCTGGATACTATAATAATTATACATGAGTGCAATTATAACCTATAGCATACACATGGTGGATTATAGCATGAAAGAAATTGCAGTAAACAGTAATTGCACAAATTATTTTTTGAAATCTTTCCCATGATTCCTTCCATATGCCTTTCATCAAGTCAGTTCCGCTGCATACATGTCTTTAGCCTGAGTAGTTTAGGCACAGGTCAATCTGCCAGACAGCTAGCTCATAGGCCAATGGACAAATTGTTTAAAAAAAAAAAAAGAATAAGATTAAACGGATTGTCCTGCACCCTGTGTGCAGTGCAAATTTACATTGGTGCATTTTTTACCCCATCTTCTGTCGGGGTATGGTGTAGTTCCTCTCATTTCTGAGCGGTTAGCAGAGGCCACTCGCTGCACAATCTGCTTCTGTTAATGCAGGTTGGGCTTTGTGCATGTTAATGCTCAGTTTAAATGTGCGTTGTGTGGGAAATGTTCTTCTTTTGTTAATAGCCTTTTCTGCTTTGCAAAATTAGCTCACTTAACTGCTCAGTCTACTTTTCTGAAAACTTCTTTAGAAGATTTTAAATGTCTTAACATGCCTTCCAATATTTACTTGCACAGGAACAACATTGACCAATACCGAATGCAAAGAATGTTGTGACAAAACGTTTTCAAATAAATCTTCTTCGCCATTCTGCAAACCACACACAGAGTAAGTTTCCTGCATTTATTCCCAAATTACATAAATTGGGTTTGATACTGAATATAACCCTGATGAATATTTGAGATTTTCTTTTAATGTATTTACTTTTCTGACAGTTGCCAATCCTTGGGACTTCAGGAAATTACAGCTGGAACAAACACATCAGACAGTGTATGTGCAACAAGAAATGATCTTGTTGCTGTGCTTGTGCCTGTGGTGCTTGGAGCAGGACTATCAGCTGCTTTCATAGCAATCATTTTAATTTTCAGTAAGTTTCCTCTATCTATCTGATAAGACTTAAAATATATAAATACCAGAAATATTTAAAGGGTATTGTGGTCTCAGGTCTCAGGTCCTCTTTGCACTTGTTCTTGTGTTTGATTTGCACTTTGTTGTACGTCGCTCTGGATAAGAGCGTCTGCTAAATGCCATGTAATGTAATGTACTGGTTTAAATGGCAGTTTGAAGTTGGCTGTGTTACTTGTATTCTGTGAACAGGAAAGAGAAAGAAGAGAAAACAAAGTTGCAGTCTGCATGTTCTAGCAGGTTAGAGCCATTCTGTTCAAATACATTACTGTTAATGTCTGCATCTGTTAGTCTGTTCTGCCAGGTGAGAGCCACTTTGTTCATATACATTATAATGAGGGGTAGTTTCAGTTAATGTATTATCTCATCAATTAATCACCACTGTCAAGACAAACCAAAAACTGGAACAAAGCAAAAGCACATCAGTGAATGTGGACCAAGATATGTTCATGTTCTCATAGTTACTGTGGCTATGCTGCTTGTATTAGAAGTACCAGTTATGATTTTAAGAACCATTATAAGTATTCTACCATTAAACCATTTTAAGTAATCTACCAATCTATCTGAGCCGGTTTAAAGTTGACAGTTATCTATATTCTGTGAACAGAAATCCTAATATTTACACAAGAGATATGAGTGGTAAGCATACTAGATTTTA
Source organism: Conger conger (assembly GCF_963514075.1). Classification (NCBI taxonomy): domain Eukaryota; kingdom Metazoa; phylum Chordata; class Actinopteri; order Anguilliformes; family Congridae; genus Conger; species Conger conger. Next base: position 43,174,986 of record NC_083769.1, read on the forward strand.
AAGAATTAAATGGACATTAAAAAAAGTAATGTAATGTTACATTTTAAAGTTATTCTGAAAGATGTATACTTTGTAATCAAGTCACTAAATAATGAACCAGTATGTTGCTTTCAGAGAGGAGAATGATGAACATGGTATGTGTGAAACTTTTTACATTATGTGCCTACATTTTAAAATACATTTGAAGTGGAGAATTGGCTAATTGCTATCATGTTTGTTTATTTAATTCTGGAGTCACTCCTGGTGTTGATGAATGAAATGATACTTTTACAGGTAGTACTGTATTTACTGAGGCAAAGTCTCCACTTTTCTAGGAAACGGAAATGTCCTGGTCAGTGTTGCAGGGCGGGCAGGAGCTCATCCCAGCATGCAGGCGAGAGGCAGGAATGCATCCTGGACAGGTTACCAGTCCATTGCAGGGCACGTAACATTCACGCCTCCACTGATTCCTTTAGGAAAATTAACCTAATATGCATGTCCATTCCCTATGGGAGGAAACCCAAATGGACATGGAGGAAACATACTCCAGTAAGAAAGATTTGAGCTGGGATTTGAACCTGTGACCTTGCTGTGCCGTCTGAAATCCATAATATACAATCAACATTTGAGCTCTTCACACCAGCAAATCAGAATATTATACTGAACTTACTAACTGGAGGAGAAGCAATCGACACAATTGCTAGTCAATGGAATCTTGAAGAAAATTGAAGGCCAATTTCCCCAGCAACTGTGGCATTAGAATATTTTCACATTGTCTCTATGGTGATTTGTTTCAATCATGATATTAGACATGCATGAACTGAAAGACAAGCTTGCAGCTGTATATAAATAAATATTCAATAAAATCACAGACTTCTTCACATCTTACAAACTTGGTGTTGCTTCAAAAGAGGAAGCTGACTGTGCTCAGAACAGTATAATCAATCATTTATAAGAACTGTATCATTCACATAATCAAATATTTCTATTTTATATGTAAATATGTATAGTGTATATGTAACTTTTACACTAAAAAAAGTACTAAAAGTAACTAATATGATGACATGCATGTTTCTGTCTGCAAATGGTATCACGTATTTTGTAAAGCGAAACTGCTTTCTGTGCAGGTAGCAGTTGAAATTGTACTTCCCTCTAGGGTGTTTCAGTACACTTATCCCTGGTTATGGATATGCACTTTGCTTTTGTTGTATGTCGCTCTGGATAAGAGCGTCTGCCAACTGCCTGTAATGTAATGTAATGTAATGTAATGGTATTGTCGCCTTGTAATACCAGCCTGATTGCTTGATATGCAAAATTACAAAACTACCTAATACTATGTATCAACAGAGAGAATATATAACTACATGTCAACTGAAATATACTAATGTACTTCCTTCCCACCTCAAGTTTTCATTAAAAAAACAAAACAAAAAAACGATTGAGGAATTATTCTAATCGGAGTAGTGCGATGCATATTTTAACACCACAATCATCCCCATGTCCCTCTGTGTGGCCATGGTTTAAATAAGCTTTATTAAGAAACTATAAAGCCGGAGATGAGAAAATAAAGGCGTCCATTTTTCTGCACATAATGGGAGAAGCTGCATTGGACATTTACAATAGCTTTCATATTGACGAGGAAACTTTAACATTGACTGTGCTGATGGCAAAGTTTGAGGAATACTTTGTGTACAAGTGTTTCTCCACCGATCAGAAAACCGGCGTGAGTTTTGACCAATAGCTTGCTGAATTACACACCCTGAGCAAGTCATGCGAATTTGGAGATTTGAGGAACTCATTGGTCAGAGATAGCAGCAGAGACCACTTGTGCGCAAGCCAAGGAGCTGAGCAGGGACCAGTCAGCAGCAGCGCCCAAAACAGTTTTTGAAGCAAACGGAGAAAAGTCCCCAAAGTCAGGATTTTAAATGTGGCGGGTGTGGAGGCACGCATATGCCTGCTCATGGAAAAGTGCTTTCAGAGGATGGTGTCAAGATCCAAGGAAGACGTCAGCCATAGTGAATATCCACAAAACAAAGAAGAACGATCCAGAAAAAAACACTCGGATTTCGGCTGACGTTTCCCAGTATGGCCTAGGTGCAGTACTGTTGCAGATGAGTGATAACAGCTGGCAGCCTGTAGCCTATGTGTCTCGTGCATTGACAAGTGCTGAAGTCAATTTCGCACAAATTGAAAAGGAACTTTTAACCAGCACATACACCTGTGAACGTTTCCACCAGTACATATATGGACAGGCTTTTGAGGTAGAGACTGACCACAAGCCCTGAGTGTCCATAATGCCCAGGCCCCTCAAAAGAAAGACCCTAGAGGGAAGTACAATTTCAATTGCTACCTGTACAACAAAGATAAGGACCAGGGCCTATTTTTTTATTTTTTATTTTTTTAAATCAACAAATAAACAAACAACAAAGCAAAAGTGACCAAACTTAACTATCCAAATACTGCTTACCTAGCCAACTAAAAATACCAAAACACAAAGTAAATCACAAAGACAACAATTAATGTTCACAGGGAGGTAGGGAGGGATGGGGAGAGGTGCTGCTTGAAGAGGTGCGTCTTCAGTTTGCGCTTGAAGGTGTACCGGATCGCCCGTGCCAGAAGGTCGGAGTTGATTTATTTGACTGTAATAGTCAGGGCAACATTGTCGTTACAGATTATTTCTCCAACTACCCAGAGGTGGCGACACTGCAGACAACGTCCAGCAAAGCTGTTACAACCTACCTAAAAACAGTCTTTGCGAGACATGGAGTGCGAGATTGATTACACGGTGCGAGATTGATTACAGAGTTAAAACTTAGACAAACGGCCGAAATTTAAAGAAATGAAACATTGAGCCTATCTAAGAGAAGATACTTTACAGCTTGCATCGCAATATTTGGACTATTTCCACACTTTCTGGAGTCCAACGACAGATTGGGTCTCGGCGTGCTCCAGAATCAAGTAAGGCTTACATTCCGTATGTCCATTTCCGCGAAAATTATATACACACACACATATATATATATATATATATATATATATATATATATATATATATATATATATATATATATACGCCTGAAAAAGCAAGGTTGTTAAATATATATATATATATATATATATATATATTTAACAACCTTGCTTTTTGACTCTCGAAACGTTTCTAATGGAATGATCGGCAATATAGGCGTAATTCAGGTGAATGTTGTTTACTTTAGGATTACATGACTGTCTTGTACTTAGGAAGGTGCATTTTGTTATTCGTTCGGCTCTAAAATCGTTTGTTTTCATTTCCGCGAACATTATCTATCTATCTATATATATGTATATACGCCTGAAAAAGCAAGGTTGTAAAAGAAAAGGAAATAAATATGTATATATATATATATATATATATTTACAACTTTGCTTTTTGACTCTCGAAACGTTTCTAATGGAATGATCGGCAATATAGGCGTAATTCAGGTGAATGTTGTTTACTTTAGGATTACATGACTGTCTTGTACTTGGGAAGGTAATGTCATGTGGCGGACGCTCCTATCCAGAGCGTCGTACAACAAAGTGCAAAGTGCATACCCATAACCAGGGATAAGTGCGCTGAAAGAGGGAAGTACAATTTCAACTGGTGACTGTACAACAAAGATAAGGACTAGGGCCTATTTATTTTTTTGTGTTGCTGTACACTGAAAGCAATTGAGTTTGTGGTGAATGAATGTAATTTCTCACTGTGCAAATGGCAAGTTATTTTTGCAAACAAGACCACAGCGATGCTATCCAAATTGGCAGCTTTCACTTTCACTTCTCGCCTGTGGTGACTTATTCCTGTTCTGTCCAGAATGTTATTGAACATAGACAATCAACTCTGGTCCCTGAATCCAAATTCAGCCCTGAGTTTACTGATTGACCATACTGTCTTCATCCTTCGTATCTGACTCCCAGGTAAAGGGAGGGTGAAAAACTAGCAGAGCGAAAATAGAGCTTTTAATCAAGAATGGACTGACTCTTACATGCTCATTCTTCCCACGGGCAGTTCAAAACCAGTATGTTTCATATGTTCCGAGACAGTGGCGATTATTAAAAGCGGTAATACGAAGTGCCACTACGAGACAAGGCTGACCAACAACGTGCTAACAAATGTTCCCTCAAAGTTGCTTGGATTTTGGGTCAACATGTTGAGATTGTTTATTATAAAATTCGTTGAAACTGTTAAGATGTGAAATGGAGTTAACAAAAAAGAAAAAAAAGAAAAAGGGAAACGCTGCTACACTTTTTATTTTCTAAAATTAAGCACTTTATTTTAAGATGCACATTTTTCAAAAGCTCTGTTGTGTACTTTATTTTTAAATGCAGCCCTTATTTTACTTGAAATGAAAAGTGACAATATATATTGTTGAAATATTATTAAATTGTACTTTATTTGATTTGACAGTGAGACATTGATATTACTGAAACAACGAGGCTACTTGAAGTCATTTTCTCTCTGCCTAATCAGGATCATCTGATGCTGTTTGAAACTCCAAAACAGTCATATTTGCGCTCACATTTGCGCAACAATTTTTTATTTCTTGCATATTTGATGATGTTCCAGATGTTTGCTTCAGGTAACTTTCTCTAACTGGACTTCTTTGAATTTTAATTGAACACAATCCCTGCTCTAGAATGTAAACTACATTAACATTCTTTTTGAGCTCTCAGATGACAAATTGTTTCTGTATGGTTGATGGAATTTATTTTCCCTCAGCAGTGTGTGTGTTAACATATAGACAACCACGTGATCAAAAATAACCTTTTATTATAATCGTTATTACAAATTAGACCATAAAGGCTGAATTAAGTGCTGAGGAAATATGCTCTAAGAATCTTCCCCTGTCTCTCTCTCAAACAGACAGACAGACTGTGAGATTAATGTCTCTGCTTTTCCTAGCTTGCACATTCTGGTCTCTCGGCAATTGTTGAAGTTTATCTGGAGACTAAATAATAATCCTAGGCTGTCAGCATCATGTCTTCCTTGTTTTTGTCTCCACCCTTGTGGAAAAGTGTGTATAAGTGTCTTACTATGTCTGATTCAAATCACAAGTCTCCTCACTTGTGTCACTGCAATGTATTAATCTCTGGTTGGAACTGAAGGGTTACTGGAATTATCTGAACTAATTTCTTTAAATGTCATGTGATTCTATAATTTATCAACTGAATCCACAAAAGCAGTTCCCTTTCTGTAAATTACGTTTTTACACATGCAGTAGTAATATCTCCTGTAGTAGACTGCAGAGAGAATACAGAAACTCAGTCAGGACAAGTCACATATTCAGATTTAATATTTTCATGAATATTCAAGTAAACATTTTTATGTGGATGGATGGAATGAGAATGCTGTGACGTGTTATTTTTCCTAGGCTGAATCATGGAAATCAGGACTTCAACAAAGGGGTGAAATCTGACCATACTTTTGTGAATTACAATACATGGACATCTATCAAGCACACAGTAAAGTATTATATGCTAAATTAACTGTGATCGAATGCATTTTACTTTGTACATGTGACGGTTAGTGTTGAACTCTGTCCTTAAGGCCCTTAACCCTGCTTTGCTCCAGGGGAGGATTGTTTCCTGCTTAGTCTAATCAACTGTACGTGGCTCTGGATAAGAGCGTCTGCTAAATGCCAATAATGTAATGTAATGTTGAAGTTAAATTAATCCTGCTTTTTTTATTGTGCACAGGAATATGCTTTAAATGAAAGGAAAATCAGATATGTGGTATTTGTGGATGTGGATGGTAAGAAACAAATATTTAGCCTCATTATATATATATATATATATATATATATATATATATATATATATATATATATATATATATACCATCTTGTTGTGTGCATCTGTTAGCACTTGTACAGTGGTCTCCAGAATTATTGGCACCCCCGATTGGCAATGTATTGTTTTGTGCATTGCCAGTCAAGGGTGCCAATAATTCTGGAGCCCACTGTATATTCTCACACTTTGTTTCTGACTTCTGTCTTGTGCTCCTCACAATACACTTCCTTATTACAATCAGAAGGTAACATTTGTCAATTCAGACTCTATATTCTCCTGAGACCTGGACATGTATTTTTGTCCCCTGTAGACAGGGCTAGATAAATATATATTTTTTTCCTGCCAGCTGAGGAGGATATACACCCATCTTTCTAAATGTGCAATCATACCCTCAGATACATTCAGATGATAGATGTTCAATTGAAAGCAGAAATAACTAAATGAGTTTTATTTGTAATATTTAATGTGCTGCAGGTATATCTGTTGCTCCTGTTCTGTGACCTCTCCTATTGCTGTGGAAGTGCTGAATATTTAATTAATGGAGAGTGCTGTCCGATGTGCTCACCTGGTAAGTCACTATCTTTTATCAAAATAAAGCTTCTACTGCAGTAGATGTTGGCTTACAGGGATTAAGAAGTGAAAGCGCTCTTTATTTTGTTGTCATTGAAATGTCATTTCAAATGTGTACATTTTAGCTATGTTTTGTATTTAATCTTTCACATAGGGGAGCATGTTTATAAGCACTGCACAGAATACAGAAGCACCTTCTGTGATCTGTGCACTGCCGGATCATTCACGTCGGTGCCCAACGGTCTTCCTAGTTGCACCAATTGTACAGTCTGTGACCCAGGTGAGAAACCATTCATATCCAACCATGCTTGACTGTCTTTAAAAAAAATAAAAATAAAAAATAAAATTCTATATTCTGTTTTTACTTGATGGGTAACAGGTTGGTAGTGTGATAATACGGGTCTTTATTCTCTGTTCAGGTCTTGGTTTAAAGACAGACAGGGAGTGCAGTCGCACCTCTGATGCAGTGTGTGGGCCTCTAGATCAGCACTACTGCACTGAGAAAGATACGAAGGGCTGCAGATTAGCACAGAGACACAGTATCTGCAGGCCTGGGACATTCATCAGACGCAATGGTGAGATTGCATCATATCCGCCATCCCCGGGGGGGTGGGTGGGTCGGTGTTAGTAGGTCATCTGCCCCCCCCAATCCTGATTCAAAACCAAAATAATCAAGATGGTGAAACTGCATCCCACAGTCTAAAATCATATTAAATCCCTGAAATAAAGTCATGAAAATGTTCAACCAACATATTGCATTACATTAAAGCGATTTGGCAGACGCTCTTATCCAGAGCGATGTACAATAAAGTGCAGATCAGAACCATGGACAAGTGTGTTAAAAACCCAAGAGGAAAGTACAGTTCAAAGTCCTAGAGTGATCACATAGATGAAACTTGAACCCTTGAAGGGTACATCAACCTTCCAACTAGCATACCATGGTTGGCAGCTAGAATACCCTGGATACTATAATAATTATACATGAGTGCAATTATAACCTATAGCATACACATGGTGGATTATAGCATGAAAGAAATTGCAGTAAACAGTAATTGCACAAATTATTTTTTGAAATCTTTCCCATGATTCCTTCCATATGCCTTTCATCAAGTCAGTTCCGCTGCATACATGTCTTTAGCCTGAGTAGTTTAGGCACAGGTCAATCTGCCAGACAGCTAGCTCATAGGCCAATGGACAAATTGTTTAAAAAAAAAAAAAGAATAAGATTAAACGGATTGTCCTGCACCCTGTGTGCAGTGCAAATTTACATTGGTGCATTTTTTACCCCATCTTCTGTCGGGGTATGGTGTAGTTCCTCTCATTTCTGAGCGGTTAGCAGAGGCCGCTCGCTGCACAATCTGCTTCTGTTAATGCAGGTTGGGCTTTGTGCATGTTAATGCTCAGTTTAAATGTGCGTTGTGTGGGAAATGTTCTTCTTTTGTTAATAGCCTTTTCTGCTTTGCAAAATTAGCTCACTTAACTGCTCAGTCTACTTTTCTGAAAACTTCTTTAGAAGATTTTAAATGTCTTAACATGCCTTCCAATATTTACTTGCACAGGAACAACATTGACCAATACCGAATGCAAAGAATGTTGTGACAAAACGTTTTCAAATAAATCTTCTTCGCCATTCTGCAAACCACACACAGAGTAAGTTTCCTGCATTTATTCCCAAATTACATAAATTGGGTTTGATACTGAATATAACCCTGATGAATATTTGAGATTTTCTTTTAATGTATTTACTTTTCTGACAGTTGCCAATCCTTGGGACTTCAGGAAATTACAGCTGGAACAAACACATCAGACAGTGTATGTGCAACAAGAAATGATCTTGTTGCTGTGCTTGTGCCTGTGGTGCTCGGAGCAGGACTATCAGCTGCTTTCATAGCAATCATTTTAATTTTCAGTAAGTTTCCTCTATCTATCTGATAAGACTTAAAATATATAAATACCAGAAATATTTAAAGGGTATTGTGGTCTCAGGTCTCAGGTCCTCTTTGCACTTGTTCTTGTGTTTGATTTGCACTTTGTTGTACGTCGCTCTGGATAAGAGCGTCTGCTAAATGCCATGTAATGTAATGTACTGGTTTAAATGGCAGTTTGAAGTTGGCTGTGTTACTTGTATTCTGTGAACAGGAAAGAGAAAGAAGAGAAAACAAAGTTGCAGTCTGCATGTTCTAGCAGGTTAGAGCCATTCTGTTCAAATACATTACTGTTACTGTCTGCATCTGTTAGTCTGTTCAGTCAGGTTAGAGCCAATCTGTTAATTTACATTATAATGAGGGGTAGTTTCAGTTCTTGTATTATCTCATCAATTAATCACCACTGTAAAGACAAACCAAAAACTGGAACAAAGCAAAAGCACATCAGTGAATGTGGACCAAGATATGTTCATGTTCTCATAGTTACTGTGGCTAAGCTGCTTGTATTAGAAGTACCAGTTATGATTTTAAGAACCATTATAAGTATTCTACCATTAAACCATTTTAAGTAATCTACCAATCTATCTAAGCCGGTTTAAAGTTGACAGTTATCTATATTCTGTGAACAGAAATCCTAATATTTACACAAGAGATATGAGTGGTAAGCATACTAGATTTTAAAGAATTAAATGGACATCAAAAAAAGTAATGTAATGTTACATTTTAAAGTTATTCTGAAAGATGTATACTTTGTAATCAAGTCACTAAATAATGAACCAGTATGTTGCTTTCAGAGAGGAGAATGATGAACATGGTATGTGTGAAACTTTTTACATTATGTGCCTACATTTTAAAATACATTTGAAGTGGAGAATTGGCTAATTGCTATCATGTTTGTTTATTTAATTCTGTAGTCACTCCTGGTGTTGATGAATGAAATGATACTTTTACAGGTAGTACTGTATTTACTGAGATAAAGTCTCCACTTTTCTAGGAAACAGAAAGAAAAGTCCTCTTAAACCAGCTGCAGGATGAAGGTAAGGGAGCACTTGATGAGGGAAATAACGAAAGCTGATATTAGATGTCACATGACTGCCCCTACTACAGTCTGTATGGACGTGTGATAACAAGTTAAAGCCCTTTTGATTCTGTTTATGAGCATATTTTCATTTTACTGAGGGGTGCTTTCAGTTAATGTATTCCTTCATTAATTAAACACCAGTTTGAAAATCCATCCATCCATTATCCATCTTATCTAACCTTACTATTCCTGGTCAGTATTGCAGGGCGGACAGGAGCCAATCCCAGCATGCAGGCGAGAGGCAGGAATTCATCCTGGACAGGTTACCAGTCCATTTCGCAGCACATAACATTCACGCCTCCGCTGATTCCTTTTGGAAAAGTAACCTAATATGCATGCAGCAGTATATAATATACAATGAATATACAATAAAATCACAGACTTCTTCACATCCTCCTAAATTGGTGTTGAACTCCAAAAGACGAAGCTGACTGTGCTCAGAACAGTGATGAAAAATCAGCCAGAACTCCCCAAAGAGCTTCTGAATACACAGGTCAGAGCTGTGAATTCCTCCAAATCTGCATTCATTTAACCGATCAAACATGAAAGCATTACAAGTTCATGTCTATGTTTCTTGGCATTATGAGTTTATTTCTTTGTTTCTCAGCATTACAAGTTTATGTCTTTGTTTCTCACTGTAGCACTGCCTTTTTTCGGTCAAATTTAGAATTACATGAATAATCAATCATTAATAAGAACTGTATCATTCACATGATCAAATATTTATATTTTATATGTATTGTATTTTATCTGTTTCATCAGACGATACTCACCTGTGAAAATGGAAAATGTTAAAAATGGCATTTTTCACCTAACAGAACTAAATGTAATTAATATGATTTTTTATTTGATACATGCATATTTCTGTCTGCAAATGGTATCACGTCTTTTGTGAAGCGAAACTTCTTTTTGTGCAGGTAGCAGTTGAAATTGTACTTCCCTCTAGGGTCTTTCAGTACACTTATCCCTGGTTATGGATATGCACTTTGCTCTTGTTGTATGTCGCTCTGGATAAGAGCGTCTGCTCTTACAAAACTACCTAATACTACTCTGTATCAACAGAGAGAATATGTAACTAGATGTGAACTGAAATATACTAATGTACTTCCTTCCCACCTCAAGTTTTCATTAAAAAAACAAAACAAAAAAACAATTGGGGAATTATTCTAATCTGAGTAGTGCGATGCACATTTTCTTCCTCATTTATGTAAATTTAGATTACATATTTTAACACCACAATCGTCCCCATGTCCTTCTGTAATAAGCTTCATAAGAAACTGTTTTGGAATATAAAGCCCTTGAGTGCACTGTTCTAGGCTAACTACTAGTTAACAGCTCCGTGAAGCTAGCAACTTCAAGCATCCAGTTCAACTTCAAGCATCCAGTTTAACCCAAGACCAAGTCGTTTGTTTTTATGGTTCAAAGGACAAACACAACATGGTGTCAGGAACTAAAGGCGTCCATTTTTCTGCACATAATAGGAGAAGATGCATTGGATATTTACAATAGCTTTCATATTGACAAGGAAACTTTAACATTGACTGTGCTGATGGCAAAGTTTGAGGAATACTTTGTGCCCCAAAAAAATGTAACTTTTGAGAGATGCAAGTTTTACTCTGCCGATCAGAAAACCGGCATGATTTTTGACCAATACCTTGCTGAATTACACACCCTGAGCAAGTCATGCAAATTTGGAGATTTGAGGAACTCATTGGTCAGAGATAGAATTGTATGTGGAATTCCTGATAATGGGCTCAGAGAAAGACTGTTACATGAACATGAGTTAACACTGGAGAGAGCAGTTCACATCTGCAGAGCAGCAGAGACCACTCGTGCACAAGCCAAGGAGCTGAGCAGGGACCAGTCGGCAGCAGTGCACGCTGTAAGACAAGCTGGCCGGCAAAACAGTTTTGGAAGCAAAGAAACGTCCCCAAAGTCAGGATTTTAAATGTGGTGGGTGTGGAGGCACGCATATGCCTAGATTGTGCCCTGCTCATGGAAAAGTGCTTTCAGAGGATGGTGTCAAGCCAGATCCAAGGAAAACGTCAGCCATAGTGAACATGGAACGTCCACAAAACAAAGAAGAACGATTTATGGATATGGTCACATATTTGCCCAAGTTCATTCCTCAGTTGTGTACCCAGTCAGCACCACTCAGATGCCTTCTAGAGAAAAAGAACGAGTGGGTGTGATCTCATGAGCAGGAAACATGATAAAAAAAACTGAAGGAGATCATAACCGAGGAGCCAGTACTCAAGTTCTATGACCCAGAAAAAAACACTAGGATTTCGGCTAACGTTTCCCAGTATGGCCTAGGTGCAGTACTGTTGCAGATGAGTGATAACAGCTGGCAGCCTGTAGCCTATGCGTCTCGTGCATTGACAAGTGCTGAAGTCAATCACGCACAAATTGAAAAGGAACTTTTAACCAGCACATACGCCTGTGAACATTTCCACCAGTACATATATGGACAGGCTTTTGAGCTGGAGACTGACCACAGGCCCTTAGTGTCCATAATGTCCAGGCCCCTCAATGACTGTTCTATGACAATTCAGCATTTGTTAATCAGGTTGCAGAAATATGATGTGAGGATGATTTATACACCAGGAAAGTTTGCTGCTGATACACTCTCAGGTGCAGTCAACAAAATGGAAAGTCCAGATGAACAGAAAAGTGCAGAAATAAAGACTTATGTGGACATGATTGTCACATCACTTCTGGTGTCTGCTAAGCGAACAGAGCTGATTAGAAAGGCAGCTGAGTTGGATGACACAATGAGAGAGCTCAAAAAGACCATATTGACAGGGTGGCCTGAACAAAAGCATGACTGATCCATGTCCATTACTGGACATGCAGAGCAGAGCTTTCACTTGTTAATGATATTGTTTTCAAGGGATGCCGGTTTGTCATCCTGGTATCCATGCGCAAGGAAATGCTGCAGAAAGTGCTCGAGGGACATTTGGGATAGGAAAAATGCAAATTAAGAGCGCGAGAGGTAATGTATCGGCCAAGGATTAACCAAGACATGAGCCATCCTGCAGCCTCGTGTGAAATATGCCTCACCTATAGGTCCAAGCAGCAGGTAGAGCCACTCTTGCTTCCCCCTGTACCGGATCGCCCGTGCCAGAAGGTCAGAGTTGATTTATTTGACTGTAATGGTCAGAGCAACATTGTCGTTACAGATTATTTCTCCAACTACCCAGAGGTGGCGACACTGCAGACCATGTCCAGCAAAACTGTTACAGCCTACCTGAAAACAGTCTTTGCAAGACATGGAGTGCCTAGTGAGGTGTTTTCAGATAATAAGGCACAGTTTTCAAGTGGTGAGTTTGCTTCTTTTGCATAGGACTGGGGTTTTCACCATGCCACCTCAAGCCCTAATTATCCAAGATCCAATGGGCTCGCGGAGAGTGCAGTGAAGATAGTCAGGGCTCTCATGAAGAAAGCTCAAGATGGACAGGATTTCCAGAGGAATCTGATGATTTACAGGAGTGCTCCACTGGAAAACGAGTTGTCCCCGGCCCAAAGGCTGATGGGACAGGCGCATACGCACAAACCTTCAAATCCACGAGAACCTGTTGGCCCCTAAAGGAGCACACATACTCAGGGCAAGGAAACGAGAACAAAAGGAGAGTCACAAAATCCAATATGACAGGAAGGCAAAACACTTACTGAGTCTCAAACAAGGTGATAAATTTCCTATCCTGGATCACACAACAGGCCCCAGAGATTGATTACGCAGTGCTGAAAAGCTTATGGATTGTGGTCAACTGAATGAAGAAAAAAAAAAAGGACAAATAGATGGTTTTAAGTGTTTAATTAAATGTTTAATGTGGTAAACTGATTGTGTGTGGTTTTGTATACAAAACCGATATTTCTGTTTTGTATACACTGGTTTTAGAAGGTTGTAAGCAAGTGTTTTAGATGATATGATGTGTGTTTTTTTAATATAGGCGTAGTAATTTGCTTTTAAAAAGAAAGGAAGATGTGTTTTGATTTTAATGCGTGTTAAGGCTTAAGTGTGGGTATGATAGAGGACCCTGTTGGCTGGACATGTTGGTGTCGTGAAGGCTTTAATAAAGATCCAGTTTTGCCCAAGCCTTTTGGTTCTATGGTTCAAAGAACAAACATTACAGATGTACAAATTACAGACTTCCTGTACAGAACCTCCAGTGTTAACTGCCTGTAAAGCTTCACTGAGCTTTCGTTAACGTATTTCAGGACAGCCATTGCTTTAGCAAGTAACTTAGACAAACAGCCGAAATTTTAAGTAATAAAACATTGAGCCTATCTAAGAGAAGATACTTTACTTGCACCGCAATATTTGGACTTTCTTTCCACACTTTCTGGAGTCCGAGGACATATTTGCCCTCGTAACATTAAGCAGCCTCGTCGCTACGCATGCCGTACAGGTGTGAATAGGGTTGCCAACCGTCCCTTGAAATACGGAATCGTCCCGTATTTGGAAACTAAATGACACGTCCCGTATTGAACCGATAAGAGACGCGTTTTGTCCCTTATTTTTGAGAATCAATGAATGATAGAGCGATTTATATGAGAATTTACGGTAATCTTGCTGCGCTGCTGCCCTGCCCCTCTCCCGCTGCTTGACCAATGAGCGGAGCGCATTCTCACATCAGTGGAGATTGGTTGGGTCCTGAACGCGGCGGTCAACTGTTGGGTCCTGAGCGTGCTGACAACAAAAATGGCAGATGCTGATACCGGTTTAGACTTGGAGGTCTCGGATTCGGACAGTCCTCCTATCACTAACGTGTGTACTCCGCCGAGAAAAAAAGATAAAAAGGCTTCAAAAATACAGGACCGACTGGGAAAAAGATAATGGGTGGCTTGAAAAGGCGGGGGAAAACGTTTATAAGGCGAACTGCACCATCTGCCGCCGATGTTTCTCTATCGCTCATGGTGGATTGACTGATGTGAAGCAACATTCATCGGGTGAACGCCATAAGAGGAGCACGAAGCAGCGGAAAACTAGGGGAACGCTTGACCAGTTTGTTGTTCGCCAAGCGACTCCAGAGGTGGATATGGTATATAAAATAAGAATGTTGATTTAGTTTTTTAACCCAAATCTGGTTAATAGATAGGCTAGCAGTATTATGGACGCTAATATTACCTTGGAACTGCTTTGCAAACTACCAATCAACTACTTCACACTGGAAGAAGTTAAGCTAACGTTACCATGATAACTTACTCTTCAGGGAAAGTGCAAGGAATGTCAGCATTTTTTATTTAATTTAATAAACAAATAAATACAATTTTAGTTCAATTGAAGTTCTGCAGGCAGCTGACCTCCCCAACATCCTGGCTGTGGTATCCTTTGTCCTCAGCATCCCATCCTCTACTGGGTTTGTGGAGAGGATTTTCTCTTCACTGAATAACAAATGGACGGATGTGCGGAACAAATGTTCTGTTGCACTAATTAAGAGTGAGCTGATTGTCTCTCTGAATTATGAAATGTCTTGCTCAGAGTTTTACACTGCAGCACTGGAGGACAAAGAGAGCAAAAAAAAATACAAGTGGAAAAAGTAGGCCTACTCCAAATTCAGAGCTGCTTATTTCTAGTTGGCAAATGAATCCAAATGAGCAGCGACAGTCACAGAGTGGGCAGACTGTCAATAATCCTAATGGTAATGTGGTACAGTATATCTGAAACTTAGTCTGTCTCTATACAGGCTTTTGATGTAGCATTGATCTTCATGTCCACTCTGTTAAGGACACTAAGGGTCTTGTTCTCAGTATTTATTTCCTGTGCACTTTCAGGGGTTAGCAACCTTGTACATTCTACAGTTAAATACAGTGGTGTGAAAAAGTGTTTGCCCCCTTCCTGATTTCTTATTTTTTTGCATGTTTGTCACACCTAAATGTTTCAGATCAAACAAATTTAAATATTAGTCAAAGACAACACAAGTAAACACAAAATGCAGTTTTTAAATGAAGGTTTTTATTATTAAGGGAGAAAAAAAATCCAAACCTACATGACTCTGTGTGAAAAAGTGATTGCCCCCTAAACCTAATAACTGGTTGGGCCACCCTTAGCAGCAACAACTGTAATCAAGTGTTTGTGATAACTTTGGCCCACTAATCTTTGCAGAATTGTTGTAATTCAGCCACATTGGAGGGTTTTCGAGCATGAACCGCCTTTTTAAGGTCATGCCACAACATCTCAATAGGATTCAGGTCAAAACTTTGACTAGGCCACTCCAAAGTCTTCATTTTGTTTTTCTTCAGCCATTCAGAGGTGGACTTGCTGGTGTGTTTTGGATCATTGTCCTGCTGCAGAACCCAAGTTCGATTCAGCTTGAGGTCACGAACAAATGGCCGGACATTCTCCTTCAGGATTTTTTGGTAGACAGCAGAATTCATGGTGCCATTTATCACAGCAAGTCTTCCAGGTCCTGAAGCAGCAAAACAGCCCCAGACCATCACACTACCGCCACCATATTTCACTGTTGGTATGATGTTCTTTTTCTGAAATGCGGTGTTACTTTTACACCAGATGTAATGGGACACACACCTTCCAAAAAGTTCAACTTTTGTCTCGTCAGACCACAGAGTATTTTCCCAAAAGTCTTGGGGAACATCAAGATGTTTTCTGGCAAAATTGAGACAAGCCTTAATGTTCTTTTTGCTCAGCAGTAGTCATGAACACTGACCTTAACTGAGGCAAATGAGGCCTGCAGTTCTTTGGATGTTGTTGTGGGGTCTTTTGTGACCTCTTGGATGAATCGTCGCTGCGCTCTTGGGGTAATTTTGGTCGGCCGGCCACTCCTGGGAAGGTTCACCACTGTTCCATGTTTTCGCCATTTGTGGATAATGGCTCTCACTGTGGTTCGCTGGAGTCCCAAAGCTTTAGAAATGGCTTTATAACCTTTTCCAGACTGATAGATCTCAATTACTTTCTTTCTCATTTGTTCCTGAATTTCTTTAGATCTCGGCATGATGTCTAGCTTTTGAGGATCATTTGGTCTACTTCACTTTGTCAGGCAGGTCCTATTTAAGTGATTTCTTGATTGAGAACAGGTGTGGCAGTAATCAGGCCTGGGTGTGGCTAGAGAAATTGAACTCAGGTTTGATAAACCACAGTTAAGTTATGTTTTAACAGGGGGGGCAATCACTTTTTCACACAGGGCCATGTAGGTTTGGATTTTTTTTCTCCCATAATAATAAAAACCTTTTAAAAACTGCATTTTGTGTTTACTTGTGTTGTCTTTGACTAATATTTAAATTTGTTTGATGATCTGAAACATTTAAGTGTGACAAACATGCAAAAAAATAAGAAATCAGGAAGGGGGCAAACACTTTTTCACACCACTGTACATGGTTTGTGTGTCTGTCTTCTTTTGTTCAGAAGATGCCTAAAAGTATTGTTGGTAGGCTACACAAGTGTAGTCATGGCCTTTGAGGCACAATAAGTGTTTTTGTTTACAGTTTTTGCACTGACTTATTCCAAAGAAGAAGTAAACATTTCTGTTCTGCACTGAAAGTTCACAAAAAAGTACAGGCCAAAAATATTTGCACTACTGATATTACTAATATTTTGCACTGACAAAATAAATTCTTGAATGATAATTTGTTTCCCATGTATTCCTATTGCTCAAAAATATGAAGCTGATCAAATTCAGGTTTCAGTGTCTTAGTACATGGGCTTATTATAGATATATGTCTGGTAAATGGTTGAAGCCATTGCATTTCCTTATGATTATGGTATGGATAGGACTTATTACAACCCGCTCCCAAATAGTGTGAAAAATCGTTTAGCCAAAAAAAAGTCGCCCGGCCGACTAGGTGTCCCTTATTTCCATTTCAGGGAGTTGGCAACCCTACGGTGTGAAATGACTTGCTTCCGCGTAGGAGTAGCCTACCTGGCTAGTTAGGCACAGCCATTGCTTTTTCTCAAGAGAAGTTTCTTTACATCTTGCACAGTAATCTACAGCTTTCTTTCCACACTTTCTGGAGTCCAACGACAGATTGGGTCTCGGCATGTTCCCGAATCAAGTAAGTCTTACCTCCGAGAAAATGACACGCAGGCATTACAGGTATTGTTTTGAATAGAAGAACATGGTGGCAGATTTGTTAACACGGGTGAGGCCAGCCTTGCTTTTTGACACTCGAAACGGAAATGGAACGATTGGCAATATAGGCGTAATTCAGGTGAATATTGTTCACTTTAGGATTGCATGACTGATTTTGTTATTCGTTTGGCTATGAAATCGTTTGTTTTCATGGTTGGAAGAATTGTAGGCTATTCGAAAATGTTGCGGCATGTGATTAAGACGTTGTTATGTTGTTATGCATACACCTAAATGAAGGTATAGTAGAGGTACACTTTTGTTCTTTAAGGAACATATCTCCCACATGTACACTGAAAATACAATAATGGTCTATTTGGGTACTAATAATTAGCCTAGAACCCACCAGATGGGCAAGCGCAGGAGTTCTACCTTTTTAAAAAACTACATTCAGAAGGTGCGGGGGTCACTGCATTTACTGCATAGACCCATATCTTTATATATTGTACTGTATTTTCTGTGAAACAATGTTCCCAGCAATTGTTGCTGTGTTTCCAGTGTGGGGCGGCCGTACTTTGCTAATCAACTGTTCGTCGCTCTGTATAAGAGCGCCATTAATATCAATGTAATGTAATGTAATACTTTTGCTCACCGTAAAATTGCGTCGTCTGAGACAAAAGTTTATATGTTTTAAGTTATTTAACCAATCTAGATAAAAAATACCAAGAAATAAAAGCTTAAATTCGGATCTGTCGTCGCATCTACATCTTTTGACCTCAAACTGTCTTCAGTGTACGGCAAAAACAAAGGAATTGACCTTGCTGTTCCAATACTTTTTGAGGGGGTATATTATGTCTGGGATATTCAAGAATATCGTGAAGTTTGCTGATAACAGTTTGTTCTATTTTCATTTTGTCCATTGAAAGTTATGATTTTTATTATTTTCATAATTGAATGTTTAAAGATTAACAAAGTGAACAAACTGCATCAGTTGGAGTACTGACAGTGCAGGGGATTTCCAAACGCTACTTTCACTTTCAACCGAATCCACAAAAGCGGTTACCTTTCTATAAGTTACTTTTTTACACATGCAGTAGTAATACCTCCTGCTGAGAGAATACTGAAACTCACATATTCAGATTTTATATTTTGGATGGAATGAGAATATGTTATTTTATGAATTACGATACATGGACATCTATCAAGCACACAGTAAAGTATTATTATTATGTGTTTCATGAACTGTGATCGAGTGCATTTTACTTTGTTGTCTAACTCTGTTGGAGTTAAATTAATCCTGCTTATTTTGTTGTGCACAGGAATCTGCTTTCAATGATGTGGCAAATCATATGGCATTTGTGGATGTGGATGGTAAGAAACAAATATTTAGCCTCATTATCTTCATTGTTATGAATCACATCTTGTTGTGTGCTTCTGTTAGCACATGTACAGTGGTCTCCTGAATTGTTGGCACCCCTGATTGGCAATACACTTCCTAATGACAATCAGAAGGTAACGTTTGTCATTATCATTTTAAATATACAGGTGCATCTCTTTTTTTGTAATTTTCATACATTCTAGATTCATTACACAAAGTTATTTATTTCAAGCCTTGAGGATTACGGCTTACAGCTCATTACATTACATTACGTGACATTTAGCAGACGCTCTTATCCAGAGCGACGTACAACAAAGTGCAAATCAATCATGAAAAAAGAAAGAAAAAAGAAGCCGAACAGAAATGTACTGTTATCAAGATAGTCTTTTGTACAAGTAGTACTAATGCTGGAATAACTATCTACTGGCTTCAGTAGAAGCCACAAAATTCATTATGTGTTTGGCTTCAGCCTGGGTAATAAGAAGACAGTGGGAGAACGGACCTGAGACGTCTAAACGCTTGGGGAAACGATGTTAATTGAAATGGTTTCTTAAATGGCATGGTCATGGGTTCTCAACATCTCATGCAAATTACATTGCAGAGTTAATTATTACTTAATAAATTACTTAATTTCAGATTTCATGAGAAATTATATGAGAAGTTAAAAATGTTCTCATGTTCCAAGATGAAATAATATACAATATGTGATGGTGTAAAGTGTAGACACAAAGGCAGGCTCTGCTCCCTATCAGCTGGCCGCATAGATGAACCTCTCCACTCCTCGGGCTGCTGATATGGGGACATTAGAGACTGGTACCTGAGCTAGCACTCCAGTGGCAACATACAGTGGAGGAGCAATGCAAGGTGCTGTGTGCATTCAGCCATGAGTGCCTGGACCATCCAGTCACAGTTAAGACCCGGAGACGACCCTGGTGTGCTTAGTTTCCATCAACCGGCAAACATAACCGTCACCCTGATGTAGATCCAGGCTAGTTACAGGGGACATGTGTCTTGTGGCCACTGGGTCAACCTGGCCCTCATCATGGGCCTGCTGCTGGAGGATACCTCTTGGTCATGTGGTTGAGGGAAGGTATTTTCCTGCTAATATGCTGGAGGGCTTTAGGTCCAGGGAGAGAAACTCAGTCCAAGTTTCTAGTGCAATAATTGAAAGATTGGAGCTGATCAGGACACAACCAGGCACACCTGGAGATTGTGAACTGCTCCTGGCCACAACCCCTCAATCACATGGGCTGCATTGGAGTAATGAGGCCAAGATCAGCTGCCTGTGTTCTTTCCCACCACCCCGTACCCTTCACTGTTTTTTGTGAGAATAAATCAACCTCAGTCTCACTAAAACCTTTTGCTGCCTGGTTTTTGACGTGGCATCTCACAGTCTCTGGTATTAATCTCAAGAACCATATGTTCAACTATGCTGAAACCTACACGATAAGGGACATTGAATAAAAAAAATCACTGCAACATGTTGCAACATGACAGGTCTCAGGATGATATACCCATCTTTCTGAATGTGCTGTCATATCCAGAGAAATGAATTACTTCAGATAGCAGATATGCACTCAGTGAGCACTTTATTAGGTAGACCTGTACACCAGGTTGTTAATACAATTAAATCTGCCAATCATGTGGCAGCAACTAAATGCATAAAACCATGAAGACATGGTCAAGAGGTTCAGCTGTTTTTCAGACCAAATGTCAGAATGGGGAAGAAATGTGATCTAAGTGACTTTGATTGTGGAATGATTGTTGGTGCCAGAAAGGGTGATCTCCTGGGATTTTCATGCACAACAGTCTCTAGAGTTTGCAGAGAATGGGCAGACTGGTCAAAGCTGACGGGAAGGTGACAGTAACCCAAATAACCACACATTACAATGTACAAGTATGCAGGAGAGCATCTCTGAACACGCAATGTGTCAAAACTCTAAGTAGATAGACTACAGCAGCAGAAGACCTAATATCAAATAAAGTGCTGAGTGTATATTTCAAAATATTTTCGCTGCACCATGTTTTCTCATCCATGACTGCTGTATTAGGTAAAAAAAAAAAAAATGGAGGATATACACCCATCTTTCTAAATATGCAATCATACCCTCAGATGGTAGATGTTCAATTGAAAGCAGAAATAACTAAATTTTAATTTGTAATATTTAATGTGCTGCAGGTATATCTGTTGCTCCTGTTCTGTGACCTCTCCTATTGCTGTGGAAGTGCAGAATATTTAATTAATGGAGAGTGTTGTCCGATGTGCTCACCTGGTAAGTCACTATCTTTTATCAAAATAAAGCTTCTACTGCAGTAGATGTTGGCTTACAGGGATTAAAAAATGAAAGCACTCTTTATTTTTTTGTCATTGAAATGTCATTTCAAAGGGTACATTTTAGCTATGTTTTGTGATTAATCTTTCGCACAAGGGAGCATGTTTTTGAGCACTGCACAGAACACAGAACCACCTCCTGTGATCTGTGCACTGCCGGATCATTCATGTCGGTGCCCAACGATCTTCTTCATTGTTTCCCTTGTACAGTCTGTGACCCAGGTGAGAAACCATTCATATTCAGCCAATGTGTTTATTCATGACACGGCCATTTGCAACTTGCTTGACTGTCATTTTTTGGTAGTGTGGTAATACGGGTCTTTATTCTCCGTTCAGGTTTTGGTTTAAAGACAGACAGGGAGTGCAGTCCCACCTCTGATGCAGTGTGTGGGCCTCTGGATCAGCACTACTGCACTGAGGCAGATCATAAGAAGGGCTGCAGATTAGCACAGAGACACAGTATCTGCAGGCCTGGGACATTCATCAGACGCAATGGTGAGAGTGCATCATATCCGCCATCTATGGGGGGGGGGGTTGTTATTGGGTCATCTGCCCCCCAATCCTGATTCAACACCAAAATAATCATGATGGTGAAACTGCATCCCACAGTCAAAAAACATGAGCTCCCTGAAATGAACTCATGAAAACAAACAATAATCCAAGCAGTACATTACCTAACATTACAGTCATTTAGCAGACACTCTTCTCCAGAGCGACGTACAATAAAGTGCAGATCAGAACCATGGACAAGTGTGTTAAAGACCCAAGAGGAAAGTACAGTTCCAAGTCCTTGAGTGATCACTTAGATGAAACCTTACATTTTACATTTACATTTAGCAACTAGCATGCCATGGTTGGCAGCTAGAATACTAAAATAATTAGGTATCAGTACAATTATAACCTATAGCGTACACATGGCTGATTACTGCTTATTTTATTTATTGCTTTCAACTAATTATAACAGTAAATACAAAAAACATTTTTTAATGTTTCCTATGATTCCTTCCATATGCCTTTCATCAAATTAGTTCAGCTCCATGCATGTCTTTTGCGTGAATATTTTAGGCACATGTCACCCTGCCAGACAGCTAGCTCATAAGCCAAGTATATACAAATATATATATATACATTTTAAAACAGATTAAACAGTTGAAACAGGTTGTCCTGCACCCTGTGCAGTGTAGATTGGTGCATTTTTTACCCCATCTTCTGTCGGGGTATGGTGTAGTTCCTCTCATTTCTGAGCGGTTAGCAGAGGCCACTTGCTGCATGATCTGCTTCTGTTAATGCAGGTTGGGCTTTGTGCATGTTAATGCTCACTTTAAATGTGCGTTGTGTGGGAAATGTTCTTCTTTTGTTTATAGCCTTTTCTGTTTTGCTAAATTAGCTCACTTAACTGCTCAGTCTACTTTTCTGAAAACTTCTTCAGAAGATTTTAAATGTCTTAACATGCCTTCCAATATTTACTTGCACAGGAACAACATTGACCAATACCGAATGCGAAGAATGTTGTGACAAAACGTTTTCAAATAAATCTTCTTCGCCATTCTGCAAACCACACACAGAGTAAGTTTCCTGCATTTATTCCCAAATTACATAAATTGGGTTTGATACTAAATATAACCCTGATGACTATTTGAGATTTTCTTTTAATGTAATTACTTTTCTGACAGTTGCCAATCCTTGGGAGTTCAGGAAATTACAGCTGGAACAAACACATCAGACAGTGTATGTGCAACAAGAAATGATCTTGTTACTGTGCTTGTGCCTGTGGTGCTTGGAGCAGGACTATCAGCTGCTTTCATAGCAATCATTTTAATTTTAAGTAAGTTTCTCCCATCTATCTGATACGACTTAAAATATATAAATACCAGAAATATTTAAAGAGTATTGTGGTTTACATGGCAGTTTGAAGTTGACTGTGTTACTTGTATTCTATGAACAGGAAAGAGAAAGAAGAGGCTGCATGTGGTAAAGTCTGCTCTAACAGGTTAGAGCCATTCTGTTCATTTACAATATAATGAGGGTTAGTTTCAGTTAATGCATTATCGTCAATTAATCACCACTGTAATGACAAACCAAAAACTGGAACAAAGCAAAAACACATCAGTGAATGTGGACCAAGATATTTTCATGTTCTCATAGTTACTGTGGCTGTGCTGCTTGTATTAGAAGTATCAGTTGTGATTTTAAGAACCATTCTCATTTTAAGTAATCTACCAATCTGTCTGAGACCTTATTTTTTAAAGTTGACAATTATCTATATTCTGTGAATAGAAATCCTCATATTTACACAAGATATGAGTGGTAAGCATACTAGATTTTAAAGAATTAAAGATGGACATCAAAAAATGTAAATAATTAACCAGTATTTTGCTTTCAGAGAGGAGAATGAATAACAAGGTATGTGTGAAACTTTTCACATACATTTTTCTACATTTTAAATTACATTTGAAGTGCAGAATTGGCTAATTGCTATCATGTTAGTTGATTTAATTCTGGAGTCACTCCTGGTATTGATGAATGAAGTGATACTTTTCAGGTAGTACTGTATTTACTGAGATAGATTCTCCACTTTTCTAGGAAATGGAAAGAAAAGACATGTTAAACCAGCCGCAGGATGAAGGTAAAGGAGCGTTGATGAGGGAAATAACGAAAGTCACATGACTGCCCCTACTACAGTCTGTATGGACTTGTATAACAAGTTAAAGCCCTTTTGATTCTGTTTATGAGCATATTTTCATTTTATTGAGGGGTGCTTTCAGTTGATGTATTCCTTCATTAATGAAACACCAGTTTGAAAATCCATCCATCCATTATCCATCTTATCTAACCTAACTATTCCTGGTCAGTGTTGTAGGGCGGGCAGGAGCCCATCCCAGCATGCAGGCGAGAGGCAGGAATGCATCCTGGACAGGTTACCAGTCCATTGCAGGGCACGTAACATTCACGCCTCCACTGATTCCTTTAGGAAAAGTAACCTAATATGCATGTCCATTCGCTATGGGAGGAAACCAAAGTATCCGGAGGAAACCCAAATGGACATGGAGGAAATATATAAACATACTCCAGAAAGAAAGATTTGAGCTGGGATTTGAACCTGTGACCCTGCTGTGCCATAACATACAATCAGCATTTGAACTCTTAACTCCAGCAAATCAGAATATTAAACTGAATGGGAGGACAAGCAATCGACACAATTGCTAGTCAATGGAATCTTGAAGAAAATTGAAGGCCAATTTCCCCAGCAACTGTGGCATTAGAATATTGCCACTGGCCACTGCCAGACCCGCGAAAAGGTCCTGAGTAACAGAAATATGTCCGCCGCACAAGGGTTAATAAGAACTGTATCATTCACATGATCAAATATTAATATTTTATATGTAAATATGTATAGTGTATATGTAACTTTTATACTGAGAACTGTAAGGGTAATTTTCTTAATTGATTCTTCATTGACAATGTGTGTTAACATAAAGACAATCACGTGATTATAAATAACCTTTTAGTGATAATTCTTATTACTATTAGACCACTTTCTGAATTAAGTGCTTACTAGGAGTCTTTCTCTGTCTCTCTCCCAGCAGACAGACAGCCTTTCACCTTAATGTCTCTGCTTCTCAGCCTAGCACATTCTGGTCTTACAGCAAGGTCAACAGGGGGTATTCAGAAGACAAAATACTGATAAATGCTCCTGGCCAGCTTCATTTCTTTTTGTTTTGGCAAAGCCCCCCCTTCTGGAAAAGTGTGTATAAGAGTCTTACTGTTTCTGATTCAAATCAGAAAGCTACAGCTATCGTTGTTTTTACTGGGATCTGTTTCATCAGACAATGCTCACCTGTGAAATGTTAAAAATGGCATTTTCCCCCTAACAGAACAAAGTGTAATTAATATGATTTTTTATTTGATACATGCATATTTCTGTCTGAAAATGGTATCACGTATTTTGTGAAGCGAAACTTATTTTTGTGCTGGTAGCAGTTGAAATTGTACTTCCCTCTAGGGTCTTTCAGTACACTTATCCCTGGTTTTGGATATGCACTTTGCTCTTGTTGTATGTCGCTCTGGATAAGAGCGTCTGCCAACTGCCTTTAATGTAATGTAATGTAATGTAATGTAATGGTATTGTCGCCTTGTAATATCAGCCTGATTGCTTGATATGCAAAATTACAAAACTACCTAATACTACTATGTATCAACAGAGAGAATATATAACTAGATGTGAACTGAAATATACTAATGTACTTCCTTCCCATCTCAAGTTTTCATTTAAAAAACAAAACAAAAAAACGATTGGGGAATTATTCTAATCTGAGTAGTGCGATGCACATTTTCTTCCTCATTTATGTAAATTTAGATTGCATATTTTAACACCACAATCGTCCCCATGTCCTTCTGTAATAAGCTTCACTGTCTTGGACTATAAAGCCCTTGAGTGCACTGTTCGAGGCTAACTACTAGTTAACAGCTCCGTGAAGCTAGCAACTTCAAGCATCCAGTTTAACCCAAGACCAAGTTGTTTGTTTTTATGGTTCAAAGGACAAACACAACATGGTGTCAGGAACTAAAGGCGTCCATTTTTCTGCACATAATAGGAGAAGATGCATTGGACATTTACAATAGCTTTCATATTGACAAGGAAACTTTAACATTGTGAAGAGAAAAGTCCCCAAAGTCAGGATTTTAAATGTGGCGGGTGTGGAGGCACGCATATGCCTAGATTGTGCCCTGCTCATGGAAAAGTGCTTTCAGAGGATGGTGTCAAGCCAGAGCCAAGGAAGACGTCAGCCATAGTGAACATGGAACGTCCACAAAACAAAGAAGAACGATCCAGAAAAAAACACTAGGATTTCGGCTGACGTTTCCCAGTATGGCCTAGGTGCAGTACTGTTGCAGATGAGTGATAACAGCTGGCAGCCTGTAGCCTATGTGTCTCGTGCATTGACAAGTGCTGAAGTCAATTACGCACAAATTGAAAAGGAACTTTTAGCCAGCACATACGCCTGTGAACGTTTCCACTAGTACATACAGTGGTGTGAAAAGGTGTTTGCCCCCTTCCTGATTTCTTTTTTTGCATGTTTGTCACACTTAAATGTTTCAGATCATCCATCCATCCATCCATCCATCCATTATCTGAACCCGCTTATCCTGATCAGGGTTGCAGGGGGCTGGAGCCTATCCCAGCATACATTGGGCGAAAGGCAGGAATACACCCTGGACAGGTCGCCAGTCCATCGCAGGGCACACGCACCATTCACTCACACACTCATGCCTACGGGCAATTTAGACTCTCCAATCGACCTAACCTGCATGTCTTTGGACTGTGGGAGGAAACCGGAGCACCCGGAGGAAACCCACACAGACACGGGGAGAACATGCTGACGGGGAGAACACAGAGAGGCCCCGGCCGACGGGGATTCGAACCCAGGACCTCCTTGCTGTGAGGCGGCAGTGCTACCCACTGCACCATCCGTGCCGCCTGTTTCAGATCAAACAAATTTAAATATTAGTCAAAGACAACACAAGTAAACACAAAATGCAGTTTTTAAATGAAGGTTTTTATTATTAAGGGAGAAAAAAAATCCAAACCTACATGGCCCTGTGTGAAAAAGTGATTGCCCCCTAAACCTAATAACTGCTTGGGCCACCCTTAGCAGCAACAACTGCAATCAAGCGTTTGCGATAACTTGCAATGAGTCTCTTACAGCGCTGTGGAGGAATTTTGGCCCACTCATCTTTGCAGAATTGTTGTAATTCAGCCACATTGGAGGGTTTTCGAGCATGAACCGCCTTTTTAAGGTCATGCCACAGCATCTCATTAGGATTCAGGTCAGGACTTTGACTAGGCCACTCCAAAGTCTTCATTTTGTTTTTCTTCAGCCATTCAGAGGTGGACTTGCTGGTGTGTTTTGGATCATTGTCCTGCTGCAGAACCCAAGTTCGTTTCAGCTTGAGGTCACGAACAGATGGCCGGACATTCTCCTTCAGGATTTTTTGGTAGACAGCAGAATTCATGGTTCCATTTATCACAGCAAGTCTTCCAGGTCCTGAAGCAGCAAAACAGCCCCAGACCATCACACTACCACCACCATATTTTACTGTTGGTGTGATGTTCTTTTTCTGAAATGCGGTGTTACTTTTACGCCAGATGTAATGGGACACACACCTTCCAAAAAGTTCAACTTTTGTCTCGTCAGACATTTTTCCCAAAAGTCTTGGGGAACATCAAGATGTTTTCTGGCAAAATTGAGACGAGCCTTAATGTTCTTTTTGCTCAGCAGTGGTTTTCGTCTTGGAACTCTGCCATGCAGGCTATTTTTGCCCAGTCTCTTTCTTATGGTGGAGTCATGAACACTGACCTTAACTGAGACAAGTGAGGCCTGCAGTTCTTTGGATGTTGTTGTGGGGTCTTTTGTGACCTCTTGGATGAGTCGTCGCTGCGCTCTTGGGGTAATTTTGGTCGGCTGGCCACTCCTGGGAAGGTTCACCACTGTTCCATGTTTTCGCCATTTGTGGATAATGGCTCTCACTGTGGTTCGCTGGAGTCCAATAGCTTTAGAAATGGCTTCATAACCTTTTCCAGACTGATAGATCTCAATAACTTTCTTTCTCATTTGTTCCTGAATTTCTTTAGATCTCGGCATGATGTCTAGCTTTTGAGGATCATTTGGTCTACTTCACTTTGTCAGGCAGGTCCTATTTAAGTGATTTCTTGATTGAGAACAGGTGTGGCAGTAATCAGGCCTGGGTGTGGCTAGAGAAATTTAACTCAGGTTTGATAAACCACAGTTATGTTTTAACAGGGCGGGGCAATCAGTTTTTCACACAGGGCCATGTAGGTTTGGATTTTTTTTCTCCCTTAATAATAAAAACCTTCATTTAAAAACTGCATTTTGTGTTTACTTGTGTTGTCTTTGACTAATATTTAAATTTGTTTGATGATCAGAAACATTTAAGTGTGACAAACATGCAAAAAAATAAGAAATCAGGAAGGGGGCAAACACTTTTTCATACCACTGTCTGTCCGTACGTCCGTCTGTCTGTGCGTGCTTCCCCCTAGTGGCCAGATATAACATATTTAGAGTACTTAAGGGCACGCCTGGATGACGCTGCAAACATAGACAATACACGCACACTCATTCATTCATTCATTCTTTAAACACCGTTAATCTGGAAGACCGGATAATTTGAACTTTGAACTGATGTATTTGGCTGGATACCAAGCTCTCTTTTCGCACACATATTGAACATCTCATAAAGAAGCTGAGGGTTAAAATTGGCTTTCTTTACAGGAATAAATCCTGTTTTTCTCTTCAAACCAGGAAATCCATTGTTCAGTCCCAAATTATGTCTGTTTTTTATTATGGTGATATTGTGTATATGCATGCTTCTCCTGCCATTTTTAAGCTGCTTGATGCTGTGTATCATAGTGCCCTGCGCTTTGTAACGGGTGATGGTTTTCTTACTCACCGATGTGTTTTGTATGAAAAATTGGGTTGGTCGTCGCTAACTGCACGAAGAGAGCTACATTCTCTTATATTCATCTATAAAGCTCTAATTGGTAAACTTCCATCGTATTTATCCTCGCTCCTCATTCACAACTCTATGAGTTGCCGAACACGCTCGCAGTCACACATCAGATTGCTCATTCCGCGCGTGAGGACGGAATATGGAAAGACTGCTTTTTCTCACTATGCTCCGGACAAGTGGAATAGGCTCCAGGACACTCTAAAATTGGATCAATTTGTTTCTCTAGACTCTTTTAGAGTGCTCCTCGTGGGTACCATGACTGAGAACTGCTCGTGTTTTACCTGATTTTTAGTGTCTTATCACTTATCTGTTTTTTATAACTTGTTTTTTGTCTGCTCTTATCTTGTCTGTTGCAACCTGTATCTTTTATATATGTTTTTTTGTAAACAGGGCACCCTTGAAAATGAGAGCTTGCTCTCAAGGGACTTCCCTGTATAAATAAAGGTCAAATAAATAAAAAAAATGTACAAATGACAGACTTCCAGTATAGAACAGTCCAGTCCAGCTTCGCTGAGCTTTCGTTAACGTATTTCAGGACAGCCATAGCTTTAGCAAGTAACTTAGACAAACAGCCGAAATTTAAAGTAATAAAACATTGAGCCTATCTAAGAGAAGATACTTTCCAGCTTGCATCGCAATATTTGGACTTTCTTTGCACACTTTCTGGAGTCCAACGACAGATTGGGTTTCGGCATGCTCCAGAAGCAAGTAAGCCTTACATTCCGAGAAAATGACACGAAGGTGTTGTTCGAATGGAACATGGTGGCATATATATATATATATATATATTTTTTTTTTAACACGGGTTAAATAATATTAGGCTATTAGAAAATGTTGCGGCATGTGATTAAAACGTTATGTTGTTATGCATACACCTACATGAAGGTATAGTAGAGGTACATCTTTGTTCTTTCAGGAACATATATCTCCGGCAGACACGCACGATGTTTTCGAAGTTATTGAACCAATCTAGATAAAAAATACCAAGAAATAAAAGGTTTTCGGATCTGTCGTCGTTTGACCTCAAACTCAACTGTCTTCAGTGACAGCAAAAACAAGGGAATTGACCTTGCTGTTCCAATACTTTTTGAGGGGATATATTATGTCTGGGATATTCAAGAATATCGTGTATCAGTTTGCTGATAGCAGTTTGTTATATTTTCACTTTGTCGCATGAAAATAATTAATTAATTCCGAGAAAATGACACGAAGGCATTACAGGTATTGTTCGAATGTAGTATGATGGCAAATATATTTATTTATTTTAACACGGGTGAGGTCAACCTTGCTTTTTGACTCTCGAAACGTTTCTAATGGAATGATCGGCAATATAGGCGTAATTCAGGTGAATGTTGTTTCCTTTAGGATTACATGACTGTCTTGTACTTAGGAAGGTGCATTTTGTTATTCGTTCGGCTATGAAATCGTTTGTTTTCATTACATTACATTAATGGCATTTGGCGGACGCTCTTATCCAGAGCGACGTACAACAAAGTGCGAAGTGCATACCCATTACCAGGGATAAGTGCGCTGAAAGACGGAAGTACAATTTCAACTGCTAACTGTACAACAAAGATAAGGACTAGGGCCTATTTCTTTTTTTTGTTGCTGTACACTGAAAGCAATTGAGTTTGTGGTCAAATGCCATTAATGTAATGTAATGTAATTTCTCAATGTGCAAATGGCAAGTTATTTTTGCAAGCAAGACCACAGAGATGTTTTCCAAATTGGCAGCTTTCACTTTCACTTCTCGCCTGTGGTGACTTCATCCTGTTCAGTCCAGAATGCTTTCAACATAGATAATCAACTCTGGCCCCTGAATCCAAATTCAGCCCTGAATTTACTGATTGGCCATACTGTCTTCATACTTCATATCTGACTCCATGGTAAAGGGAGGGTGGAAAACTAGCAGTTCTTGGCCCTCGGGGACCATGATCTGCTGATCCCTGCCATATAATAAGGAACAAATTGACAGTCAAAATTATAATGAAAATAACCATCTATTATTACTATTTGATAGTTCATGAGTAGGTTCTAGAATATGGATCACTAATAGGCTGACAGCGATCCTAGCGTTTACGACACGTGATGCTACTTAGCCAATCAAATCTGTGCATTCTGATAAGCACAGAGAGCCGAGTCAGTGAGTGAGACGCACAGCGGAGAGGCGAGACGCGATGAGGAGAGAGGAGAGAGGAATACATGAGAAAAAAGTAATTTCACATGGCGTACTCTAAACAGAGAAAAGTAGAGAGCGAAAACAGAGCTTTTAATCAAGAATGGACTGACTCTTACATGCTCATTCTTCCCACGGACAGTTCAAAACCAGTATGTCTCATATGTTCCGAGACCGTGGCGATTATTAAAAGCGTTAATGCGAAGCGCCGCTACGAGACAAGGCACAAATCTTTTGAGCAAACATACCCACCCAAATCCGAATTGAGGCCACAGAAAATAAACGATCTCAGTCCAATATGATCGATCCACCAGAATCGTAACACATTCATTCACTGACCAACAACGTGCTAACGAATGCTCCCTTAAAGTTGCTTGGATTTTCGGTCAACATAAAAAAACAATTTTTTTACTGATGTGTTGAGATTGTTTATTATTAAATTGGTTGAGACTGTTAAGATGTGAAATGGAGTTAACAAAAAAGAAGAAAAAGGGAAACGCTGCTACACTTTTTATTTTCTAAAATTAAGCACTTTATTTTTAGATGCACATTTTTCAATGTACTTTATTTTTAAATGCAGCCCTTATTTTACTTGAAATGAAAACTGACAAGAAATATTGTTGAAATATTATTCAATTATCCTTCATTTGATTTGACAATCAATTGTTGACTACATACAGACATTGATATTACTGAAACAATGAGGCTACTTGAAGTCATTTTCTCTCTGCCTCATCAGGATTATGTGATGCTTTTTGAAACTCAAAAAAAGTTAATATTCATTTTTAATTGAATACAATCCCTGCTCTAGAATGTAAGATCCATGGACATTCTTTTTGACCTCTCAAGATGACAAATAGTTTCTGTGTGGTTGATGGAATTTAATTTCCCTCAGCAGTGTGTGTGTTAACATAGAGACAACCACGTGATAAAAATAACCTTTTATTATAATCTTTATTACAAATTAGACCATATATGCTGAATTAAGTGCTTAGAAAATATGCTCATACTACATCATGACTTCCTTGTTTTTGTCTCCACCCCTGTGGAAAAGTGTGTATAAGTGTCTTACTATGTCTGATTCAAATCACAAGTCTTCTCACTTGTGTCAATGCAATGTGTTAATCTCTGGTTGGTACTGAAGGGTTACTGAAATTATCTAAACTAATTCCTTTAAATGTCAAATGATTCTATCATTTACTGAATCCACAAAAACAGTTACCTTTCTATAAGTTTCTTTTTTAGACATGCAGTAGTAATATCTCCTGTCGGGGTATGGTGTAGTTCCTCTCATTTCTGAGCGGTTAGCAGAGGCCACTCGCTGCACGATCTGCTTCTGTTAATGCAGGTTGGGCTTTGTGCATGTTAATGCTCAGTTTAAATGTGCGTTGTGTGGGAAATATTCTTCTTTTGTTAATAGCCTTATCTGTTTTGCAAAATTAGCTCACTTAACTGCCCAGAAAACAAAGTTACAGTCTGCATCTGGTACAGTCTGTTCTAACAGGTTAGAGCCATTCTGTTCATTTACATTACTGTTACAGTCTGTTCTAACAGGTTAGAGCCATTCTGTTCATATACATTACTGTTACAGTCTGTTCTAACAGGTTAGAGCCATTCTGTTCATTTACATTACTGTTACAGTCTGTTCTAACAGGTTAGAGCCATTCTGTTCATATACATTACTGTTACTGTCTGCATCTGTTAGTCTGTTCTGCCAGGTTAGAGCCATTCTGTTCATTTACATTATTATGAGGGGTAGTTTCAGTTAATGTATTATCTCATCAATTAATCACCACTGTAAAGACAAACCAAAAAAACGGAACAAAACAAAAACACATCAGTGAATGTGGACCAAGATATGTTCATGTTCTCATAGTTACTGTGGCTAAGCTGCTTGTATTAGAAGTATCAGTTATGATTTTAAGAACCATTATCATTGGTGATGAGGGAAATAACAAAAGCTGATATTAGATGTCACATGACTGCCCCTACTACAGTCTGCATGGACGCGTTATAACAAGTTAAAGCCCTTTTGATTCTGTTTATGAACATATTTTCATTTTATTGAGGGGTGCTTTCAGTTAATGTATTCCTTCATTAATTAAACACCAGTGTGAAAATCCATCCATCCATTATCCATCTTATCTAACCTGACTATTCCTGGTCAGTGTTGCAGGGCGGGCAGGAGCCCATCCCAGCATGCAGGCGAGAGGCAGGAATGCATCCTGGACAGGTTACCAGTCCATTACCTAGTACGTAACATTCACGCCTCCGCTGATTCCTTTTGGAAAAGTAACCTAATATGCATGTCCATTCGCTGTGGGAGGAAACCAAAGTATCCAGAGGAAACGAAAATGGACATGGAGGAAACATATAAACATACTCCAGAAAGAAAGATTTGAGCTGGGATTTGAACCTGTGACCTTGCTGTGCCGTCTGAAATCCATAACATACAATCAACATTTGAGCTCTTAACACCAGCAAATCAGAATATTATACTGAACTTACTAGCTGGAGGAGAAGCAATTGACGCAATTGCTAGTCAATGGAATCTTGAAGAAAATTGAAGGCCAATTTCCCCAGCAACTGTGGCATTAGAATATTTTCACATCGTCTCTTTGGTGATTTGTTTCAATCATGATATTAGACATGCATGAACTGAAAGAGACAAGCTTGCAGCTGTATATAAATAAATATACAGTAAAATCACAGAATTCTTCACATCCTACAAACTTGGTGTTGAGCTCCAAAAGAGGAAGCTGACTGTGCTCAGAACAGTGATGAAAAATCGGCCAGAACTCCCCAAAGAGCTTCTGAATACACAGGTCAGAGCTGTGAATTCCTCCAAATCTGCATTCATTTAACTGATCAAACATAAAGCGTTACAAGTTCATGTCTTTGTTTCTCAGCATTATGAATTTATGTTTTTGTTTCTCAGCATTACAAGTTTGTCTTTGTTTCTCAGCATTACGAGTTTATGTCTTTGTTTCTCAGCATTACAAGTTTATGTCTTTGTTTCTCAATGCAGCACTGCCTTTTTTCGGTCAAATTTAGTATGACATGAATAATCAATCATTAATAAGAACTGTATCATTCACATGATCAAATATTTATATTTTATATGTAAATATGTATAGTGTATATACTTTTATACTGAGAACTGTAAGGGTAATTTTCTTAATTCATTCTTCATTGACAATGTGTGTTAATATAAAGACAATCACGCAAGGTCAACAAGGGGTATTCAGAAGACAAAATACTGATAAATGTTCATGTCAAGCTTCATGTTTTTGTTTTAGTAAAGCCCCCCCTTCTGGAAAAGTGTGTATAAGAGTCTTACTGTTTCTGATTCAAATCAGAAAGCCGGTAAGCTTTCTCACTTTCTGTCATTTCTTTGCAAATAAATATGAAAGTTAAACTCAAGTACAGCTATCGTTGTTTTTACTGGGATCTGTTTCATCGACGATGCTCACCTGTGAAATGTTAAAAATGGCATTTTCCCCCTAACAGAACTAAGTGTAATTAACATGATTTTTTTATTTGATACATGGATATTTCTGTCTGCAAATGGTATTGCGTATTTTGTGAAGCGAAACTTCTTTTTGTGCAGGTAGCAGTTGAAATTGTACTTCCCTCTAGGGTCTTTCAGTACACTATCCCTGGTTATGGATATGCACTTTGCTCTTGTTGTATGTCGCTCTGGATAAGAGCATCTGCCAACTGCCTTTAATGTAATGTAATGTAATGGTATTGTCGCCTTGTAATATCAGCCTGATTGCTTGATATGCAAAATTACAAAACTACCTAATACTACTATGTATCAACAGAGAGAATATGTAACTAGATGTGAACTGAAATATACTAATGTACTTCCTTCCCACCTCAATGTTTCATAAAGAAAAACAAAAAAACGATTGAGGAATTATTCTAATCTGAGTAGTGCGATGCACATTTTCTTCCTCATTTATGTCAATTTAGATTTGCGTATTTTAACACCACAATCGTCCCCATGTCCCTCTGTGCGGCCATGGTTTAAATAAGCTTCACGAAGAAACTGTTAAACTATAAAGCCCTTGAGTGCACTGTTCTAGGCCAACTACTAGTTAACAGCTCCATGAAGCTAGCAACTTCAAGCATCCAGTTCAACTTCAAGCATCCAGTTTAACCCAAGACCAAGTCGTTTGTTTTTATGGTTCAAAGGACAAACACAACATGGTGTCAGGAACTAAAGGCGTCCATTTTTCTGCACATGATAGGCGACGATGCATTGGACATTTACAATAGCTTTCATATTGACAAGGAAACTTTAACATTGACTGTGCTGATGGCAAATTTTGAGGAATACTTTGTGCCCCAAAAGAATGTAACTTTTGAGAGATACAAGTTTTTCTCCGCTGATCAGAAAACCGGCATGACCAATACCTTGCTGAATTACACACCCTGAGCAAGTCATGCAAATTTGGAGGTTTGAGGAACTCATTGGTCAGAGATAGAATTGTATGTGGAATTCCTGATAATGGGCTCAGAGAAAGACTGTTACGTGAACATGAGTTAACACTGGAGAGAGCAGTTCACATCTGCAGAGCGGCAGAGACCACTCGTGCACAAGCCAAGGAGCTGAGCAGGGACCAATCGGGAGCAGCGCCCAAAACAGTTTTTGAAGCAAACAGAGAAAAGTCCCCAAAGTCAGGATTTTAAATGTGGTGGGTGTGGAGGCACGCATGTGCCTAGATTGTGCCCTGCTCATGGAAAAGTGCTTTCAGAGGATGGTATCAAGCCAGAGCCAAGGAAGACGTCAGCCATAGTGAACATGGAACGTCCACAAAACAAAGAAGAACGATCCAAAAAAAAGCACTAGGATTTCGGCTGACGTTTCCCAGTCTGGCCTAGGTGCAGTACTGTTGCAGATGAGTGATAACAGCTGGCAGCCTGTAGCCTATGTGTCTCGTGCATTGACAAGTGCTGAAGTCAATTACGCACAAATTGAAAAGGAACTTTTAGCCAGCACATACGGCTGTGAACGTTTCCACCAGTACATATATGGACAGGCCTTTGAGCTGGAGACTGACCACAGGCCCTTAGTGTCCATAATGTCCAGGCCCCTCAATGACTGTCCTATGACAATTCAGCATCTGTTAATCAGGTTGCAGAAATATGATGTGAGGATGATTTATACACCAGGAAAGTTTTCTGCTGATACACTCTCAGGTGCAGTCAACAAAATGGAATGTCCAGATGAACAGAAAAGTGCAGAAATAAAGGCTTCTGTGGACATGATTGTCACATCACTTCCGGTGTCTGCTAAGCGAACAGAGCTGATTAGAAAGGCAGCTGAGTTGGATGACACAATGAGAGAGCTCAAAAAGACCATATTGACAGGGTGGCCTGAACAAAAGCATGACTGATCAATGTCCATTACTGGACATAGAGAGCAGAGCTTTGGGGGGAGGGGTGTATATATCTATGTATATATACATATATGTAGGAGCCAAAAGATAGGTATAGGTATCTCAGCATGGATAGGATAGGTATCTCAGCTTGTGCTTCCCCCTAGTGGCCAGCTATAACAAATTTCGACTACTTAAGGGCACCCCTGGATGACGAAAGCAGCGTTTGCCGATTGAAGACAGGCGCTTACCTGAAGAACGCCAAGCTGAAATAGGTTTTTAACAAGCTTTGCTTTAGAGTTTCAATTGTTTTCATTTGTTTAGGAAAGGAAGCCATAAGCCATTTCTAGAAGTGCTTTCTTTTGTTTGGGTTGTCACGTTGGGCTATTTTTCCATGTGTTATATAGTTTATCCTACATAGCATATGCCTAGTATTTCAGCTATAAACAAAGCCTATACACGCACACTTATTTATTCATCCTTTAAACACCGTCAATCTGGAAGACTGGATACTTTGAACAAATCAAGAAGAAGCAATCAGTTACCGTGAGTAACCCAATGCAATGATAAATGAAGTGAAATTGAATTAAAGTGAACTTAGTTATAACTCGTACTCGTACAGCCTTTAGAAATAGTATACAAGGCGATTTGTGTTTTGTATACATTGGTTTTAGAAGAGCCTATCTAAGAGAATATACATTACAGCTTGCACCGCAATATTTGGACTTTCTTTACACACTTAAAGTCCAACGACAGATTGGGTGTCGGCGTGCTCCATGTATATGTATATGTACAGTGGATAGAAAATGAATACACCCCCTTCAATATTTTTATGCAGTAAAATTATTTTAATTTTAAAAAAAGAGTGCATTTAATGGACAAAACTGAAATTTCCAAATTTTTTAAGTATACACCCTCCTGAGTCAATACTTGGTGGAAGCGCCTTTGGCAGCAATTACAGCTACCAGTCTTTTTGGGTAGCTCTGCACAAGGTTGGTGCACCTGGACTTGGAGATTATCCCCTACTCCTCTTTGCAGAACTGTTCAAGCTGGGAGAGGTTTGTTGGTTTGCGCTGATGGACAATAACCTTCAAGTCATTCCACAAGTTTTCAATTGGATTTAGGTCAGGGCTTTGGCTTGGCCATTCCAGCACATCCACCTTGTTCTTTATAAGTCACTCAGTGGTAGCTTTGGCCTTGTGCTTTGGGTCATTGTCCTGCTGGAATATGAATTTTGGACCCATTCTCAGTCTCCTTGCAGACTTCTTCAGGTTCTTCTCCAGAATATCCCTGTATTTGGCCCCATCCATTCTCCCTTCAATGTTGACAAGTTCCCCAGTCCCCATAACATTATGCTGCCACCACCATGCTTCACAGTCGGGATGGTGTTTTTTTGGTGATGAGCGGTGTTGGGTTTTTGCCAAACATAGCGTTCGGCATTCATGCCAAAAAGTTCTATTTTGGTTTCATCAGACCACAAAAGATTCTGCCAGTTTGTTGCAGGTTCCCCAAGGTGTTCTTTTGCAAATTTCAAGCGGGCCTCCTGGTGGACCTTTTTGAGAAATTGCTTTGATATAGTTGTATGGTGCACAAGTTTCCCTCTGTTGGCCATCCTGGAGCTCTTTCAATGTTGCCATTGGATTCTTGGTAGCATCTCTAACCAATTGTCTTCTCTCCCGGTCATCCAGTTTAGACGGATGCCCTGATTTTGGCAGACTGTGAGTGGTGCCATGCACAGGGGGTGTATTCATTTTCTATCCACTGTGTATATATATATATATATATATATATATATATATATATATATATATATATATATATATATATATATATATATAAATAATATGAAACCGCATGTTTGCCAAAACACCTACACATTTAAAAGCATGAATACACTCCTTAAGAGACACGAAATACGCACAGACCCTTACAAGCACAATGCCACTCACGCCACCAAGTCTTTCCATTCCTAGCTTTTCTTAGTGTGGCTCATTCATACCTAAGCGTGGGAGGTACCGTGTCTCTGTGTTACCCGGTTGCTATGGACGCTCCAACCGGAGTAAGATGGCTGCCAAACATCAGCAAAGGATCAGTCAGCACTACAGCGGACAAGTCAAAAACCTTGTCCGGGATGGTAAAATGCATTTTCTAAATTAAGAGTATTGATGTTGCTCTAATCGCAACTCCTCGGCGTTATACAAATCTATTAGCGAACTAGTCTTATTTTCCTAAATGGATTAGCTCAATTAAACACTTCGATTAAACGCTCTCATGTCAATTGTTTCCATAGGTTTTGGTGTGTATGTGTATCCAAATGGTTTCTTTCGCTATGAAGGCGAGTGGAAGATGGGAAAGAAACACGGTAGGCTTACAGTTTATCTACCCGACTGAATGTTAAATACTGAGCAGCTGAAAAACACCTTTGACAATATGATTAGCTCACTGTTTGGTAGCTCGTAGTGTCGTAAACTTACTGTTAAATTAACCCAAAATGTGCAGCCTTGAATCTGTAGCGTTAACGTTAGATACAATTAATTTGACTGATCAGTCATAAACACTGCTCAAAACCCCTAAACTGGCTTCCATGCAAAACAATTTCTCACAAGTAGTAATATCTCCTTTTAAAACCCCCATTTGCCCATTGATTCCGATACAGTTAAAGAGTAAACCCCTGAAGATGTGCAACCAGGTTTGAATACCAATCCTAGGGTACCTGAAATACTGTGATTAAGCAGATTTATTAAACGCATTTACGCAATTGCCACAAAAACAAAATGAGAATAGAGTGAAAGCCTTGCACACTAAAGTTTAGATTAAAATGAACATTGTTAGAAATATGGTGTCTCATCTTTGACTTACAATAAAAGTGTTTTGCACCTGCGTATGTTGCTGTATGTTAGCTACTATATCTGTTACATATTTATATGTGTGTATGACCTTGCTATAGTTGAGTATAGTTGTTTTGATGTACTTTAATCATCTAATGAAGGATTGTGTCTGTCATATCAGGACGTGGAAAACTTCTGATGAAAGATGGCAGTTTCTACGAGGGTGAATTTGTCAAAGGAGAAATCGAAGGGAATGGGCTACGTTACTGGGCACACTCAGGTAGGCTTATTTCTGGGGCTAAAAGAGCTGCACCATGTTGGACCTCCATACATATTGTTTTGCTGTTTATTTTAACATGGTGCTGCTTGTCACTGTGGGGGTATTTTACGGACCTGGCTAACTGCGTAAGCCAGACTTCTCCGCTGAGTAAAACCCAGAACTGCGATTTTTACTTTAGTCCATGCTCCCCCCTCCACCCCAAGGTGTACCTCAGTGATACATGAAGGATACAGAAAAGTAAATAATGCTAAGCACGCACACACACACACACACACACACACACACCGTGTCTTGGGTGACCGTCACCCAGGTAATTTGACTAAGATGTGTGTTTTTACTGCAGGTGACTCGTACTCTGGGCAGTTCAAACACGGTGAGCTCCATGGGAGTGGAGTGATGCGCTCTGCCGGTGGGAAGAAGTTTGAGGGGGAATACTGCTATGGAATACGAGAAGGTATGTCATTCAACCCTCGCTCTGACACTCGTAATTATAATCTTTATTTAGCTGATGCTTTTACCCAAAGTCACTTACAGTCGATTAGACTGAGTAGAGGACAATCAGGCAGTAAGGGCAGTCCTCTGGCAGTCGGGAGGGTTGGCGGTTCGATCCCGCCCTGGGTGTGTTGAAGTGTCCCTGAGCCAAGACGCCTAATCCCCGAATGCTCCTGATGAGCTGGTTGGTGCCTTGCATGGCAGCCAATCACCGTTGGTGTACGAGTGTGTGTATGAATGGGTGAATAATAGGTTTATGGTGTTGTACTTGGATAATGGCGCTATATTTATCATTTACATAAAGGATAGCCGCGGGGCTACAAGGGGATTAGCATGCGTACATGTGTGTCCAGACTCTGAACACCATGTTTAAGCTCAGTCCTGAGCAGACCTGGTGTTTTGAGGGAACCATTTAGCCAGAGTGCTGCAGGATTCATTGTGAATGGAGCACTCTGTTGAATCCTTGAAGCAGTTCTTAATAATGAACTTCTAGCTGTGTATTAACGGGTGATGTGGCTTTCTGAATGGTCCTGAAGGTTGTCCGCAGGACCTAAGCTTCACATGCATTATTATTCAGGAAGTTGTGGGTTTTATTTGTGTCCAGGGCACGGGTGCTTCCTGGATATGGAGGGCCACACGTACGAGGGCTCGTTTCATGAGAATCAGAAGCATGGAGAAGGCATAATGAATTACAGGTAAAAGAGGGCTTAAATGCATTACCGCAGCCTTTTTCTATAATCTAATGGGAGAACCAGGCCCAAATTATGGTGAGTGAATTTGTACGATAAAAAAATGTTACTTTCTTGGCTTTAAGTAAGTCTTCTTAGTAGGCTTCTTAGTGATTGCAGTGCTATTCGGAGGTATGTGTGTGTGTACGTAACATTATTATCAATTAATGTCGATAATAAGTTGAGCATCTAGTTATATTAATGGAGCTATACATCTATACAGCTATACATCTAGCTATACATCTAGCTATATTAGCCCCATCTAGGTATGGGGGCGACATGGCTCAGGCAGTAAGAGCAGTCGTCTGGCAGTCGGAGGGTTGCCGGTTCGATCCCCTGCCCGGGCTGTGTCGAAGTGTCCCTGAGCAAGACACCTAACCCCCAAATGCTCCTGACGAGCTGGTCGGTGCCTTGCATGGCAGCCAATCGCCGTCGGTGTGTGAGTGACTGTATGAATGGGTGAATGAGAAGCATCAATAGTACAGCGCTTTGGATAAAGGCGCTATATAAATGCCAACCATTTATATTAACAGAGATATATAGCTATACATCTAGCTATATTAACTGTTTATGATGTTTATGTTAACTGTTTATTTGTTCTGACTCAGGAATGGTGATCAGTACGAAGGCGACTGGCTGCTGGATCAGAGGCAAGGCCACGGTGTGATGCGCTTTGAGGATGGCTCCATTTACGAGGTCTGTGATATACGTGTGTCCTCTGCTCTGTCTGGGAATGAAAAGCCTCTAAACTTACAGACTACTGTGCAGGTCTTACGTTTTCTTTAACATACATTTCTTACGTCGTATCCGTCATCTCCTAACGGAGAAAGCCACCCAGCTCCTAGTCCTGCCTGGATTACTGCAGCTCCCTCCTAGCCGGTCTCCCAGCTTGTGCCATCAAGCCCCTCCGGCTGGTCCAGAATGCTGCAGCCCGCCTGATCACCAGTCAGCCCAGGTCGGCTCATGTCACCCCACTCCTCATTGGCCTCCACTGGCTTCCTATTGCCGTACGCATCCGCTTCAAGGCCCTAGCGTTGGCATTTCTGGCTGCCCCACCTTATATTCAATCCTTAATCACTCCCTACTCCCCAACTAGACCACTCCGGTCTGCCAGCTCTGGTCGCCTTATGGTTCCCTCTCTACGAGCACCTGGCAGTCGAGCTGCACATTCACGCCTGTTTCTGTTCTGGTTCCTCAGTGGTGGAATGACTTGCCTACCACTGTCAGGATAGCAGAATCCCTCCCCCTGTTTTGACGCAGAGTAAAAACACCTTTTCAAACTGTACCTTAGTCCTACATCCTGATTTTTTACTAGTTATGGATGTGATGCTTTAACTTGTGGAAGAACCTATGCACTTGTAAGTCGCTTTGGTTTAAAAGTGTCTGCCAAATGACTAAAATGTAAAAATGTAATGTAAGTAACAGACCACTTTTCTGTAAAATCTTGCTCAAGGCTGTCTGGGATTACCTAGAGAGTCAGAAGCAAGTGAGACAGCCGGAATAACTGTGTCAAGTTCTCCAATATGTTTGGTGCAACCTACCAGCTGATTTGTGTATACTGTACAACTGCAGGACAGTGTACCTTTTAAAGGCAGAGAGTGGTTACAACAAGTATTGACTGGATTTCATTTTTAACTGTTCTCTACACTTTATATAAAATTCTTTGGTATTTAGAAACTGTTCATTATTTTTGAAAGCATCTTCATGTTGGAAAAATTTGTTTACATAAGACTTTTGCACAGTGCTATATACGATTACTTTTTCATCCTTTAAATAAAAAAATAAAATTTATATTTAAATAATATTTTATTACATTAAAACCAGTGCCACTTTTTAAACTTTTGTTTTTGTGACATGTTTTTCCCATCTACCACTTTGCTCTGTTTTGCTTTGTACAATTTGGAGATGTTCCTTAAGGTAGTAACAGTCTAATATTCAGTAGTAGCGCAGCAAAAACATTCCGTATAATTATAAACAAACAAAACAAAACCAAAAACGCCCCTTGGTAAAATAGCAATCAAAGTGGGGAAATGTCATGAAAGCACTACCAGGTGCACTTTATTGCTATTTTATAGTCCACCACTAGATGGTGCTGTTGTAGTGGAGATGAGGATGAATCTCGAGCATGAAAAGGAAGTTCTGCGCTTATGCTCAGTGAGTTGCAGGCAGACTACACACAGATACTGTGACATACAGTACAATAGGAAGTATACTTATATAACATGTACAGTTCCCATAGCACCTGGAGGCCCATCCCAACCGGAAAAATTACTCCTTTAAAACTGTGTTCTCAGCTGAGATTTGCTGATATTTATTGAGCCTTTGACTGACCATGACGAAAAGTTGCACAAAAAGTGTGGCTTGTCAACTGAAAGGGTGATGTAGCCACAGACGTTATGTCACCCCTCTCTCCCTCACTCTTGTGGGCAAATTCATAGAAATTTAGAAACGAGTGCCCTCTGTAGTCTCACTGTCCACATTTCTGTAACAGGAAGAAAGATTTGCCTCCGATCAGGACTGGAGATTTCTAAGTTGCTCACACTGTGTGGCCAATCACACTCGCTGTGAGCTTTGTTTTCCTACAGTTTGAACCTGCCAGGGCTCAGTAATGGCAAATGATTTGAATTATATACCTCTTCCTTTTGTCCTTAATTAACCTTTACCTGCTATTAAAGCATTCATTCTGGCTCTATACACAGTCGACTGAGGAAGGTTACGCTGAACAAATGGTGAAATAGAATGTATTATGTACTGTAGTGGTTAAGCATTGTGCATTTACTGTACACATTGTTGACCCTTTGTAAATCCTTTCAAAGCACGAGGCTTGCTGATGTTATTATCTTGTACTTCTTACAAAACCCTGATCACGTTATAATAGCTGACGATATTGTATGAGTAAACGTACATTATGCTTATTACACATATTCTATATGCGTGACATTGCAGGAGAAATCATTTCAGTCTTTGATCAGCATTACCAGTGTTTTTTATGTCAGTATTTTTTAGATGGTAATCCAAAGGTTAAGTACAACACCATAAACCTAAATTATACCGTACGTGAGCAAACGCAATGTAAAGTAGTTTATTTGTAATATACATTATTAATATTATATATTAATATACAGTAATATATAGTGGCTGATCATTTCTTTGACTATGAGTTGTTTCTAGAAAGCGCACTGCCAGTAACGGATGAAGAATGCGGTTTGTCTCATATTTGGGTGGCCTGCTCGTTTGGTATTTAAAGGAGACGCCCTTTCATCACCCCAGGCAGAGCCTGTATGTGGCGTTCAGAGTGCGGATGCACGTTGATTCACTCTGAGCCAGAGTGGAGTGGATCTGCAGAGCCTGATTCAGAGTGTGGATGCACGTTGATTCACTCTGAGCCAGAGTGGAGTGGATCTGCAGAGCCTGATTCAGAGTGTGGATGCACGTTGATTCACTCTGAGCCAGAGTGGAGTGGATCTGCAGAGCCTGATTCAGAGTGTGGATGCACATTGATTCACTCTGAGTCAGGGTGGAGTGGATCTGCAGAGCCTGATTCAGAGTGCGGATGCACGTTGATTCATACTAAGCCAGGGTGCAGTGGATCTGCAGTGTGAGAGCAACACGGCACTGCACTGCAAAAAGACAACTAAGTCAATCTCAACAAGTATTGTAGTCTTATATTTAGACTTAAAATCTCATATCTATTACTGTTTTGCTACTGCCAATGAGGTCAGACAGTTTTGACTAATTTCAAGATTTGCCAATGGGGTAAGAAAAGTTCACTTGCCAAGCAAGCAGTACCCTAAAATAATCTTGAGAGAAAACAATATGATTTTAAGTCTCATTATAAGACTAAAACACTTTTAACGCAGCTGTTTTTTGCAGTGTCC
Organism: Conger conger; assembly: GCF_963514075.1. Taxonomy (NCBI): domain Eukaryota; kingdom Metazoa; phylum Chordata; class Actinopteri; order Anguilliformes; family Congridae; genus Conger; species Conger conger. The sequence goes on from NC_083769.1 coordinate 43,219,385, forward strand.
TGGAGGAAAGCCAATATCTCAATATCCAAGCTTTATTCGGTTCTTGAGAGCTTTGAGAATGAACCACTGACACATTAACAAAGTTAAGGATTCTCTGCATGGTTTTTCGGGCTTGGTTTGAGATTAGGCTGCCCCATTACAGTGAGAGTTTGGAGAACAGGGTGCTTTTCAGCGCACACCCAGTTTGTGTGTTTTGGTGGCGACCCATCTCTGAAAGAGAAACTTTGTGCTTTCTGTACTCACTCACTGTCATGGCACTGAGAGTCTCCCATACCTACTCTGACATGGAACATACGGACATCCAAACTCAGAGAACATTGAGACCGTTTGTATTTCAGGAATACAAGAAGAGCACCCTTATATTTCCGATTTAGAAGTGATCCCAATCATTCGATTAAGGCAGGAGTGCACAACTCCGGTCCTTGAGGACTGGTCTGCAAGCTGGTTTTTGTTCCAACCAATTACCATAGTTTATTTTTCTGACAGCTCTATAAATTATGTTGGTTCACTCCTGTACTTGAGCTCAGTAAAATCTTTAGGATGCACTTGCAGTCTGCAGCTTTAGCTGGTGCATATACAAATGCCTGATCAAAACATAATTTAGCTAATTAAATAATTAAGAGCAGAAGTTGGCACAAAATCCTGAAGCCCTTGCTGTGCACCCCTGGATTCAGGGCAAGCCTGAAAATTATTGCTCCTAAATGTGAAAATTATTCAATTTTTTAGTGACAAATCTTAACGTTATCTAATTGTTTTCCATCACACAACCTCTGGTTAGATGAAAACAATTAGACTGTACATGAGAGACCATGTCCATTGCCTGCTCTCTACCTGCATGCTCCCACACCTGCAGTGCTTAACTGCGGGAAGATCAATACGGCAGTGAATTTGAGTCTCTTTCCTTCCTCTGCGCTCTGTACAAAAAAAGCACCTGCATGTCGTCTAATAAGTCTTCTCACGGCACTGTTCACCAGACAGGTGTGGCAGAGAGGGAGTGAGGTCTGTGAATGAGACAACCTGCCAAGCTTCAGATAGACACCACAGTGAAGCCTCTCAGTCTTAGAGTAATACACTTAGCTCTGCTTAGAGATATGCAGAATTTCACTGTGTTTGCTATAAAAAGTACACTGAACATTTAGAGTGTAAAATATGAGATCTTGGGGGAAAGAAACACTGCTAATTGTGTATATTATTTCCTTTTGTTGAATTCTTTAGATTTTGGGCAGTTGGTCATTTGATGGAATTAACAGAAAATATGAAAGAAAAAAAAAAAACTAAATCTTTGCTCGTCATGTATTCCACCTTTACAGCGTTGCTTCTTTAAGATCTCTAAGATGGCAGAATGACCTTCGGTGTTTTTATTTATTTATTTATTTTTTAATTGGGATCATTACGTGCAAGGAGAATGTGCTGAGAATTACAAAAAAAACGTAGCAAGTGTTAGACAATGCATGAAGATGATAAAATAAAGTTGTCTGTTTGATTTCTAAAAGCAGTCTACCGTCCTACCTCCCCACCCGTACGCCCCCCTCCCTCCCCCCCCCCCCCCCCCGCCCGAGCGCTGGCCTAGTTTTTCTGTGCACGTTTTCTCCCATTCTTCAGCCATGGGCTTCTTGATGTGATCAGGATTAGAAATTCAAATTGTCCGTGTCACCACTTTGAAGTAGCGGGTGAGGGTTTTGAGTCTGGGACCCTGTGGATATGCCGGCAAAGCCTGTGCATTGATCCCGCTAAACATGTTTGACTTCCCGATTTTCCCGTTTAAAGTGTATGGCTGTCGGCAGCTTCTGTGTTGTACTGCTGCACATGCTACTCACACACTCACTCATTTTCCCTGGGAAAAATGTACTGTATGCACTCAGTGATCACTTTATTAGGTAGACCTGAACACCAGCTTGTTAATGCTAATATTTAATCAGCCAATCATGTGGCAGCAACTAATTGCATAAAAGCATGCAGATGTGGTCAAGAGATTCAGCTGTTTTTCAGACCAAATGTCAGAATGGGGAAGAAATGTGATCTCAGTGATTTTGACTGTGTGATGATTATTGGTGCCAGACAGGGTGGTTTGAGTATCTCAGAAACTGCTGATCCCCTGGGCTTTTCACACACAACAGTCTCCAGAGTTTGCAGAGAATGGTGCGAAAAACAAAAAACATCCAGTGTGCAGAAGTTGTACAGGCAAAAATGTGTTGTGAATGAGAGAGGTCTGAGAAGAAGCACATTCTCATCTCACGCTTTTATTAAATAGTATTTTTTTTTAATTAATTTTAGTTTCACTGTGTGGAAAGGTGTTTTTGAATAGTCAGTTTTCAGTATCTAGTCTCGGTTCTTGGCTTTTGATTGCCTTTGGAGCCTGTTGCTGGCGGCTGTCAACATGAGGACCAGAGTTGCGCCAGTGAAAGTCAAGGAAGCCGTTACGAGACTGGGAAATAAGAAACAACAGTCAGAGACATAGGCCAAACAATAGGCCTACCGAAATAAACAGTTTGGAACATCATTAAGAAGAAAGGGAAGTATGTCTTGTCCCAGGAGCTCTCTGTGTGCCACACTTCAATATTGAATATCTGAGAGACAACGTCATTGTGTCTTTTTACCCTCCCAAGTTTAGGCGGTCATGTTACTGTGGTAAAAGTTGACATTACATCCTTGCTGTAGACCGATGCACGTGCCCTGTGTAGCTTCACATGAAGAATGGCGGTGATTATGAGCTCTCCCAGGTTAACCTCCATTTCCTGCTTCCTCTTGGTGTTCACTAATTGAAGTAATGAGAGCAGGGATTAATGCACGGCGGCTATTATCATTTGTGTCGTTGTATTGATCCCTTTTTACCCTGCGGAGTATCTTATGAATGTGATTGATTAATGATTTGTTGTTGTAAATTATCCATGCACTTATGACCATATTGATTTGAAATATCTTTTCCATGTGAATATCAATAACGTAAAATGGATGCCAGATAAACCTGAAGTATATAGCATGGGCGGAAGGCTGTGGTTTAATCTCTGAGTAACACTCCCACTGTAATAGAAAATAAATAAATAAATAAATAAATATGAGTTTAAGGGTCCCAACTTCTTTTCAGCAGCCTTGCCTTGCTTAAATACAGAATGGCTTTAGTCATTCCAAAGATTCCTTTCACTCGGGAAAAGAGAATAACTTTTTATTTTTTCCTCGACTCACTAAATACAGTATTCAATCCTTGACAGGGTCAATGGAGGAATAATCTCTTTAATGGCCAGGGGACCATGATACACTGCTCCGGAGTTGTCTTGGAAGGCTTATGGATAAACGGCAGTCCGTCCGGTGAGTGTGCTGTCTCTCTGATTCCTCCGGGGTTGGAGTAGCGGGAAGCCAGGTTCCACCCCTGCAGACTCTACCAACAGTGTGAACAAGCTTTGTTGTCATGGCAATAGCAGAGAACACAATGGCCCCTATCTACAGAGAGGGAGGAGAAAACACATCTGTGACTAATATTATAGATGTCAGATCTGTATTGTTTGTACAGTGTATCTGTTGATTCTGCAATCTGTTGATTCTGCAGTTAGTGCTGTCTCCCGTATTCATCTGTCAGTTACCTGTCAGTTACAGATGCATAACAACAGTTGCCTCCCTCTCAAACTCGCAAATGCTATAGAATTCTGACAGGCCGCCATTCCCGAAGTGATCACGTCTCGTCTTTCAAACACTTTCAACAGGCCGACCGTAGCCTAGCACACAAACCTACCCTATGACCAGTGCGTTACTTTACCTAACACAGTCCCAATATACAGCGTGATATTACCATTTCATTCACCAGAATAACATCCCGTTGTCGTTTCATCTGCGACTTTATCATTCCAGCTGCATTCTGGTATGTATGTATAATCTATAAATTCTTTATTAATAGTATTCCTTTAGAGATGACCCGGTCTTGTGATGCTGGCGGTTCTCTGCAGACTTGTGGATGTTTAAAATATTAACTAGGACAGGCTGTTTGTTGTACGGTCCCACGTGAACACCGCAGGGAGCGATGCCGGGGTGCACCTCGGCTCTGACCTCGACCCCTCCTGTCATTTATTGATGTCTGCAGATGTGGCCGCATAGTAATGGCACTATCTGCTTGGGCACGGGCTTATAAATCACACAGGGGCTTCATATTGCATTATTGATGGTCCCCGGGGAGGGATGAAAGTGTGCCTGCTCACTCGGAGAGGGGAAGGGGAAGGGCTCCCTGTTTTACCGCCAGTCGGAATGCGGCGGCGTATCGCAGGTTAGCCAGACGGGCCGGGGGTGCCGGGGGGTGGGGGGGGGGGGGTGGGGGTGAACCCCGCGGGGCTGTGACAGGTGTGGGAGCGGGGCGGGTCGAGAGGGCTCTCCGGCGGGAAGCGGTGATCAGCCGCCCGAGCGAGCGTGCGGTCAAAATGGCGGAACCTCTGAGGATGGGGGGGGGGATGGCGAGGGGAGGGGGGGGGGGGGGTGTCACGTGACTTCCAGCGGGGCACTACTCTGGCGGATGGAGGATGGGAAACGCGCGTCTGCCGTGGAGTGTCTGCTCTTGATTTATCTTAACAAGCGCAGACCTGACAGGGGTGTAAACTGTATTGATTAGAGTCCCCGGGGGGGGGGGGGGGGCTCCTCTGGCTCATTTCTGTAATGCTCTCTCTCAGCTCCCGGCCGCCATTTCCATATATATTGATTTATTCCTTATATATTATAATTATTTTTATTGCCGTCTTTCGGGCCATCATCTCTGTTGACGGTGCGCATGCAGTCCCTTTGACATGCAGCTGGGCCAGTGCTGTGCTGGAATCAGGCAAAAGTGTGTCTGTGATGAGCAAAAAAGGCTGTATAAAATAAACAACACAGATAATGAGCTATATTTTATGTCCAAACATATTGGAAAACGATATACTTTTACCCTAATACAATTACTCTAATTTTTATTTTCTTTTTATTGAGTAATACTATTTTTTATGAAAAATGTAGGTGTCAAAATTATTGGCACCCTAAAAGACTATTTTAAATCAAACCAAACAAAGTTAAATCTGCAGTAAAATTCTACTTATTTAAGTTAATCTCAGTCTTAAGGAACTGTATTGTGGCCTTCCATCACTTCCTGTTTCCCTAGGGTATAATAATGAGGTACACATGGTCGTTGACCTACACAAATCATGTAATGGGTACAAAATAAATACATAAACAGTTAAACATACCACTAACCACTGTTAGGGCAATAATCAAAAAGTTGCAAACATCTGGACCAGTTGCAAACTTGCCAGGAAGAGGACACAAGTGCATGTTGCCCCCACGCACAGAGAGGAAGATGGTGAGGGAGGCAAAGAAGAACCCAAGGACCACAGTTCAAGAACTGCAGTTGCATCTTCGGGTCTCAAAATCAACCATAAGATGCCATCTCCATACCAACAGGCTATTTGGAAGGGTTGCACGAAGAAAGCCCTTACTGTGAGAAACCAACAAATTCAAGCGTCTGGAGTTTCTGAAAGGTCATTGGAACTATGACTGGAACAGGGTGCTATGGTCGGATAAGACCAAAATTTAACTTTTTGGCCATGTACACAGTCGGCATGTTTGGTGTCAAAAACGGGATGCATACAAGGAAAAGCACCTCATACCTACCCTCAAATATGGTGGTGGATCATTGATGCTTTGGGGCTGTTTTGCTGCCAGTGGTCCAGGGGCTCTTGTTAAGATCAGTGGCAAAATGAATTCCACCAAGTACCAGGACATTTTAGCTAAAAACCTGGTTGCCAGAAAGCTGAGACTTGGCCATAGGTGGATCTTCCAACAAGACAATGACCCCAAACATACTTCAAAATCAACACAGAAATGGTTCAGTGAAAACAAAAAAAGTTTTGCAATGGCCGTCTCAGTCTCCGGATTTAAACCCTATCGAAAACATGTGGTCTGAATTGAAGAGGGCAGTCCATAAGCACAAACCTAAGGATATGAAGGATCTTGAAAGGTTCTGCATGGAGGAATGGTCCAAGATCCCGCCAAATGTGTTTCCCAGCCTTATTATAGAAATAGGCTCAGTGCCGTTATCCTTGCCAGGGGAGACTGCACCAAGTGCTAAAAAAAGGGGTGCCAATAATTGTGAAACCTTTTTTGGAAGGAAATTTCTAATTTGAAAAATGTGTCATTTTGGTCGATTCAGTTGAATGATTAATAAAGTAAAATATTTTCCACATGTTGGCAAATTATAATATATCTGAGTAATGGTATTATTTGTTTTCTACAGTCTTTTTTGCTCATTTTCATCAAGGGTGCCAATAATTCTGGACCTGACTGTATATACAGTATCCTATTCAGGATTTTCATATTCAAGTGGTACTAGAGAAAGAAGCAATGGCTTTGTAACCAGATCAATGCAACATTGAAAATCCACATTGTGTTAATTATTAATATAATCCTTTAATATTTAAACAGCTTCATTTTTTGTAATACATTTTAAATGTTGTACTATTCTTCAAGCTTCACATGCATTCAATTAAATAACCCTTTAATGATGACAAAACCAAATGTATAGCGCGCGTGGTTGAAGATAGATCACTAAAGCACAGGGGTGTTGGCTATCTGGAGTAAAATGCATGGGAGGAGCCATGTTCTCTGTTTAAACTGAAACTAGAGGGTAAGTGTGGTGAATGTGAAGATTAAATGGAGGGTGGCTTGGGCCAGCATATCTGCTCCATATTTCCATGTCTCAGTAAACCAGCGGCGTGAGGAGACTGGTGTGTGTCTCTGCTCTGGTAGACGAGAGGGAATACAGATGGTTTCTTACACAAGGAATGCCGGTTCCCATTTAGTGTCCAGAAAACCGAATCACTTGGTTCCCCTGAAATAAATTAAAAACTGAATAATGATTATTTCCCCTCAAGTGTTACTGAAGTTTAAACGCCCATTTAAATACTACTGGCTCTTTTTGGGAGGAGCCTCTAATTCCTCTGAACTTGCCCTCACGAAATATATGTTCTATAGTACTAATCAGGCGTAACGTTTCATGCCGAGCTGTGATTGTACTTAATGACTGGGAGTAGAGTTATGACAATGTGGCAGTTGAATTTGAACGTGACCGTTGCATTTGAATGTGAGGTTGAATTTGAAATGGAATGTGTCTGTGATGACATCAGCTCATGTTGCTTCATGTGCTTCAGGGGTGGCCTCTAAAATGCTGGTGGACGGTGGGGATGTTCTGGAAGTCTTCCAGGGGTCTCCGTTCAGCATGGACGTGTTCCTCCAGACGGGCGGCGGAGAAATCGCCACGGGTGAGACCGCAACTGCGCCTACTGTTACATCGTTCATTTACATTTTTAGTTATTAATGCTTTCAGACAGGTACTCTCTGCCGCTCACTTAAAGAGATCACATTCTTTTACACACGGTCCATGTGTACGACTGGAACTTTTGCTGAAGCAATTCTGCGACAGTGTCCTTGCTCACGGTTAAACAATATACAATTAGCTCCATAAGTGTTGGATCAGTACTCCACACATTTAGATTTGTGATCAAACAATTCATATGTGGCTAAAGTACAGATTTTCAGCTTTTATTAAAGATTATTTTTAGTAATTTTAGTCTGTATAGAAATTACAGTACTCTTTGTACATTGTCCCTCCCCTTTCATGGTGCCGTAATATTAGGGTCGAATGGCTTCACAGGTGTTTCTGATCAGGTGTATTTAATCTGTTGCTTAGTGCAGGTATGCTGTAAAACAGCTTACCGTATCTAGCCTTGATTCTGGGCTTTTGATTGTCTGTTATTGGCCTTTGTTAACATGAGGATCAGAGTTGTGCCAATGAGTAAAGGAAACTATTATAAGTCTGAGAAATAAGAAAAAAATGCTCAGAGACAAAGGCCAAACAAGAGGCTTGCATAAATAATCTGTTTGGAACATGAGGAAAATATAACTTTTATGAGGGCCATCTTATGAAATGGGGCATTACACATACTCTCATGATCTGTAATTTGCCTACAGAGAGTTTTTTATTATTTGCAGGCATATTTGTCATTGTTTTCATTTTTCATTTATGTGCACCGGGCAGGGTCCGAAGCTGACGTCATGTTGCGTATCTGTGCGTTTAGTCTTGTCACCTGCGGTCCATTAAAGCAGGAAGTCTGCTGGACGCTAGCGGCCCGGCGGCCAGAGTGGAGAGAGAGAGAGAACGGAATGCTCCTCTTTGGCTGACTTACGTCATTGTTGCTACGCCCTTTGTCTCTGGCCTTGTGAGTCAATGGGGATATGGGCAGCCTGCAGCCTGCCAGGTTTCTGCAGTGAGCTCACACCCGGGGTGTAGGGTTTCCTGAGGACATTGAACTGTGCCTGTGTCTCTCCCTCAGGTGCTGTGTGCTGTGCGCGGCGCGAAGCACAGGATAGAAAAGTTAAAACTGAACATATTTTCTCTGATACAAGATGGCGGAGGGAATTCTACTGCTCTGATGAAGCCATGTAGGACGCCCGGCCTCTGGGGAAATCCAGTGTGGAAAAAGAGGCCAGGTTTGGATGTTCTGCCCCTGGCGGAACTGGCAGACAACCAGGGGCGGCTAAGTGGAAAGTTCTTACTGTGGCATTGGGTGTGGTGATAGATCGGTTGTCTCATTGGCTGCCTGGGAGGCCATTTGGTGCAAGGTCTAGCTTTCCGATTGGATGCCTGTGCAGGGGGATGTGAAGAGACCACTGTAAAGGTGGGTGGTTTCTGGAAGGGTGAAGAATTCAGAATTGGCTCAGGAGGTGTTGTGGTCGGGGCGGGCGGGAGGCCTGGCAGGGTGGTGGAGTTGGGGACAGGCTCTGGGACCTGATGGTGAGGGGGTGAGGAACTGGAGAATCGTTCATGTATTGGACAGAGCTCCAGAGTTGCTGAAGCCATTTTATTTCTGTGACGGAGTGTTATAAGTAACACTGTGGTTCACTTATGGTCAGGGAAGGAACTTTTTCAGGCAAACAAAGAGGTCACGTAGATGCGACTGCAGGGTTTTAGTGTGAGCTTTTCCTGGAGAGTTTGAGTTGAGTTTAATGGTGCGTGAGTGAGGTTGCGATCTTCATGAGGCGTGTGGCCGTGTGTATACTGTACGTACGATGTCTCTGTGAGTCAGAGGGGAGAGACTGGAACGTCATTATTAGCATTGCTTCAGAAACCACGAGTGGCAAGCGCAGAAACGAGCGACTCGCAGGGAAGGGAGAGCAGAAGTGGGCCAAGCACGCGGCCCAGGGGAACTCCGATCGAATATCACCGACGTAATCTACTTCATCATATTAATTAGCATGATAAAAAGAATCATACCCTTGCAAAAAATTGTCGGATAACACACATATTAATTCTCCCTTCCAATCTATGATGCATTCCAGACACTCTTAAAAATAATAATATTATTTTATCTTTACCATGTTGTTTCCGTGTTCCGTTTTTTCACAAATGCGTTTGCTATGTGGCACTTCTAGGTGAAAGCGGACGGCTTCTCCAGATTAGTGTCGGGGTTCGGTTTAGCGGAATCCGTCCAACGTCATCTTCCTCAAACCTGTTGAAGCTTATTGAAGACATGGAGGAGAAGCCAATCCCGACGCCATTGTAAGTCCCTGAAAGACTCTAAACGCAAGACCATTAAATGGCTTAACGTGCACCTACCTTACAGAAACGATATTAATCACATTTTCATTGACTGACATCTCATTGATTGGCTTTTTCCTGCTATCCGGGAGAGCGCTAACACTGCAGCCCGCGCATTAAGACATCACGCTCTCTGGCGGCGTTCAGATAGAAGTCGTTAGACATGCGCACGCTTCTTTTTTGGCGGGGATTCGGGTGCGGATGAGGGGGCGGGGATGGGGCGACGAGGAGCTTATCGGAATTGCACAAGACGCTGAAATGTCAGTCTCTCTCTCCTTGTGCGCAGCGGGTTTGACTTTATTAGCTACCCTTTGATGGAGAGAGGCTTTGAAAGGGAGGACTCCCGAGGCACGGCCCCCGTCTCTGTGGCTAAATCCGGATTTGTGCAGACTGACTCGCCAGTCCCCGAGGGGGAGCGGGAGTCTGGGAGTGGATCATACGGCAGGGGACTCAGAGGGGCTGCCCCAAGCTACCTGGATGGTAAGAGGAGATAATCGCCGCGCGGATTCGTCATGCCCCTCTGCTTAAAGACGTCTACGATTTCTGCTCCTCTTCACTCTGTGCTAATAAGGAACACCACCCCCCCCCCCCCACCCACCCACTCACCCACCCACCCAAAACACGCGCAATTACACACACGCCCACACACACGCACACACACACACTCTCACACACATGCACGCACATACACAGTCTCGCACAGATGCATACACACAGTCTCTCTCACCTGCACACACACATACACACACACACTCTCACACACACGCACGCACATACACAGTCTCGCACACGCATACACACAGTCTCTCTTACATGCACATACACGCACACTCTCTCTCAAACACACACGCACCCACAGTCTCACACACAGTCTCTCACATACACAGACACACACACACAAACACTAACAAATACACAAATAGACATGCATGTACCCACATAAACAAGCCCCCCCCTTACACACACACACAGGCACACTTGAATACACCTGCTGACAGAGCCTTGAGTGGCCATACAGGCACAAGCTCTTGACCTGGTAAGACTTTAAATTGGATTGATTTTTTAAACCCAGCATTTCATTTCTAACTGAAGCCTGTGATTTAGCATCTTCCTTTAAATGTGTGTACTGAACAATAGCACATCTGAGGGAATAACATGTGTCTTTACCCTACTCTTTGTTCACAGATGTCCTTCAAACATCTAATACATAAACAAATGTATATTTTCATGTAGCCTTCCACAAATTGCACTAACCAGAGATTAAACCTTAACTTCGTGCTGTAATCTTTCGATTAGTAAGCAGGCTGTGTATGGTTGCTCGTGGTAGATGCAGTACACACAGGTAGCCTGGCTTTTCAATATTTCCATATTTCAGTAAGAGAAGAGGAAAGGGAACAAATTGGTAAGTGCATCCATTTTGAGAATTTATTTTATTTAATTCATCCAAAACCTTTGGAAGTAAACAATGCACGGTTGTTTTGCATGAGGCTGAGGGGAATGGAATTTCACATTTGAAACAGGTTTTCCTCCCCTGTGAGCGTGTGTTTCCCTGGGAGGACTGACCGTTGGCTGGACCGTGCGCTGTGAGCCTGACCTGCCTGGCGCCACTCAGTCCGCTTGGCTGGGGAATGTGTTTACGGCCGCGCGTGTGCGTGCGCCATGTTTAACTCCATCCTGTTCATGAGGTGTTGTTCATGAAAGGTTGTTCATAAGGTGTTGTTCAGGAAAGGTTGTTCATAAGGTGTTGTTCAGGAAAGGTTGTTCATAAGGTGTTGTTCATAAGGTGTTGTTCCTGAAAGGTTGTTCATAAGGTGTTGTTCATGAAAGGTTGTTCATAAGGTGTTGTTCATAAGGTGTTGTTCATATGGTGTTGTTCATAAGGTGTTGTTCCTGAAAGGTTGTTCATAAGGTGTTGTTTGTGAAAGATTGTTCATAAGGTGTTGTTCCTGAAAGGTTGTTCATAAGGTGTTGTTCATGAAAGGTTGTTCATAAGGTGTTGTTCAGGAAAGGTTGTTCATAAGGTGTTGTTCAGGAAAGGTTGTTCATAAGGTGTTGTTCATAAGGTGTTGTTCCTGAAAGGTTGTTCATAAGGTGTTGTTCATGAAAGGTTGTTCATAAGGTGTTGTTCATAAGGTGTTCCTGAAAGGTTGTTCATACGGTGTTGTTCATGAAAGGTTGTTCATAAGGTGTTGTTCATGAAAGGTTGTTCATAAGGTGTTGTTCATGAAAGGTTGTTCATAAGATGTTGTTCATAAGGTGTTGTTCCTGAAAGGTTATTCATGAGGTGTTGTTCATGAAAGGTTGTTCATAAGGTGTTGTTCATAAGGTGTTTTTCCTGAAAGGTTGTTCATAAGGTGTTGTTCATGAAATGTTGTTCAAAAGGTGTTGTTCGTAAGGTGTTGTTCCTGAAAGGTTGTTCACAAGGTGTTGTTCATGAAAGGTTGTTCATCAGGTGTTGTTCCTGAAAGGTTGTTCATAAGGTGTTGTTCAGGAAAGGTTGTTCATAAGGTGTTGTTCATAAGGTATTGTTCCTGAAAGGTTGTTCATAAGGTGTTGTTCATGAAAGGTTGTTCATACGGTGTTGTTCATAAGGTGTTGTTTCTGAAAGGTTGTTCATAAGATGTTGTTCATAAGGTGTTGTTCCTGAAAGGTTGTTCATAAGGTGTTGTTCATGAAAGGTTGTTCATAAGGTGTTGTTGTTGAAAGGTTGTTCATAAGGTGTTGTTCATAAGGTGTTGTTCTTGAAAGGTTGTTCATAAGGTGTTGTTCATACGGTGTTGTTCCTGAAAGATGGTTCATAAGGTGTTGTTCATATGGTGTTGTTCATAAGGTTTTGTTCCTGAAAGGTTGTTCATAAGGTGTTGTTTGTGAAAGATTGTTCATAAGGTGTTGTTCCTGAAAGGTTGTTCATAAGGTGTTGTTCATGAAAGGTTGTTCATAAGGTGTTGTTCATAAGGTGTTGTTCCTGAAAGGTTGTTCATAAGGTGTTGTTCTTGAAAGGTTGTTCATAAGGTGTTGTTCATGAAAGGTTGTTCATAAGGTGTTGTTTGTGAAAGGTTGTTCATAAGGTGTTGTTATTCATAAGGTGTTGGATGGCTGGACACACAGGGTTCGCTCCAGTATTACAAAACAGCAGCTGTCAGTTGCAGCGAGGTATCACCTCTGCTTACATATTCATGTCTGAAGCAATGCTCTTTCATCATGTCTTGATGTTACCTTTCCCAAACAAAAATATATATATATTTTATTTTTTACAAGTTGAGAGAAAATCAATCTTTTCACAGTTCATGGGGAAAAAAAACCTACCAGCCCAGCTGATTATAATTTTTTTCATCTTTTGCAGTATTAGTGAGTAATAAGATAAATACCTATTAGTTTATTGTTCTTTATTACTTACATGTGGTTGTACCCCCTGCATTGCTTTGAAAGAGTACAAAAACAAATAGATTTTGTATGAAATGAATACAAATTGTATAAATATTGCTGTTACTGGCACTGTGGCAGTAGCTTGCGTAATGGCAGACAGCACAGAAGAACAAATCTTATCCTCTATGAGCAGCTGTTTAACCCTTGGAGATCACATTCATGTGATTAGAATGTTCTTAACCTAATGTTCTTAACTGAACGTTCTAATGCTAAGGTCACAGTCACCACTGGTGATCGAAAGCAGTGGAGTTCTGGAACGCCGACTTAGAATATTGTGAAAAAACATTACAAAAGAACCTACTCTTGGAAGAGCTAAAGCAGTCTTCAAGAGACACATCATGAATTCAGTCCTTGTGTAGCCTGCTTAACAATATGACCTTTTAAATGATCAATCAGGGCTGCGGCAATTCTTAAAAGAATTTAAAACAATTTGTACAATGTGGGTGTCACAATGTATTATGGGATGTACTTCAGCCACCAGGGGTATTCATTTTATTCATTGCAATGATAGGGGCTGATACCATGCACAGTGATCTTTTCAGAATGATTATTTTCTCATTGCCTTCAATGCTGCCTCTCCCAATTTGCAAATCATAAAGGTGACCTATGAACACCAATACATACATGCAAAATAGGTATTATAGCAAGTGAGCATCGATGCTGATGGCGTTTGAGGTACAAAAGGCGTAATTGATGCTCTGATTACTGTACAATAGTGATTTTGTTTTGTTCTGCGATGTGGAGTTCTGGTTTGTGCATCTACTGAACATTAATCTACTGAACATCTTGCTTAATCTCGGGCACCTTAACACAGCTGTTGTGGCTTGGATGAAATATGCTAGGATATTAAACCATTAAAACACAGGATCAATAACAGCATGTTACAGTAGTATAGAAGGTGCTTGTAATGAGGCCCACACCTATGTAAATATGTTTCACATGCGTTTCTGACAATGCTATATTGTACAAAATTATGCATACTGGCATACACATTTGTACATTGTTTCAATGATGTAATGCATCAAATCATTTTATTTTTAACCCATAAAGAAAAAAAATCATTTTATCACTGAGATTTCCCTTGATCACAAATAGCGCTCTTTGGTTGTGCTTAATTACTGCCAGTGTATATTTACTTTGAGCCACACACAAGACAGGTGTTCGCATGGAGATGAGGCCGAGAGACTGGCACGCAGGCCCCGCCCATGTTGCGGAGGTCACATATCGACAGGATGACAGAACGCAGAGCAGTCAGTGCGCATTAAAGACGTACCCGCATCACGCTAACGGATGTAGCTAATTATGTCCCTTTCTCGCTGTAGACTTTATTCCTCCTGACAGTCCACAGCCATTCGGTTGCTGCGCGCGCGCAGTCTTTAGCAAACCGTGTGGCGTAACAGCTGTGGAAGCCGTGTCTGCGTTTTTTAAGACACGGTTGTGTCTGGAAAACTCCCCTGTCTTTGTCTTTTCATAAAGGAGCACCCCGAAACTTAGTTCTTCCTTTTGTTTATTATTTATAATTCCATTTCACACTCCGAGGTTTGTCTTCTTGCCCTCGGTCAATTGCTTAACATTTATCTCAAATAGGCAGCCCTTAAACCATGAAAGATATGATTAAAATATGTTGCGGTTTGAACATGAAGATTAATATTACATAACTATTGAAGATAAAAAATCATCAAACTGTTGATGTGTGTACGGGGAGAGGGTTTTTTGGGAGTGTGAACACAGCTCTGTGGTCCAGTTTCACGCCTGAATGCTGACCGCTGGGGGTGTACAAGTTGAATGAGTCTTTGGTGAAATTCTTTGTAGTATGTTTGATACTTTTTATGCTCAAAACATGGAGAACCTGGCAAACCTTACCCTCGTCCTTCTTCAACACAGAGCACAGTTCACAAATCGAAAATTCCATCCATCCATCCATCCATCCATCCATTATCCTAACCTGCTTATCCTGAACAGGGTCGCAGGGGGGCTGGAGCCTATCCCAGCATACATTGGGCGAAAGGCAGGAATACACCCTGGACAGGTCGCCAGTCCATCGCTGGGCACACACACCATTCACTCACACACTCATACCCACAGGCAATTTAGACTCTCCATTCAGCCTAACCTGCATGTCTTTGGACTGTGGGAGGAAACCGGAGTACCCGGAGGAAACCAACGCAGACACGGGGAGAACATGGAAACTCCACACAGAGAGGCCCTGGCCGACGGGGATTCGAACCCAGGACCTCCTAGCTGTGAGGCGGCAGTGCTACCCACTGCACCATCCATGCCCCCCCACTGCACCATCCGTGCCGCCCCAAATCGAAAATTGTAGATTCAAATTGAGCATTGAGGAAAAACATTGGGCACGATTCACAAAATAAACAGTGATTTGTAGATGTAAGTCATGATGAGGATGAGTGTACTGCAATGGGAAGTGTACACATTTGTGGTAACTTAGAAAAATACAACTGGATTAGCTAATTCGGCAGTGGCATTTGTGACCTGCATTTCGCAGATCTAATTATGTTTGAGAATGCCCATTTTATTGCTCCAGTCGCTGTTCTGCCAGAGCTCCCACAAACCGCCCAGAGAAAGGCCAGCAGTGGTCCTCTGCTGACTCCAGAATGCTACAGACCGCACGCTCAGGAGCAACATAGGACTGGCCTTAGATGCAAAACTTGATTTATTATTGCATTATCGAAAAAAGAACGAACTACTAAGTGCATTTTAATATATTCAACAGGTTCTCTGTTCCCACACACTGTACATACAGTAGCTCTGTGAGCAGAAATAGCACAATACAGCAGGCATGATTTAAAAAACAAACATTATTAAGAAAATCGGGGGGGGGGGCACTTGGCTCAGGCAGTAAGAGCAGTCGTTTGGAGTCGGAGGGTTGCCGGTTCGATCCCCCGCCCGGGCTGTGTCGAAGTGTCCCTGAGCAAGACACCTAACCCCCAAATGCTCCTGACAAGCTGGTCGTTGCCTTGCATGGCAGCCAATCGCCATCGGTGTGTGAGTGTGTGTATGAATGGGTGAATGAGAAGCATCAATTGTACAGGCGCTATATAAATGCCAACCATTTAACAGGGCGTTGCTACAAAAGAGTCAACTTTCCCTGTATAAATAAGGGTTAATAAAAGAATACTAATTTGAAGCACACACAGTACGTGGTGTTGTTGTGGAGTGAATGAGGTGTGATTGATGGCCCCTACCTGAGCGGTGTCTCTGTGTGAACGCGCCCTGCCTACCTGAGCGGTGTCTCTGTGTGAACGCGCCCTGCCTACCTGACTGCCTGAGCGGTGTCCCTGTGTGAACGCGCCCTGCCTACCTGACTGCCTGAGCGGTGTCTCTGTGTGAACGCGCCCTGCCTACCTGAGCGGTGTCTCTGTGTGAACGCGCCCTGCCTAGCTGAGCGGTGTCCCTGTGTGAACGCGCCCTGCCTACCTGAGCGATGTCCCTGTGTGAACGCGCCCTGCCTACCTGAGCGGTGTCTCTGTGTGAACGCGCCCTGCCTACCTGAGCGATGTCCCTGTGTGAACGCGCCCTGCCTACCTGAGCGGTGTCCCTGTGTGAACGCGCCCTGCCTACCTGGGCGGTGTCTCTGTGTGAACGCGCCCTGCCTACCTGAGCGGTGTCTCTGTGTGAACGCGCCCTGCCTACCTGGGCGGTGTCTCTGTGTGAACGCGCCCTGCCGTCCCCACCTGCAGTCCCACACGGTCCTGTTTTTAATGACCCACAACTGTGCCCCGCCCCCCCCCCCCCCCCCACCCCCACCCCGTTTAGCCTACCGATTCCGCAGGAGCCTCATTAGATGAAATCATTTAAATCATCAGTTACATCATGAATACTCTAAATCATTCGCCACCTCGTTAATTAAACACAGTCTTACCTGTGAGCAGTCTAACCAATGAGAACGGCCGCCAGGGGTGCGTCTGTGTGACAGAGCCGAGTAAAATTCACTCCCGTCTTTTTCTGCTTTAATATTTCATTTTCTCTGTTTGTAATCAAACAATTCATACTTGGTCAAAGCGCAGCTTTTATTAAAGGGTATTTCATAGAATTTTGGTTCACCATGTAGTAGTTACAGCACTTTTTACATGTAGTCGCCCATTTAATATTTGAGACAAATTAACAATGTCAAGTAAAATAATCATGTTTTGTATTTGGTTGCATATCCTTTGCATGCCATGACTTCCTGATGTCAGATACGCAGTAGATAAATGTCAAATGGTAAATTAAAAAAAATAGTTTTTTATTTGTGCTCAGAATCCAACTTCAGAAAGAAAAGGCTCTATCCTCCATTAGACCCCTGCAAAAACCCCTCTCTCAGTCTCTGAATACCCTTCACTCCTGCCATTACCCTGAATGGACCTGCGCCCCTCTCTCAACCTTAAACATACGGGCCAATTTTCCCATCTATTTGTTGTATTCATGTGCAGTTCTTCTCTGCATTCTGTATATTGTGTGAGAGATGCTTGCTTCCATTCGCCTCCAATTACCTGACCCTTTTTTTATTCAAGGGGTCAGGTAATCATTTTGCTTTTGCTTTTTTTTTTTTTTTTTTTTTTTTTTTTTTTTTTTTTTTTTTTTTATCCTGGCATATCGTGGAAAATGCGGAAAATGTGGATTAATGTCTATCATTCTGTTTGCAAATGGAGTTGTAGTTGGAGAATGCAAAATGATGATTGATTGCTTGATTGACAGTTCAGAGCACAGAGCAAATATTTATTGATTGATTGATTTAGCATACTTCTGGCCCTACCCAACCTCGCAATAGTAAAAAAAAAAAAAAAATTGATTGATTGATAATACCTCTGGCCGCACCCTCACCCCCCAGTCGTAGTAGGGGTCACTCTCTTACGAGGAGCTACAGGGGCCAGGACTCAAAGCTCTTCTCCTGAGCTAACTTGTTTATGTTGTCCCTTGGGTATGTCTATATGCTGACCCAGGGTTCACCCCCTGGGCCCAAACTCCCTCCCTCACCAGTTTTGCAAGCCCTCAGAAACAGTGCAGCGGGTCATAATCCATTTACTTCCAGGTCAACAGGAAGTGCTCTTTAGATTTCATTATTAGTTCATTCTATGTTCAGAATGCTTGCACAGTGTAAGGCCACTGTATACACAAGGAGTAAAAGACACGTATATCAGACAGCATGGACACAAATGTCAGTGAATGCTCAGGTATATTCCCTACTGAAAAAAAACAGCTGGTAGCTGATATTTCAAGCTGGTCATAGCTGGATTTTATGCCAGGGTTGTAAACCGCAGTAATCAATTACTAACTTAATCAATTACCGTAAAAAAGACTCAATAAAAGTGAATCAAATATAAAGTAAGGCTGCATTGTTTTCCTTTATTAACCACTGGTAAATTAGGATTCGCATGGTCTTTTGGGCTTCTGGGCTGTGGCCTGTTTTCACCAGACTAAACAAAATTGTGTGTTTTCTTTTGTTGATATGATTGGAGTAATTTTTGCCATATTTCATAACTCACAGACCTACAGTGATCAATTGTTCAGGACATGAGGGTAATCTTATGGGTTGTTCTTGAGGATTTGTATGGTAAACGCAGTGCTTAAATACACAAAAATATACCTGAACTTTATTTCAGTCTAAATGAAGAGGTAGCATGCTTTGTTTAGATTACCTTCTTTCTAATTGGATTGGATTAATCAAGCGTGAGATTTAATTTTGTAGAATGTGATGTACAGTGTCATACTTATACTTAAATATAGTATACATATTTATATCTAGGCCTGTTTTTGATATATTTTCTTTTTCTCTTAACACGGCAGAGGAACAGTTCTAACTGTCATTAGTCTCATCTGAATACCTGTTACCTGCTCTCAGGTTAAAGCTGTTTCAACCTTCCTGCTAGCACACAGTGCCCAGCCTTGTCTGGATCTCTTGTAGTGCTCGAAACAATTACCTCGACAGGATGCTGGGTGATAAATATTTCATACGGGTCTCCATTAAAGAGACTGCACACATTTCACACGGAGAAGATGAAAGCAGCTATGCCCCTGCTGTCTGGAATGCTAACAGTTGTGTTCTTGGCAGGAACGCCGCGATATGATATTCAGATGGGCTGTCACACCCTTAAGAATGACTGTTCTAAGCTCATCTAATTCCCTTTTATAGTTCTTTATTTATTTAACAAAGAAGCTTCCTGACGTGCCCAAGTCGGGTTGCAACCAGTTCATCCTGAACTAGGATTTTTACCGTGACCTAGGCCTTATTCACGCAGCGTGTATCTTAAAATGAATCGCATTCTATGTAATATCTCATATTGCATCTGATATTCAATAATTGCTTGAATCTGTTTACGTACATGTATGCTATATTATGGAATTTGCTCGGTAGTGTTATCCAGACTTGCTTATACTGATTACATTTTTAAATACTGTCCATTTATACAACTGGGTATTTTAATGGTGACATCTTTCTGAAGGGCACATCGGCTGAACCCCAACTGGGCATCAAACTCGCAACCTCTAAATTGCAGGCCCCCTTACCTAACTATTGTGCTACAGTATGGGCCCATTCCGACTTGCTGGGCAGCATTCTTCGCTGTTCTGCTCAATGGTGTAGAAGAACTTTTCATGTCAGTCTGTGTGCCTCCTGTCCTGCAGGTGTCGCTGGATCACAATACCACTTCCCTTGTAGACTCCTCCCCCTTTCTGGGAGACTTCCAGTTCTGAGAGTATTACCATCGTCGTGCTACAGATGTGGTTTGCTTCTGTATACATAAATAAAAATAGAAACCAACAGCATTCATTCTAAGTTTGTTCATTGTTACACACAACGCGGAAAAAGGGAACTAATTAAAGTTCCACGACAAAAACTTGAGGTGAAAAGTGCCCTTTTTTAAGGATAATCTAATACTTTATGTAACATTGTTGTCATGTTTCATCATCCCTGTGAATATAGGCGATGGAAAGGCTGCATTATTAATCGTGCGCACCATTGACCTCACGAGTGAGTTTAGCTTCGTGTTGCCTGTCAGGTTTGAATGATGTATTGCAGTGCACTATACATAGTGGACAGGGCTAGGTGGTTAAAAGGGTCCTTTTATGAGTGAAGGGGAGAGTCTCTTCAGAAAGGACCCCTAAGTGTGAGTGCTTCCTGTTAAGATGACGTAATGGTGTTTACTGTATGTGGGCCATATTAAATCACATTTAAGGAACATAGGTGATGCTATTTAAAAATGTCCGAGAAAAGAAAATCCATATGATCGTGCTAGTCCACATTATTCATAGAGTATACTGCACACTGTTTCAAACCTCAGTTTCCTCAAGCCCATTCTGGCTTGAATAAGTGAGGTACAAGAGCATGTTTTTAATCGGCATAGTGCGTCCATGCATCCTATTAGTTCTGACCCAGCCTCCATCTCACCTTCAGGTCATCGTTTTCTGATGCAGAATTGTAAGAGAGTGAACGTCTTCCTGCATTCACTCTTCCTGCATTCATTCTGAAAGGATAAAATGTCATAGCACTTAGCGTTATAGTTTCTCAGCTGCTGTTTCTCTGCAGGCAGAAGCCATTTTGTGAGGATATTTTAGAGATAAAATACACAAGATCGAACACACTGTAAATAAGTTTGTTTTTGTTCAAAGTGCATTTGTTTCTTGCAAAAGTTGAGCGGGAGCAAAATTAAGTAATGGAGTCTGGATGAATTAAATGTAAATTATAAAATCTGTTCCCCTTTAGTTATCATTTCATTGCAATGTAATAGTGTTTTCATGCAATGTCTATTCTGACACCACAATAAGGTCAACAATATTGAGTGCTCCAGTGTATTAGAAAATATACTGAAGAGGAATTTCTGCATTAGAAAATACACTGAAGAGCATTTCTGTTTTGGAAAATACACTGAAGAGGCATTTCTGTTTTGGAAAATACACTGAAGAGCATTTCTGTGTTAGAAAAAGGCCAAAGGGTAGTGCACATGAAGGTAAAGAAAATGGCGTCACTGTGTCCTGGCATGGTTTGGTTTTGGTGCACTCCGTCCAGTTGAACTACATTTTGCAGACGCTCTTATACGGAGTGAGTTATTGCCCAACCACAAGTGCAAAGTTCAGGGATGGAAGTGCACTAATTCCCCAGATGGGATTTATTCTCCCAGGAGAGATGACCGTTTGATCCCACAGCAGCAGAACGGAAAGCCCCGTGTGTACATTCATGTTAAACAATAGTGAACAATGGCACATCACCTTAGGCAAAAACATTTTCCTGTTTGATTCATATAAATACTTTTCATATTGGTCTACAGTGTACTCTACATGCACGTTTGTAGGTACATATCTTGCTGGAGGATGTCAATAAGTGCTGCCCCTAACCCTGTTCTTGGAGATCTACTATCCTGTAGGTTTTCACTCCTACCCTAACACAGCACATCTCATTCAGCAGCTAGAGCAGGGCTGCCCAACCCTGTTCCTGGAGATCTACCATCCTGTAGGTTTTCACTCTTGCCCTAACACAGCACACCTCATTCAACAGCTAGAGCAGGGCTGCCCAACCCTGTTCCTGGAGATCTACCATCCTGTAGGTTTTCACTTTTGCCCTAACACAGCACACCTCATTCAACAGCTAGAGCAGGGCTGCCCAACCCTGTTCCTGGAGATCTACCATCCTGTAGGTTTTCACTTTTGCCCAAACAAAGCACACCTCATTCAACAGCTAGCGATGTTACCGAGCTGCTAATTAGTAGAATCGGTTGTGCTTTGTTAGGGTTGAAATGAAACCCTACAGGACGGTAGATCTCCAGGAATGGGGTTGTGCAGCCCTCGTGTAACTCAATCTCTTTAAACAAACTGCATGGACTGTAGAAATGAAGTCCAAACAAATGCAAACTTGTGATAAATCCAAATGGAATTGACCTTGTCCAGGTTTTATGCATAACTAAATGGTTTTGCTTATACAAAATGAGCGTTATGCTTGTGTCTTTATTAAAAATCTCTTGTGCAACAATAAACTGTAGGCAAGAGAGAGACCGATTCAAGTGTATTTTCTTGTCAAAACTCATTTCTAGTACAATGACAACTAACAAATACAACCACATATACATATGTAAGGTATGTGTGTATGGATAATCCTGTGATCTTGGTCCTTAATACGTAATTTACATTCTGCACGAACTGGCCACTGCTTTCTGTCACATGCCATTACGTCAACTCGTAGTTGGAGCCTGGTTTAGGCTGATGTATTTGAGTGTGTATGTGTGTGTGTGTGTGTGTGTGTGTGTTGTCTGTTGTCTGTTCCACCCTCCAAAAGGCACATGCCACAATTTGTGGTTGCTCTTGTTTTTTATATATAAAAAATAATAATAATAATTGAAGAGGGATTTCTGCTTTAATTGAACATCTTTCTATTTTATTTCTTTACCAGAGGACGGTAGATGATCGATTTGAAATACCACCTTTTTCCACCGTGTAATATCATCCCAAGGCTGCACTATGTAGTTGAAAAATTAGTCCAGGTTTTAGCACAAAAAGGTAGGTATGTTTACTACTGACTTATTTCTAAAAAGCTGAAGGATATAAAGACTCAAGCATTAAGTCACGTGACTATCTTTTTTTTATTATTGGCCAAGCATATCTAGTCCACGGTCGCAGCTGCCTGGCATGTAGTTACAGAAAACCTTTTTTTTTTTTTTTTCATCTTCCATTTTGAGAATAGAATTGATGGTTCTCTTTGGCAAACATTCTCAGCTGTCCTTGGATTTGAGGGAGATTTTCTCCCGTTTCGGAAAGGATTTCGTAGCTTAAGATTCAGCACCTTGTGTTGCATTTCCAGGAAATGAATCCCAGCGGTGTAGAAGGGGAAGTCTTGATGCTTATTTGGCTCATTTGTCACCGTGGCGCAGGGGTAGCGGGTTTCCTGTCTCCCACTCGCAGGAGCTGATGGAGCAGGCGTCCGCTCCACATGTGGCCGGTCTCTGCACTTGACTTGGCAAATACTGTATGATCGCTCCTTATGTAATTAGTACCTCATAAACCCTTATGGGACCCTCAAGGAGAATCCCACTCCTCTTGCCGATTGCCGGTGGATGAAAAGTTACATCTGAGCAGCCAGCAGCCTTTGATCTGTGACGGGTTTTTCAGAGAACGTCTTGTGTCAGCAGGAATTTTTTTGCTCCTTGCGTGGAAGGAGAAGGGCGATCCAAACGGCACGACCAGGGTCCAGTGGGTTTAACAGGCCGGGGTGATTGATCCAGTCAGACACTTTTAGATTGATGACCTTGTCTGCTGCCCCTTTGAAGCTGAGCTGTCCTCACTCAGGTTTTTATCAGAAGTCTGTCGAGCTAGGGGGCCGGATACATCCGTCTCTTAATGTGTCACCCTAGCACAAACGGAATTGATTGTGGTGGAGTACTTTATTGAAAGATATTTTTAAGCCCTCATTGAAAATTTGTGTCAACCGTACGTTTTTCATTTCAGCTCTAATGCGATTTATTTTGAGTGTGACACGGACTAACAAAATATTAAAAAGAGTTTTAAATAGAAATAGCTTCAAGGTACTTAAGCTAGCAAGCTTAAGTGCCAGGCAGTGTGGGATATCACATTTAGCCTGTGCTTGGCTTAAAGGTATTATGGCGACCCCTCTCTCTACTTCCACAATACAATGTTGGACATCAATTGACAAATACATTTTCTTTGGATATTGTTGGCTAAAACTAGTGATGTTGTAAGAATCTACAAGTTATTCTACCAACACATTATCTTCTTGAGAATTGTTTACTTCGAGTTGCTTATTTCCTCCTAACATGGCGGTGCTTTGTAATAGTTTTTTTTTTTAAACATAGCTGGCCTTGAAGCTTCACCTTGTTGAGAAGTGCCTGAGGCAGTTCCTTATCGATTAATTTTGAGATTATATTCATATATTTCTGTCAGTCTGTCGTGCTCAAGTGGACATCTTCTGATCCACACTTTCTTGATATGTGCCTTTTTTTTTTTACAGGTAAGACGGGACGTGGAGATCAGTCTGAAAATGGGGCTTCCATCGCAACCATAGAGTCATCTTCCGGTAAATTCTTAATATTTTCACTGTGTGTAAGCTATAGTACCTTTGTCCAAATCGCTGGACAATTGATGCTTCTCATTCACCCATTCAGACACACTCACACACACACCAATGGCGATTGGCGGCCATGCAAGGCACCAACCAGCTCACCAGGAGCATTTAGGGGTTAGGGAGTCTTGCTCTGGGACACTTCAACACACCCAGGGTGTGATCGAACCGGCAGCCCTCCGACTGCCAGACGACTGCTCTTACCGCCTGAGCCGATGTCGCCTGCTACACTGCATACGGTGTGAGATACCTGTGTGGGCTTAAATAAAGGAAGGCTGGGTGTGTTTCAGTGCGACCCAGGCACAAATAAGCCGTGACTATGCGAGGTTCGAGTGCTAGTTAACACAGGCGTGGCGTACGTAAGAAAGCCGGCTTCATTTCAAAACGCGCGGGCTGGGCGTGATTTATAGCTGCCTGTGCGCAGACTATCTGCCTGGCCGATCGAGCGTTACCCGCTCCCCCTCCCGCCGAACGTGACGGAGTGTAGCCGTCCGGCGGATCTGATTGTGCCGGATCAAACGCGTGAGACTTCCTTCCGTGAGGAGCGGCGGAGGACGTGTCGGGCATGGAGAGAGGCCCGGCGTAACGGCACACCTGCGGCGCGGGGACAGCCGCTGCAGAGCCGGGCTCCGGATGGGTAATCCACGCTCCCGGCAGGGGCCAGCCCGCGCTGTAAATTACTCCCGGGGAAGGCAGACTTTCGGGAAGCCCTGAGTATTTATCGCCGGCCTGCGGACGGCGCGCGGGGCCTGCCGCGCCGGGCTCCCCTGCGCGGTAATTGAATTATTCCGCGGCGGCTGGCTTTTATTCGCGCGGCGGTACGGTGGCTCACCGGGAGCCGGCAGCCGCGGGGGAACTCGCTCGCGGGTCGCGCCTCCCTCCCACGGCCCCCTGGGAGCGGAGCAGGGGTGTGTGGGATACGGTCTGCTTCCCACCTGAAAGCCCCACTGAGGCTGGGAGGTCGATGTGAATCACAGCCCCTGGGCCCTGCCTAGCAGTCATATTTATATAATAAAATATACCGACATGTCAGAAGTTTTTGTTCATTTTTTTAAAATGAATTTTAAAGCAAAGGAACCGTAGAGTATTTTAAAATATAACTTTTAATTGCTTTTGGTTAACTATATTTTTTAACTATAAATGTACGCCTTAAAATAAGGTCAGTTTATAGTTCAGCGACAGTGCGTTCATGCGACCAACAACGTGCAACCGATGTCGCTGGTCGCATCGACATTTGGTTTATACTCTGGGGGACTAGAGTGCATTTATACTTTTTGGTAAGGACAACGACCACCGTCTACGTTGAGCTACAATAGAACGTTCACAAACGTGCGATTTCGGTCGAGCAAAACTGTGTTACTGGACTATAAACTGGCCTTAAGTCTGTAGTCAATTGGCAGTAATATGAGCCAGTGCCAGCCAGCAGGGGTTTAACAGAGTGGTGATTGGAGTTAAATGCAGTCTAATAAAGGAGGAATAAGGGTGGCTTTAAATACATAATGCAGTGGCAGGACTAGGTTGAAAGTGGAGCTGTGGTGGGGGGGGTCTCTCCTCTTCTCCACACTGTGTGATTGCAGGCTGGTATAGACCTGAAAGGAAGGCTGCAGTCGAGTGGAGAGCAGTAATCCTCCTCCCCTCATGCTGCAACGCGTGGCTGGAGGAGTGAAGGTCGCGGCTAACGTAGCCGGCTCATTAACTGCCTCGCCCGGCTCGTTCCGGCTCATTCCGGCCCATTCCGGCTCATTCCGCCACGGTTCAGCTAGGTGCGCCCGGCGCTAACGTTCTCCTGCCTCCTCCTGAACCCTCCTTAATGGGGTCCCAGCAGCCTCTCCTTCACAGGTCTGTCCCAGAGGAGAGGGAGGGGGAGGGTGGGGATGGAGAGGGAGGTGGAGGGTGGGGCGATCCGGGGGAGAGAGTCCTCATTAACGTTCCCTACAGGAAGAACGAAAAAAATAAATAAGGACATCATTACAGTCTGCGAGCGTGGTGCTCTCTTAATTATCTCCTGCCCAGACTTCAGCAGTCCTCCGCTCCCCTTCTCTCACTCGCCCCTCTCCCTTTCACCAGTCCTAATTGACCAGTTTTTTTGCCTCCTGGAAAACAGAGGATTAAATGATCCAGATAAAAGGAGGTTTACTCCAGCAGCAAACAAAAAAACCCTGTAGACTGTGGGCCTGCAGCCCTTAAGAGGTTGCTCCTCAGGCGTGCACACAGAGTGGTGTTTAAATACATTCGTCCTCCTGTTTGGCCAAAATAAATCACTCGCGGAACGTCTGATCTGTGGTGCTTTAGCAGAAAATGGCTGCTGTGTTTCAGCCAGGTTTGGGCTTTACTTACAAACACACACCTACACACACACAGCACACACGCATACACACACAGAGACACATACGCATACACACACACACACACACACGAACACGCATACACACACAGAGACATACACACACGCACACACACACACACAGACACATACACACGGACACACACGCATACATGCACATGCACACACACACCTAAACACACGCATACACACAACACACACAACACACCCACAGACACACACACATTCACACACGCACACGGACCCACGCATACATGCACATGCACACACACACCTAAACACACACCTGAACACACACATGCACACACAACGCACACATACACAGACATACACACACACACACATACACACCAATTGCTAAGAGATCTTCATTGAATGCTGTTTAATGCGATTCATCATTACCTTTAACCGGTAACATTTAATGGCTCATATTTCTGTTTGCAGTAAGCAGAGCAGAAATATGAGCCGTTTTGTGTCTTCCTCTGCCCCTTAATCTTCGGTCTGATGCCTTGACCAGCCAGGTCCTGTGGTGCTGCATCCAAACAAAGCTTAAGATGGGGGCAATCAAAAATAATGAATAATAACTTTACTCAGTGTGTAGAATGCAGAGGAGATGATCCTTTTTCTTTCGGTTACAGGACAGAAAATGAGAAATGAAGAGTGTGTTGCAGGTGTGTGCAGGGCGATACGTATGCTGCACGTGTATGTGTACATAATGTGTTTTCTGTAGGGTTAAGATCGTCCCTCCCAGACTCAAGCTGACACCAGCCTCCTTATTTACAGAAAGTGCCGTTGTTGGACTTTTAAAACACAGAATTTACAGTTTCTCCATCTGGTTTTATAATACATCTGGTCAAATAATACGAAGAAAATCCAATTATGTTTTATTGATCATCAAAACTATCTGGGGGCTTCGGCCTTGGATTTACGAGGCGAGTCTGCAGACGTGATCCAGACCGAATAAATCAGGGTCGTTTCATCTGCTCCCCGGGGGCCGCTCCTCCACCTCCTCTCACTTCTCCTGTAGGTGTTCTGGCATCTTCTCTCAGATCCCATAATGCACGTGATAATGCGATTCCCTTGAAGTCGGGCAAACACTAGATATCAGCAACAGCAACGGGAGCGTTAGCGCCGGTGTCGGAGCCGCACCTGCGTTCCGCCCTCTCTCACCGTTTTCACGCCGCGTGCCGCCTGTGAACGGGGTTTCTGATGGAAGCCGTCGCACCGCGGGCATACGCACCGCGCGTGAAAGACGGCGTAACGGCCCTTCCTTAGCTGCCGGTCGACGGCGAGGCTTTCGCCCGTTGGTTTAACGCCCCCGCCAGCGCGTGGGGAGGTCTCGGCGCCTCCGGCTCCGGACGCCCTCGCGTCTGCGACGTGTCTGGCGGGAGGGGACGCGGCGGTTATTGAGACGCTCGCCGTCTTGCGCGGGCCGAAGACAGATTGTCGTTAACCGGGTTTAATGAGCCGTCTCTGCGATGTTATCACTCTCTGCGCCGATGCCTTTTCACCGCGTGCGCGGGTCCGCCCCAAATTACAATAAAAGGGGAAAATAGACAGGAACAGGAAGGAGAGAGGGTGAACCAGACAACCGGACAATATATTTATACGAGTAAAATATATATGGTTATATATACACTCCGCGAGTACTTTATTAGCTATTTATTTTTGACTTATTTTTTTCTGTAGCCTATCCACTTAGTAGTTTGACATGTTTTGTGTTCAGAGATGCTCTTCTGCATATCACTATTGTAATGTGTGGTTTTTTGCGTTACTGTCACCTTTCTGCTTTGACCAGTCTGGCCATCTCCTCTGACGTCTCTAATTAACAAGCCATTTCTGTCTACAGAACTGCTGCTCACTGGATGCTCTTTGCTTTTCGCATCATTCTCTGCAAACTCTAGAGACTGCTGAGCGTGAAAATCCCAGGAGATCAGCAGGTACTCTGAGATACTCAAATCACCCTGTCTGGCACCAACAATCATTGCAAGGTCAAAGTCACTTAGATCACATTTTTTCCCCATTCTAACATTTGGTCTGAAAAACATCTGAACCTCTTGACCACGTCTCCATGCTTTTTTGCATTCAATTGCAGAACGTAACTGGCTTTTTAACTGCGGCTCTTAGCCCTGAAAATGCACACATTCTCTTTCTGTCTCTCGTACTGTAGTCATTAACTCTTTTTTCAAAATTACTCACACTAATGCGGCAAATCACATCATTTTTCCCAGGCATTCTATTTCTATCATCCTGCACTATGCCAGTAAAACGATGAGTACGGTGAGGAATCGGTGAATACAGATGCCATCTTCATTTTACTTGGGCAGTGCTAAAAGGCCCTTAATTTCGCATGCACAATTCCGTTGTAAAATCTAAATATCAAATCCCAAAGCTCTTAACAGTGGTCCGGATAAACTGTATGAACGGGAGCTGGTGTGTTTCTTGTTGTTTTCCATTCTTAATCCCATGTTGCTAAGCGTGTGCATGTACTATACACACGGTACCGTATGTCGACATGTAGTATATTGCGTGTCGTATATCATTGTGTCTGCTGCTGGCTGTTACCTTTTCCGTCGTGTGAGAAATGCTCGAAGCTGTAATTTTTTTTAATTCACTTCCTTCCACTTAGACTTGTTAACAGGGCAGGGGATGTAATTACAGTCCAGTAATGCAGCATTGGCAGGCTGGGCGTATTACTGCGTACGCGCATCGTACGGCAAAGTGCACCTCACGCTCCCTCCGAACCGCCGTTAACGACGCAGACCGTGACGGGGAGGGAGGGGGACGGGGACGGAGGGACGGAGGGAGGGGTGCTGTCCTGCACTCGCGGTCTTTTATCGCGAAGGACGAAATTAAAGGCGATGTGGGGTGGGAGGGGGGGGCATTTAGTGCTAAAATTAATGGAGCGCGTTTCTGCCCCTGCTGAAAGGGGCCCGTTACCTCCTCCGCACCTCCCTCCCCTCCTCTCGCACCTCCCGCTGCCTGGAGTGCGGCTGGCCGAACCTCGTGGAGACCGCGGCTAATCTAACGCTAATGTGATTTAATACCGATGTGTCCTTGTGCCAAATGAGGTGGGAAGTGCAAGATTCCACCACGCTGCAGGATTTATTACCGCCTTTTCTTTCCGTTCCGGGGAGTAGAAAAGACACCTTCCCTTTCAGGAGAACTTTTTTTGACTGAACAGGTGGTATCTTCTTCCTTTCTTTAGTTTTATTCTTTTTCCTTTTCTTTTTTTTTTTTTTTTGGCCAGCCAATGCCAAACGATAAAATACTGCAGCAGTTTTGCACAGAATTTGAAATTCCTGTCATAGCTGCTTGTGCTAAAGACTTACAGGATATACTTGCGATTTCAGAGGATATAACGCCTAACAATCTTTTTATTTGCACATACGGTATAAGTTGTGGTTAGGTTGAGATTTGTAGTTACACTTGAAGTTTTACATTTTTAGTTTCGAAACATACTGAGTTGAGAGCACATGTTGTTTCAATTACTATAAAGAACAAATTAAATAGGGTATATTGATCTGTAACGCTATATAAAATGCACTCCTCTTTTATGTCGCTGGTCCGGAATATTTTTTTATTTAATATCTTCGTATTTCCACATATTATATGAGATTAGTTTGCACATTGGTGCTTGCGATTGTCTTACAATATCAGTGGTAAGTGTGAGTTACCTTGCCTTCGAGTTTGAGAATACTCAATGTACCTGAAGTGACATTGTTCTCTTCATTTGTTTGAATTACACAATATTATGCTGATGTGAAGGCACAGCTTTTCAAACGGATCCGTGTTAAGAAGAAAAAAACTGTGTAATTGGATGAGCCTCCCTGAAAGATGACTGACCTTGAGAGTTCCATCATCTTACAGAGTTCAGCTTTCATTCTTACGCTCTTTGTACATAGAGAGCGAAATTAAAGTGTTTTTTCCACCCATATTCACAGAACACAGCCCCAAGATCTATACTTGGATGGCTGTTCCTTTTTTACACTGACAGATATTGGATTCTGTGAAGACAAATAGTGATCTCCAGCATGTAAGATTAAGCTGTCATTTCTGTATTTCTTTCCAAAAGGTTTCAGAAAATGCAGTTGTCCTTGGAATTGGAATAATGGAATCCTTGGTTCATATTGTCGAAGTAACGTTAATGTATACATGTTGTTGAATGCAATTCTAAGATCAGATTGTAATGTAATGTAGTTGTAATGTAGTTGGTGGCTGTCTAAATCTTCTGCCTAAAATATTGCACTTGAGCAATTGAGGTGAAATTATTTTGACCTGTAGCAAGCCACAATGTGTTGCAATAATGAAACGGTGCTCAGTGCTCACACCCTAATTCCATATGTGATGGTGCGCCTACCAATTCCGCCTGACTGAATTAGCAGCAGGGCTCTTATAACTGCAACAATCTCCGGTGTGACACGGTGCCTTTGCAGTGGTGTATTAAGCTTGAAGGTTTCTAACCGCTTTCATGTGCTGCTTCTCTGCAGTATACGTCCCTGTCCCTCTGAGTCTGTTCTGTGGCAATCAGTATTAAGTGACACGAACACTTCTGATTCCAATGTTTTAGGGCGCTTCAGTGTCCAGGAGAGCAGCTCTGAGCAGCGACGTCCGCATTGTCTCGCTCCCGAGAAGAAGCGTCTTTTCACACTTCAGCCTCCGTTCCCCTCGGCTGGATGGGCTCCGTCAGAGATCAAAGACCGTCTGGGGTGACAGCGGAGATCATCGAGAGGAATTAGCGAAACTTCCCAAACCACGAGGCGGCCATTTTGTATGTGAGGCGGGTCTCCCCCCCCCCCCCCCCCCCGGTGCACAGAGAAACACAGCGCCGCGCGCACAACCCAATTAGCCCTGGTGAAATGAAAGATGCGCAGAATCATTGGAATTCGGTCCGTGCGTCGGGCGCGTTTGTTGGGATTCTGACAGGTCGTTTATGTCTATTAGAGTGTGAGGGGCTGTCGGCCGGGGCAGGGCGCTCTGCGGATGGGCTGTGCGGAGAGCGCTTCCAGGCAAGCCGCGGAGGTGATGGCTGAAATGACAATTTGGGCTTCATCTCCGGCTCTTGCACCTTGCTTTCTAATCTGGCTGCCATTCTCCGAAGCATAAAAGCCAGGTGTGAGTGTTCGGGACTGACAAATGGCACATCATCTTCTGCGGGTTTTTTAAGATTCCCATCACGCTTACAGCCGAGTAATGCGCTTCTCTATTCCCTGGGTTAAGAAGTAGCTGTGACTATATCCATTTTATTTTCTGATTATCAGAAGTAATTTCAGTTATTTCTTGAAAATTCTGACTTTCTCTATCCACTTAGAGGTTTGACGTGTTGTTTGTTCAGAGATGCTCTTCTGAATACCCCTGTTGTAATGTGTGGTTATTTGCGTTACTGACACCTTCCAGTCAGCTTCGACCAGTCAAGCCCTTCTCCTCTGACCTCTCTCATTAACAACACATTTTTGCCCACAGAACTGCTGCTCATTGTTTGTTTTTTGCACCATTAGATACATATATGTATATATATCTATATATATTTTGTATTTTTTCTCTTGGTTGTCACAATTATATCTCCTTTGAGAACCCTGGGACATTGTGCGGTGTATGGTGTAAAATGTCAGGTAGAGGCCTTTCAGTTGTGTAAATGAGGAGAGGGCCGTAGGGATGTATTTCCCTCGTTGTATTTCTGCCTCGTTCTTCCCATTGTGCCATGTATTTACACAACGACCCCGCGGTCCCTCAGTAAATGGTAAATGGTTGGCATTTATATAGCGCCTTTATCCAGTGCTGTACAATTGATGCTTCTCATTCACCCATTCACACACCAACGGCGATTGGCTGCCATGCAAGGCGCCGACCAGCTCGTCAGGAGCATTTGGGGTTTAGGTGTCTCGCTCAGGGACACTTCGATACACAGCCCGGGCGGGGGATCGAACCGGCAACCCTCCGACTGCCAGACGACTGCTCTTACTGCCTGAGCCATGTCGCCCCACTGTTTACTCTGTCAGGCTGGAACAGGGCCGTGCAAAAGTAGAACACGCAGAGGTCAGAGAACACGCAGAGGTTTTGGTTCACCGCTCCGTCCCCTGTCCGTGGTCTCTGAGGTCTTTGGAGAGGAGCGTGAATGTAAGGGTTCTGCACGGCTGCCC
Source organism: Conger conger (assembly GCF_963514075.1). Classification (NCBI taxonomy): domain Eukaryota; kingdom Metazoa; phylum Chordata; class Actinopteri; order Anguilliformes; family Congridae; genus Conger; species Conger conger. The sequence goes on from NC_083769.1 coordinate 43,251,958, forward strand.
GTTATATTACTCCGTTTCCACGATCGTTTATTTCTGTTAGCGCACGCGAGAGAGAGGAGCTTTTTTTTTTTTCTGTTCAAATGATTGCGTATGGAAAATGCCTGCCTTGGGTTGTTTGTGTTTAAGTGAAATACATTGTCCATGTGAGCATAATGACATGAATAACTGTGATACGCCTCCCGGTTCTACTACGCAACGACACCATTCTGCTGGAAATGCGGTGAATTATATGCCTGGCTGTTGCTTAACCCTCCCATTATGTTAAGATTTTATGACCGGTTTTACATTTGGGGTGAAATTCAGCCCAACCGTGGAAATATACACAAAAATATTGTTATAGAAAAATTTGTGTGTCACCTTCTTATTAATCCCAAATTACTAGCCTTTTCTCAATAAATATGAAAAATCTGTGAGAAACATCTCATTTTAGGGCCTAAGGAACAGTAAGTGAATGTTTGGCACCTGTATGGCAGCAGAATCACTCACAACAAAATCTGAGAAGAAAATAAAAATGGGTGTCTATTTTCTCACCTTTCATACCGTTACAGTCAAAATAACACTGCACAACAAATTTTGGTGGTACAGGACTTTGCATAGCATTATGTTTATTGCATTTTAACTATTTAATTTGAAGATTAGAAAAGTCATACAGTATTAATATAAACCATCTTATCAATGTCAAACACTGAATGGGGTCAAATTGACCTCAAACATAATAATAGGAGGGTACAAAAATAAATAAATAATAATAATAATAGGCCTTCTGTAAGTTCATTTATATATTAATCAAATCTTTCCTTTGTGGGTCTTGAATTCACTTCAGAAAAGGTGACAGTGCCCCCATCCCCCAAAAACACACGCCCTACCATCCCCATCCCCCCACCCCACTCCCTCTGGTCCCGTATTCAGTCCAGCGGTTTGTGAGGGACGCTGTCCCCCCCCGCTGTGGCTGGGGACACAGGTTCCAGGGGGCGTATGGAAAATCATAACTAAATCATAACTGAAAAAGCAAAAATACTCGAGAGTCCACTCAAGAGGCGGTTTCTGCATCTCTGGCTTTGCCAAGTGATTTGAGAGAAGCTCGAGGGAGGTCTGAACTGAAGGATTTGAGACTTTCAAACGCAGTAGCATTGCTCCTGAGCCTGCTAAAAAGAAAACGGACGCTATTCAATTCACTTGAGGTCTATGTGATTCGTGTTTCAGCTTCATAACGTGACGAGAACGCGTGACGAGCATTTCCAACTGGTAGCCGCCCACTTGTGGCTCCTTCTTTTACCACACCAATGCGGCACTACTGGACAGATCAACCCCACAACCAGCTCAAACCCATGGACACCTCAAACCCACGACCAGCTCAAACCCACGACCAGCTCAAACCCACGACCAGCTCAAACCCATGGACACCTCAAACCCACGACCAGCTCAAACCCATGGACACCTCAAACCCATGACCAGCTCAAACCCATGACCAGCTCAAACCCATGGACACCTCTAACCCATGTACACCTCAAACCCATGTACAACTCTAACCCATAGCAGCTAAAACCCATGTACACCTCAAACCCATGGACACCTCTAACCCATGTACACCTCAAACCCATATACACCTCTAACCCATGTACACCTCAAACTCATGGACACCTCTAACCCATGTACACCTCAAACTCATGGACACCTCTAACCCATGGACAGCTGTTAGGAACTCTGTAGTGTGGTTTTGCTGAGAAGGCACATGAACTCAATGCTCGTGTGATCTTTGTGCGCTGATGATGAATATTGTTGTCTCCACCATAGCATCGGTGACCGCTAGCTACGGGGATCTCGTGTTTAGAGTTATGTAACAGTGGCCTGCTCGGCTAAGAACGTCTCCAGTACTGTCTGGTGGATGCTGGCAGGGGGAGGTACTGTAATGTTTCCCCCTCGCCTTGTTTATGTGACATGCATATTTGACATTGAGTGAGGGCATATGATCTGAAGATGAACAGCACATTAATTAAATATCAGGTTAATAAATAAATACTCAACTAAATAAACGCAATAATAAACACAATAAATAAGACTGCTAATTAAGATAATGGTAGAAAACGTGATTAATTCCTGGATATTTTCCATTTACCCAACACACGGTAGAGACTGGTCAAGGAAATGTGCCTCCTTAGGCAGTTAATAGTTGACTTGTTTGTACTCAATATCATATCTTTAAAAAATGAAGCAATGCCGTCACATCTTGTATCCTTTAAATTAAGGTGATTGGTATTATCTCGTCCCTCCCTTTTGAAGATTTAACCAAATCAATTTAATTTAATGAAAATATTACAGCTTATAGATCAGCCCGTAAAAATGGCTATAACGGTTTATACCCCATTATTAGGACTCCCATCTGCGCGTTTTATGGGAACGTGTAATGCCTTCAGTCCCTCGCCCTCCTTCCACACACACACGCATGCACAGCGTTGTGCGTTATGTTTATTTCATTTCCACCGTATTATCCCGCTATCGTCCTCAGGTGATTAGCGGGGTTATAATTGAGTCAGCTGTAAATGAAAAAAAAAAAAAAAAAAAAAGATAATTAACTGACTTTTTCTGTTGTGTCGGGAGGTCAGATTACCTTGACTCTCTGCGGCAGTTTTGGGGTGGTGGGGGAGGAGTGGAGGGAGTGTGAGGGGGGGGGCGGGTTAATGGCTTGCCTGCTGCTTGGTCCCAGAAGGATGGGCCTAACCTTTATCCAGCAGTTTGTGTTATAATTGTCCTAATTAAAAAACACACACGGGGGGTGGAAAGGGAAGAGGCTTCCGCCTCCGTCAGCCTCGGCCTAACGATCTGCCTCTCTCTGAAGTAACCGGGGGCTTCTGGCATGGCCGCCCCTCCAGCTGTACAGGAAATTATAGGCTGGTGACGGGGAAAGACACGGGCTCAGCACATTAATCCCGCTAAACTCTGGCGGTTTTTTCCCAAGGCAAGTCGTCGCGAGCGATTTCGGTTAACGTCGGAACGCCGAGGAGCCTGCGCCTTTCCAAAAACAACCTGGCTCTGAATTTCATGGGTTTTTAAATGTGATTATCGTCGCTGTTTATTTCGATTTTTCTAAAAAAGCGATCCATTCCGAGGTGTGTTTTTAAGGCCGGCCCGGTTTTCTGTATATCCTGTAAGCTAAGGTCTACTTCTTTTCTTGAATAATTTCTCCAAATCAATTAGCATGCAATGTTCATTATGTACAGTAAGTTAATTAAATTACTGTTGCTTGACATACAACATACAAGCAATATTTGCGTTTGTCTATCTTTACATTTTCTGTTAGAAGTCAGTTGTGTGAATGCATTGCGTGAATCATGCCGCTGATAGTTTCATGTGATTACATGAACGTATCCGCGTCTGACAGCTGTACGGTTAATTGATCCTCAGAGTGGCTCCATTCTGGCTCTGTTCAGCGCACTTCAGTCCGTGCAGCTTCCTTGCGGGGTGCATTAAGTAAATGAGGTACACTGCGAGAGAATGCACTCGCATAAAAGGTACTCAGCCACTTTGCACTTCCTTGAGTGATGCCATACACAGAGAATCTATGCTCAGGGGTTTCCAAGGCGACACAAAAAATAAAACTTTGGTGACGCAAAACCACGCCTGGGCAGCCTCAAATTGCACCGAACATGAGAGGAAAGAACTGTGAGAGAGATTGTTTCTCCCGTAGACGCAGATTGGAGATATAAATGCAGTTTGTTGTGCAGGAAACCCTTGATTTTAATGGTAATTGTAACAGATTGGGCCAGACTAGTCTGTAATGTTTATGTAAACAGACCTTCCCCTGCTCTTGCGCTGGGTTAGTGTGTTATGTCTCAGCAAGAAAACAACACTGATTTGCCTGAGCTTTAGATGAGACCTTTAGCACTCTTCCTTGATCCTGGTGACATTAATTTATGTGTACATATGCACATAGTATATACTGTATAGGTACACTGGAAGGCATTTTAATACATACAATACACATTGTAACATGAAATTCAATTCAGTTTAAGTTTTAAGTTTGTACTTTTTTTTAAGTCAAAGATGGAAAAAACCTATTGTTTACACTGAAAAACTACAATGACCTTATTTGTTGTTTCACAAACAGGAAACTTGTCTCTGCAGGAGGAAGTGTGTCATTCAGCCAATCAAAGAGTCGAAGCGGGCCAAGCAAGATTCCAGAACCTGATGTTGGCCCCGCCCCCTCCTGACTACAAGCCGTACTTGGTGATGGACGAACTGGAGAAGGTGCTGGTCTTAACACTTACCTTTCCTCAAGCCTTGTTTGCATGTTGTTTTCTGCATGGCCAATTGGGCCAATTAGAAGAAAGTTCCGGGTTTGACTGCGCCAAATGTCCCCGCTGTTTTAGCCAGACTGCATTCTACGTGAGACTGCATTCTCTTTCTCATGTGAGGCAATCTAAATATTTCACATTTCTGTAGATGTCCCTCAACCAGAGTTTGCTCGTGGAGTGGATCAAACAAAGGACTGATGTGTTTTTCCTGGAATGCATTCGTCCTTTATGATGGCTTCAAACTTGCACCTTTTCCTTCACGATCACAATGTGGCCAGTTGGAGCAGCTTTTCTCTGCATGGTATATGCTTGCTGGGGTAGCAAGTAGCTGCATGTCGGTCGCTAGCCTGTTCTTGGATGCAAGCATTCTCACACAGACGATGGCTAAACGTTCAGGTGTATAATGAAAGTTGGCAACAGAGGGAGTGGGTGGGTGAGAGTCTGCATATGGTGCCATGACCGGACGGTAATGGTAAATGCGTAGTAAATAGACTGCATTTATATGGCGCTTTCATCCGACGTGCTTTACAACTGATGCGTCTCATTCACACATTCAATTCAATTCAATTCAATTCAATTCAATTCAATTCAATTCAATTCAATTCAATTCAATTCAATTCAATTCAATTCAATTCAATTCAATTCAATTCAATTCAATTCAATTCAATTCAATTCAATTCAATTCAATTCAATTCGTATAGCGCTTTTTACAATACGAGATTGTCACAAATCAGCTTTACAAAGAGCCCAGGCCTGAGCCCCCCTCAGAGCAAGCCTAGGGCTACAGTGGCAGGAAGAGCTCAGAGGGGGAGCCCATCTGCTTCTGGCCAGCACTGGGCAAACAGTAGTGTTATATGTAATATAGAAATTAATTACATTAAATTCATAAATTAAAACAGTCATTATACAAATAATAATTATACAAATAGTAGCAGATTAGCGCTCTTACCTCCTGAGCCACCCATTCACATACACATTCACACACTCACACACACACATACACACTCACACATACATTCTCACACTCACACACACATACACACTCACACATCCACTCCCACGCACATTCACACATTTACACGCACAGATACTCACACATACACATTCACACATGCACTCACACACGCACTCATACACTCACAAACACACACACACACTCACACACGCACATACACACACACACACACACACACACACATACACACTCACACACTCACTCATTCACACATTTACACGCACAGACACTCACACATACACACTCACACACACACATACACACACGCACTCATACACTCACAAACACACACACACACTCACACACGCACATACACACACACACACACACACACACACACATACACACTCACACACACACATACACACACACACATTCACACACACAAACACTCGCACACCAACCGCGACAGGCTGCCATACTAAGCACCAACCAGCTCATCAACCTCTCCAACTTCTGAGCAAATGTTGCCCCATTAATCTAAATGTTTCTGGTGGCTTATATATTTTAACCAGGGAGCAGGTCTGAGTGAGTCTTTGTACAGTATGTGAGTGGGACTCCTGTTGGAGTGGAGTGCACAGGTGATACAGAACATGGAGAGGAGTGATTGATGAGTTACTGTACATTTGTGCCCACTCAACTCCACTTCAATGCCCAGCTTTCAACACAAGTCTGTGTGTCGTGAGTTACTCTTTCACGGATGGATTTTCCTGGGTCTCATCGTGGCTACACCGGGGCTTAAGCCGCCAACCTTCCAGGTCCCAGTCAACTACCATAGCCACTAGGCCACAGGCTGTCCCAGCCTCAGCACGTACCGTACGTTACCTCACAGTAACTGGGCAGACGCTCTTATCCTGAGCGACGTACCGCAGTGTAGAACACCGGTGCTACTCTCCCAGCACTGCAAAATCACCAAGACGACAGACAGGGCCCGTTTTTAATCAGCAATGGTAATGTTATCCTAATTAAAAACAATCTGTATTGTAAAAAAAAAGAAGGTACCACGAGACAGATCACCTATCTTTACAGCTATGCCTATAACATTATACAAGTACATTAAGCAGAGACTTGGATTAGGCCTCATTAAAAATGATCAGTGTTGCATAGTTTACTGTTAGAATGTAAGTGATGACTTCTGGATTATGCAGTGGAAGATGAAACGTGTAGAAGACAGAGGCTGGTCGTGACTCATCTTGTTGCATTTGATCAATAAATATTAGCCATTTCATACCTTTGTGTTTGATGTGCTGTGTGTGTTTGATTTTTTTGTGCGTGCGTCTGACAAGTGAATGCAAATGCATTTTTGTCTCGTCCAGTCCTGGGACCTCGACCTGTCTGCATGATGGTGTGCACCACTCAGAACATACGTCGCAATTTATGTCACTTATCTGCCTGGACATGAATCTACTTTCTGTTCTTTCTATTTCTTCAATAAAGGTGTGTTTTTTTTATATCCATCTTTCAGCAAAAAGCTGCCAAGAAGCCAGTTGGCAAGGGTCCTGCGGAGAAGCTCCCATTGTCCCAGGAGAGGAGCGCCGACAGCAGGTAAGGACCTGGCCTTTTGTGTTCAGATGAAGGCAGTCATTTTACGGACATTGGGTCTAGTAATGAATAAAAAGTGCCTTTTCTTCGAGTGTAATGTAGGCCACTGTTAAAACATGGTTGCTATGCAGTATACCTCAGCATGGCATGCTGCCTAAAAGGCTGGGCTTTCCAAGCTTTCAATGGCTTTATGCAAGACCTTCAGAGTGTGACTCACCATCACTGTGAGTACTTCATTCTTCCTAAAGGTTTTAAATGCTCCATGGGGTAATGGTAATCGCTCAGATATTTAGTATAGGTCTGCTTCTCTACAGTGAAAATAATACAAATAGTTTGTTATTTAGTTGACACCTTTCTCCCAAGCAACTTACAGTTGATTCCACTAAGCAGGGGAAAATCCCCCGCCTAGAGCAATGTGGGGTTTACGGCCTTGCGCAGATCTTATTGTGGCTACACCAGGCTTGAACCACAAACCTTCTGGGTCCCAGTCATGCACCTTAGCCACTAGGCTATAGGATGCCCCCCACTGCTACTCTAAACCCAGAGTGGGGGGGGGGGGTTGTTACAAAATTAACATCACCTATTCTGGTGTATGAAAGAAAACTAAAGCCAGAGTGCTTTTTTCTGTTTTTATATTTGTAAATGTCAACAACGAGAGTCAGCCCTTGCTCCTAACAAAACAACACTTAATTGTTTGTGCTCCTGACAACACACGCCACTCACAGAAGGTGTAGTGGCAGGGGGCAGATCTACCTGGAGAATTCAGCGGATAATTAGGCAGGAGCACTTCCTGTTTGCATCCTGAACGGGTTCTTCTTCTGTGCTCCACGCTGTTCTCTATTGGCCTGTCGAAGTTGTCATAAATTCTCGGGGAATAACGAGTCACACTGGTATCCAGGGGGATGTGTGAATATGGCTTGTGTTGTTTTCTTACCCTTTTTAATTTTGACACTATTTACATATTATTCTACACGGCTTGCAAGTGCTGTCATGCTGTGAAGGATCTTAGGGAAGCATTTTAAAAGATTGAGGGGGAAAAAAACCTCAAATCTCTATAGGTATTACGGAAATCTTATTTACATTTTTTTTGTGCATTGCCCAATCATTTATTTTCCTGTGCTCTAAAATGCAAATAGTCAAAGCCTTCCTGTCTTTGGGACCACGGCATCCTGTTTTGAGTCAGTTTTACGGAGATCTAAACATACTAGCGCTCAATGTAAATATGAAATGCACTTGAATGAAGATCTTTTAATGGCTTCAAGGATATTCACGGTGACAACCATACAACCACGCAGACAAACTGAACTAGATTTTATTTCTTTTTTTCTGTAGATGAATCACAGATTTAGGCTGGGATGTACATGACAGCGGGGTTAACTCTCGGGGTGCTGGAGTAGTTTAGTCTATAGGGCTCCATCAATAACTGTATGCACCTCTGTTGAATTCCCTTCCTTAACAACTGTCCCTGAAACCGCATTCCTGACACAGAGGGAAGCCGTCAGCCAGGTGTGCGTTGGATGTGTGGAGATTACCGTGGTAACGCAGAGTCCCATCTTGACAGAATCTGTATCGATGCAGATTACATGACCTCTGCCTCGGTCTCCATTGAGCTGTTGTTTACCCTGCAATCGTACAGTCAGCCGTGGCTCCGAGCGGTAGATATTCTTAGATCTTTTATTTACATTGTTGTTCTTCGCCGGAGAAGGGCTTTTTTTCCCCCCTGTGGCTTTGCTCAAACGCATTGTGTGCACAGCTGAAGAAGACGGGGACTGGACCAGAAGCACGCTGGATTTGCTTGGCATTGTTGCCGGCTGTAAGGGACGGTGATTTTTTATTGCCAGCCTTCAGCGATGAAGACGGTGCGATGTCAAGAGAGACGGAAGCACGGACGGCTCTATTTTTTAAGCACCATTTTCATTAGCGCCGTTTCAAAAAAGCATATGTTCGGTGCAAAAAAAAAAAGACCGGCTAATCAATCACCTGAACATTGCCAATCCGCTTTATTGTATTCAGAATTGTCCCCACGATACTCCTGCAGCGTTGATGCTGTGTGAGAAATGAATGTTTGACCGAGTTTAACGTTAGCGAGCGTAGTCTGCCTGCTGTCACTGGCTGAGTGTAATGTTAGCTTGTGAAGGTGGGCAGTGTAGGCATGGGTGAGAGGCACAGCGGTGGGTGTTTTGCATGTATTGAATGAGACCAGCTGCAAAGACTTGGGAGATGGGGTCAGTTACATTTTCAAAATGAATTGTGAATTTGAAAATCCTCACAGAAACACTATAGGTATTCTTCTTACCGATGAATTTCATTTAAATTCATTTCATAAATTTAAAATGCAGTTGACCCCTTCCCTGACTGAGACAGATGGTGGATTTGTGCTGAATGTTTGCCTGAAAACCAGCCTGTAGAAAATGGCGAGCGCAGAGTCTACAGTGAACAGGATGCACACGCGGTCAAACGCCGCACACACGGTCAAACGCCGCACACACGGTCAAACACCGCACACACAGCACATTAACCTGAATTACGCACCGCTTGTGTGTTAATGCCTCGCTCTGTCGAAGGATTGCATTCTGACCTGACCTGCAAAGCATGGCTTTCATTTTCTGAGCAGCAGGAGATACTGAATGTGCCAACGGCAGGAACGGCAATCCCATTCTGAAAAGAGTTCATACACACACACACGCACACTCATACACACACACATATACACACGCATACACAGACAATTGCACACATGCGCACACACACGCTCCCACATGCACATGCACACAGACTCCCACAAACGCATCACACACTCACACACACACACATACCCACATACACACACACACACACACTCATACACACACACACACACACACACTGTCCCACACACAGCCACACAGCACAGCCGCAGTGGCCAGCCTGTGTTCGGTGTGCCTGTGCTCAGTCCAGGCAGGGGGCGGGAGCCCACGCAGGAGCACTCAGCAGCACAGGAGTGCCTGTCATTACCAGGATTTACACAGCCTGTCTGCGCCATTTCTCCCCGAAGGTCTGACACTAATTCATTCTCCTCTGGCCTCCTGTGCGTCTGTAGCCCCTCCTTCCTAACATGCCCGCACCTGTGCTACTGTAAGCCTGCTGCGTGCGTCTGCCTGTAACCGCCCATCCGTACCCCGTACATCTGCACAGAACGGCTTCGTCTAGCCTGGGAGCCCAATACAAGAAGTCATTTTGGATTCATATGGCCCCTGGTTGAATTCCTCCTCATCATTTATTTAGTCACATAGACTCAGTTAATCATTTACATGTAGCGGTGCTTAAATACCAGGTATGCATTCCTGCTCGCCTCGGAGCGGAATACGGATGCCTGACCTTGGGCTCGTAGCTTTGATCTTTTATGTGCCTCCATCTGGCATCTGTGAAAACTGTCGAAATGAGCTCAAAGACTCGTTAGGAGAGACTGTGTGCAGTACTGCACATTACCTGGTGGGCTTTAGGTAAACAAAATGTTCCAAAGCAACACCTCTCTGCTTTGAGTCTGGGCACTTCTGGGTTTTTGTGGGGAGAAGTTCCTGCACTAGAAACTGCTGTTGGGATGTGACAGAAAGCTAAGGCAAGCAGAAAGACTACTCTTTTATTTCTCCCATACTGGGCTGACAGTGGTAGTCAGGCAGTTGGATGTGTGAAAGAGAGAGACACATGCAGCATCATTATTTGTTTTTCCGCTGTTGTATTTTACATCGTCACGCATCTTTTCATGTGCGCCGATGTGTATTTGAATGTACATTTGAAATCGTGTATCTCCAGGCAATACAAAATATGCGGTATGCTTCAATGATAATTTAGGATACTTTATATACCTTGATATACCCGAGACCACGCGATCTGTGTAACCATGGCTACTCTTAATTCTTTTTCCATTTAAAAGATATTTAAGATGAAGTGAAATAAAATTAAATATTATTTCCATTTCACCACGTTCCGTCTCTCCCCGCGTCCCCGGTCCGAAGACAGGCGCTTGGGAGGCTGATGTCAGTCGGTCCGCGCCTCCGCGCACGTCAGATGTGACAAAGCCCACTCACCTCGAAAATCTGCAGAGGAGCTGAAAGGAGCTTTTCTCTTTTTGGCATTTTTTCTTTTTTTTTTGACAATGGCAAGCAAAAAGTGGGAAAAGAAGCGGGGCTGAAGAGATTGGGCCGGCTGAAGAGTCCATTGTGCAGACCGCCTGTGCGTTTCTGTCAACGACCACCCACTGTATTAACGCCGCAATTACGGGCCGAAAGAACAATGCATTAATCAGCCAGAGGGAATCATTTCATCTTTTCCCTCTGTACTTTTTGGCCGGCCTGTTGAAATTTGGACCAGAGACTGTTCAGGTGTACGTTGGGTCCTACCGTTAACAAATCTTTGTTAAAATACTGTTCTTAATACAAATCATTTTATGGATATGTTTTAAATATTGTACAGTAGTTTCTTGAACTTAACTTTCGCTGGAAAAGTTTTCATGAAGTACAGTGAATAACTTCCTGAAAACTGTCAAATTGATCAAAGCGCAGCTTGTCCCGTGGGATTATAGGCGATAAACGGGTCACATCCGTGGTGCACTTCATATCAACATCATTGTTCACCTTAAGTCTTTAAATTAACGTGTTACTCAACGCTTTAAACTCTTCTGATCCGTCAAAAGGCCAGAGATGAATGGAGCCACACCTCAGACGCCCGGTACCGCTGCCTGTTTGTCTTTATAGCGCTCTACAAACGTGGAGCCTTTTCACAAGGCGAGGACAATACAAACGCAACAGCACGGATTCCGCAGTGCAGGACTGAACGTCTCTGGCAGTTTTAACAGGTTTAAACCGGTACGACTGCACGGGGCATCTCCTCTTTCACTCAGGACCTCCGGAACATTTTAACCGAATGGGAGCCGGATCGTCTTCGTCCGTCTTACCAGGGAGAAGAAGAAGAAGAAGAAGAAAAAAAGAAAAGAAAAAAGCGATGTTATTTCAGCTTTTCCTGTCCTCTCTTTGCTTCAGAACGAAAAAATAAATAAGTGAGCTGAAACCCAATCCAGCGGCCGTTTCTGTGTTTTAACAGAAATTCTGAGGGGCTTTGATGTGGTGATGTCTGAAAAAAATCCTTTAATTGCTAAGGGCAACAATAGAAGCCTTGTTTCTGTGTGTTCTGCAGAAGTGAGCTCCATCGCGTGCTGCATGAGGCTATCTCTCCCGATGATGACACTTTTCCTCTCATCACCGCCCGCGGAATCGTCAACTCTCACGTTCAGCCGTGTTCCCGAGTCGACCGAGCTCTGTGAATGCAGATGTATGCTGTTTATTTACCTACAGCGCTGTCAGATCCAGCACAGATTGCGTGACGCACGGCTTTGCATATTTATCCGTACGTACGGCTGGATGTGACGTGAGTTTGGTTCTGGTTGTTCGCCCTGCTCGAGGTGTTTAACAGCAGCAGCCCACGCGAGATCGGGTCCTACAACATGGCGTAACTCGCCGTTGCAGTTGGTGTGCGGCGGTGTACTCTGCCAGCAGAGTAAATGTAGACTGTGACCATACCAGCTGTGAGCGGGTGTCTGCAGGGGCAGAATATAAATGCCCACCCTGCTGTAAAAAATAAAGCTGGTCTAGCTGGGTATGAGCTGGTCATAAAGCTGGTCTAGCTGGGTATGAGCTGGTCAACCAGCATAGCCAAGCTGGTCATAAGCTGGTCTAGCTGGGTATGAGCTGATCAACTAGCATGACCAAACTGGTCATAAAGCTGGTCTAGCTGGATATGAGCTGGTCATAAAGCTGGTCTAGCTGTATATGAGCTGGTCATAAAGCTGGTCTAGCTGGGTATGAGCTGGTCATAAAGCTGGTCTAGCTGGGTATGAGCTGGTCATAAAGCTGGTCTAGCTGGGTATGAGCTGGTCATAAAGCTGGTCTAGCTGGGTATGAGCTGGTCATAAAGCTGGTCTAGCTGGGTATGAGCTGGTCATGATGCTGGTCTAGCTGGGTATGAGCTGGTCAACCTGCATGGCCAAACTTGTCTGGCTGGGTATGAGCTGGTCTACTAACTAGTGCTGGTAGCTTGTCTGAGCTGTTTCAAAACAGAGCTTGAACTGGTCAAACCATGTCAAGCTGAGAGCTGGTCTGAACTGGTCAAGCAGCTAAACCATGTCGAGCTGAGAGCTGGTCTGACTTGGTCAACCAGCTACCAGCTGTTTCAAAACCTAGCTTGAGCTGTTTTCTTCAGGAGGGAAATGCATGGTCCAAGGAATGGAGGATTGGATTTACCATGGTAACCAGGCCTTGTTACACAGCATAGCCTCCGCTTGTCCTGGCTCATGGTAAATGGTGGCTTTGTTGGCTCGGTGTGTATTTAGAGGGCGTTCCACATTAGGGTGAAAAATGTCTGAGAATAAAACCTGAAACGTTTTGGCAGCGAACTTATTTACCACACTGCTAATGTAATAAGCAGAGGGGAAACTATGGCTTAGGCAGGTCTGCTGCGATTGGGACCTGGAGTGGCTTTTCCTGATAGAGCACAGTCTTTCAGTGTAGTCTGGAACTGAGCATAACAGTACAGACTGTCTGTGGAACTGTGAACACACCAGTATTGACTGTCTGTGTAACTGTGAACACACCAGTACGGACTGTCTGTGTAACTGTGAACACACCAGTACAGACTGTCTGTGTAACTGTGAACACACCAGTACTGACTGTCTGTGTAACTGTGAACACACCAGTACTGACTGTCTGTGGAACTGTGACTATACCAGTACTGACTGTCTGTGTAACTGTGAATACACCAGTACTGTAGCACTCCAAAAGTATTTGAATCCAAAAAAACAATCAGGCTACATAATTGACCCAGGGTTGACCAGTACTGACTGACCTGCAGCTCCATCAGGGCTGTGTGTAACGGCCCATAGTCTCACCTTGGGGAGGGAACGTTCCAGTCAAAGGAATTAAGAGGATTAGAGAGGAGTTTGTCCCTAGCCTAACTGAGAGACGCTGCTGTTATTGAGCCCAGCCAACGCCAGGGTCACATCCAACAGCAGCACGGCTTTCTGGGTAATCATCAGCTTCACTGTGGGTGTGGGGACCTTGCTGTAATTTCAGTTTGCTGGTTGATTATTATTATTATTATAAATAATAACCTAGGCGGCATGGATGGTTTAGTGGGTAGCACTGCCGCCTCACAGCCAGGAGGTCCTGGGTTTGAATCCCGGTCAGCCGGGGCCTCTCTGTGTGGAGTTTGCATGTTCTCCCCGTGTTCATGTGGGTTTCCTCCGGGTACTCCGGTTTCCTCCCACAGTCCAAAGACATGCAGGTTAGGCTGATTGGAGACTCTAAATTGCCCGTGGGTATGAGTGTGTGAGTGAATGGTGTGTGTGCCCTGCGATGGACTGGCAACCTGTCCAGGGTGTATTCCTGCCTTTCACCCAATGTATGCTGGGATAGGCTCCAGCCCCCCTGCGACCCTGTTCAGGATAAGCGGGTTAAGATGATGGATGGATGGATGGTGTCCTCCTCTCCCTGGTTTTGGTCATCCATTTTAGTCATTTATCTATTTGTTTTTATCTTGTTACTTTCTGTCTGGTATTCCTGTATCCATGTTGTAAGTTTTCTGTTGAATCTTGTTGCTTTATCCTCTTCTCTGTAAACTGTCCTGGTTTGAGAAAGGCACTATATAAATACAATGTATTATTAATATTATTATTATTATTATTATTATTATTATTATAAAGCAGCTGTATGAAATGTTAACACTTTATTACTTGAACTTCATTGCAGCCCTTTGTTTGATCCCTTGTTAAAATTGTGCTTTTCTTGGAGAAGTCAGCCAGACAAGTTGGCACGCTCTCTACCACATCCTGTCCTTTCCCAACGAACTGTGCCGCGAGATTGCTGAAGACCGAAGCGCTAGCCAAGTGGAGACTGGCAAACTTTCAGTTCGGCTCACAGTTTGAAGCAATCGTCTGCTGGCACAGCCACACACAGACGCAGGGGCAGCGGTGTGTGCATCTGTGTGCGTGTGTGTGTGCGTGGCTAAGACACTGGCCTCAGAACTGGAGTTGGTCCCCTGGCGCTGCACTGTGGCTGCCCACTGGTCCTAAGTAACTAGGATGGGTCCAATTGGCGAGGATAAATTACCTCACGGGGTTCAGTAAAGGAAATCTTATCTTATGGAGTGTGATCGGGGCTCAGCTTTCCGGGCGTGTTGCTGTGTCAGTAGATGGGAGTCAGAGTCCCTGGGTGAAACGTGTTCTCCTGTGTTCTCCTGTGCTCTCCTGTGTTCTCCTATGCTCTCCTGTGCTCTCCTGTGTTCTCCTGTGCTCTCCTGTGCTCTCCTGTGCTCTCCTGTGTTCTCCTGTGTTCTCCTGTGTTCTCCTGTGTTCTCCTGGGCTCTCCTGGGCTCTCCTGTGTTCTCCTGCGCTCTCCTGCAGCTTTGCGAGAGTGGCCTTAGGCTCGAGAGCTCTGCATGAGAGGACTACCTACGTTTAGTTGAAAGCAGGAATGCAATAACTCTTACCCAGACTGGAAAATAAGGACGTAATTAAGAGTAATTTCACAGGAAAGAAACTTTCATTAGCATGGAGAGAGAGATGTAGGAATGGTGGGGGGGGTGGGGGGTGCAGGGGGAGAGGCAGGGGGTACGCATGGCACAAATGTGTTTTTCCTGCATTCCTGGGTAATTATGGCACTCAGCATGGAGTGCTACAGGCTGCTGTGCATCTGGACTCTGGGGTCAGGCGGGTCTCCATGCCACCCAACACTGCACCAACACACACTTATTCACCCAGCACTGCACCAACACACACTTATTCACCCAGCACTGCACCAACACACACTTATTCACCCAGCACTGCACCAACACACACTTATTCACCCAGCACTGCAAAAACACACACTTACTCACCCAGGAGCAGGGCGAATACCACAGGGCGTGTTTGTGCTTACACTGTGGACCCATAGGGGCGAGGCTTTACAGATCGGCTTCAGTGTGCTTACTGTACACGTTTATGCTTTTGTCTTCCTGTACGCTATCGGACTCAGAAATAAAGGTACGAAAACTTCCTAGAAAGTTACAAATGCTTGTTGCTGGGGTGGCACCCTAAAGGTGCATAAAACTGTACCCCTAGCCAGCAACATATAACTCATTTTTTCCTTTTTTGCTTGGAAAACATGCTCATTTTACATTACATTACATTATTGGCATTTGGCAGATGTTCTTATCCAGAGCGACGTACAGTTGATTAGACTAAGCAGGAGACAATCCTCCCCTGGAGCAACGCAGGGTTAAGGGCCTTGCTCAAGGGCCCAACGGCTGTGCGGATCTTATTGTGGCTACACCGGGGATCGAACCACCGACCTTGCGTGTCCCAGTCATTTACCTTAACCGCTACGCTACAGGCCACCCCCTCATTTGTACCCAAAGATAGCATTACTGTACTTTCAGTGTGCATTTGGGAAATTTGATCCTCGAAGAGCGAACGTGTACCTCCACTGTCACTTTGTTTCTGACAGTGTGGTACTCGGCGTAGAAATGGATGTTGTTCTCCTTGTGAACGACACTGAAATGCCGTGTGCACGCCCTGGCGTAAAGCTGGTGATGACCTCACTCGGGCATTTTCATAAAAACAGCTCCAGAATGATTTTATCACCGGTGGAGGTGTAGCTGCCGGCGGGTGCCACCTGATATTGGACAGACCCAGAGCCTGCGTGAGTCCTCACAATGAGCCGCCCTCAAATGGAAACCCGTTTATTTCCATCGTTAGCTGAGAGAAAGGCGCCGTTCTTTAAACCCGCGGGGGAATTTGCATGGAGGAACGTCCATTGTAAACATGTCATGCTTTCAGCCCCCAGGGCAAATTAACAACATGGCTGTTTTGAGTAACTCAGTCATATCCAGACTGTCCACAGCAGCGTGTGCGCAAAGGGACGGGCCCTTCAATGCAGACCTCACACAGACACATTTCTTCCTCCTTCAGCCGATTCAAATGCCCAATTCAGGGCCGTTGCTGTGTCGCCAATGCGTGCGTGCATTGTCTAAGCTCACCCAAGTGAGATGCTACATTTTAATCATTGATCCAATTAATTTGGAATCCTCTTTTTCCTCTCTCCCCCTCGCCAAACAAAAGAGCGAACGGCACAATGTGGGAGCGAAACGCTACGAAAAGAAATGACTTCATAGCAGGCGAGATCTCTGATTGACACTCGTGCCAAAACAGAGGAGGGTACCGCCCCTGAGAGATCTGGGATTGAGATGAGAGAGACAGAGAGAGGTCCGTACACAGACATTTTTATATTCAGGCAACGTTAAAATGAAGCTCACTTTATTAAGTTTAAATATTTTTTGTTTTGAATATTTTGTTCGTTTATTTCATTCTTTTTCTAAACTGAAACTATACCACCGGCCCGTTGTTGCTTACTTCTCAAAGGTGCTCTGTTTAAGCTTCACTTTTCACAATTTCATACATAAATATCAGCGCTTGTACTTCTATCCTTGAAGTACAGCTGTCTGAAGTTGCATGTGCCTTAGGAAATAGCTCCAGTTGAAAATAAGATTAAATGTAATGTTTAAAAGAAGAATAATTGGGTAATAAGCACACATACAACCTCTAGAGAGGTGTGAAAGCTGCTTTGTATTGTAGTTACTTGCTTCAAAAGCCTATACCCCTATACCAGCTGTTGACAAAGCTGGCAGGCTTGTCAGTAATATCTGAAGTGTCCTTCATCACTCACAATAAAAAAATGTGTGTCAATTGAAAGCATTGACTAAATCAGAAATGATATAAAATACCCCAAAACAAAGTTAAGTTAAGTTAAAGTTAAGTTTTTGTATTATTTATTTAAGTTAAAAACGTAAAGCTAGTGTTCCTATGGCAACGTGTTATTGAGTGTTATTATATTATTTTCTTTCAGCTCCTCTGAAGCCCCCCCCGCAGCCCCCCCCCAGAGATACGCTGTTCTGACACAATGTGAAACGCTGATGATCGAACCTCTGCACGCAAAACAAACGCACAATTCTCACAAGACCCCCCCCCCCCCCCCCCCGCCCGCCCTGCAGTGTGAATATCTGAGCGCGCCTGGCTCGGTAATGGGTCTAACAAACCACTGAACCCGGGAATGTAAATGCAATAAATATTAATGCCACAGACAGGAGGTGTTGGAAGCCAGCGAGTGGAACAGCAGACCAGGTATTCTGCCAAGAACCCTGCGGGGTATTATTAAAGCTAAATAAATAAATTGAGTCATAAGGGGTTAAAATCCCAGCCTCCCTTAAGCCTACATGCGCCAGTCTCATTGAACCCACCTCCGATCCCCCCCCCCCCCCCCCCCCCCCCGTCCCCCTCTCAGTTTCTCAACTCCTGGATTGGGAGCTGTCGAGGGGAATCGTGCCTTTGGAATAACTTCAACAAAAGCGTTTGCCATCGACGGCATCAATATGTAGGGACTAAGGGTGAAAGTGCATATTGGGACATCAAGAGCCATTAAGAGTTTGGCTGTTGCTGTGCTTAGATATGTAACTTGGTACATTGAAGTATTGGCTAGCTTGCTGGCAGTGAACTAATAGTGCACATGCACACTGTCTATGCAATGGCATTGTGGTATAATGTGACAAACACCCCCCCCCCCCACACACACACACACACACACACACACACACACACGCACACACATGCACCCCCTTTTACGTGTGTTATGCTCTCAGAAACATGTCAAAGCGTCACTATAATGTGGCAAACCGCCCACACACACACACACACACACACACACACACACACACATCCACGCACACACATCCACATCTACCAAATCCAGGCAGTATAGGATGCCTGTTTATGATTACCAACCGTTCCAAACTGAAATGTATTTTCATAAAAATGTACAGATGTGTCTTTTCCGTGGCTCAGAGAAATGGATGGAGGACGGAGCTCTGCAACACATTACTGCTGCGGATGTGAACGGGCACGGGGGGGAAGTGATGTAAGCAAACGGCAGCGAGCGAGGGGAAGCATAGAGCAGGCTTCTGCTCTCTCCTTCTCTCCGGCGCGTCGCGGTCTCGCTGTGAAGCGTCCGTGAGAACAGAAGCCCTGCCGCGCGTCTGATCCTACGCACGCCGCGCTCCGCGTCTCCGAGACGCCGGGAATTAAAGTTTTACGCTGCGAAAGGGTTTATAATAAAGGAACTGTGCCGTTGAATCGACTGGCTGCGGCGGTTCATCGCCAAAACCCTCCCGAGTCTCGCGGCTCCATCATTAAAGTGAGATATCGCTGTGAAATGAATCAATGGGGACAGTATCCCCCTCCACGTACAGAATAAATAAAAACACACAATGGTGGTGGAGAAGACTGCCTTTTCTCTCACATCCCTCCCCCCCCCCCTTCCATCCCCACCCTCCACCCCCCACCAGTGTGGGAAGAGAATACATTAACAATACCACGAGGAAAAAAAGCCCCCAAGTTCCTATTTTTTACCTATTGAAAAGGTTTGAAGTCTGAAAAATGAGTCTGTTCCCATTGGCAGTAGGAATAATAAATAGAGGCAGGTGTGATGGGTCAGAATTGAAACCAGCTGGGTGTAAGGGATGTACTTCAGCTACTCGGGGTTTCAATCTTTAATCCCCGTGGCTCTGCTCGAATGTCTCTCGTCTGACGTAATGTAGGGGAGAGGGAAAAAAACAAAAACCCCCAAACATATGGAGGGAATTGTATGGCACTACGAGAGGACTTAACCCCTTCCCAAAGTGCGCCGGCTTCCAGAGAGAGGGCCTTCCGAAGCCTGGCGTTCCTGGGGTGTAAGAGCTTTGGAATTCCTCCTCTAGGGGCGATTCCTCTGACTGATGTCTACCCCAGTGCGGGGCCGTAAATCAGAGGGGCAGGAAGGGGAAACGCGGGGGGGCGGGGCGGGGGGGAAGAGACGTTTCCTCCAGGCGCTGGATATTAATTTAGCCTTTCCTGGAGGATAGAGCTCTTTCTGCGTGACGTTTTTAAGGCCGGGAGAGAACAGCGTCGGCCTTGTTTTTGATGCATTATGTCAGGCCGTACTGTAGCTGTACTGTAACTGAGGGAGCACGCAGAACAGGAGACTGACTGCATTACTGACTGCAGAACGAACAAAACGGAACCAACATCCTCTCACTGTACATACAGTATAATTAGATTTATTTAGATTTATTAGATTATTTAAATCATATCTATTTATTTATTTTGCGAAGGATTTAAGGGCGTCTTCGTGCCCTTTGGATTGGCACGCAGCCTGAATTGCGTCGGTAAAAAAATCAAGCGTCTGCCAGGCATATAAAGCTAAACATGTTGGTCCATCTGGTCCTGCTTCCTAATACAGTACCTAATAACCCGGTCTTTCAGGGCTCATCTGTTCCAGGCTGTCTGTAAACCCCCTCAGTGACAAGCCTATTCAGGGCAAGGCCATATCCTGTTTACTGTGGGGCCGTCTGCACTTCGGGCTTCAGAGTGATCGCTCCCTCTCTTTCTTCTTCTCCTTTTCTGTCTTTATGAGACACCAAGAGAGGGAGAGAGAGAGAGAGAGAGAGAGATATCCTCTCCCCCAGGGCTGACCGTGACAGAAAAATGCACTCTCAAAGATACCCATCATATGGTATATTTAATGAAAGGGGGTCGGGGGGAGGGGACTATACCTCCCAGGCGTTCTTTGTAACTTTTTTTGTTTAAAGATCTTTGAGATTTTCTCCCAGCTGTACTGGCACGGTGAGGAGGTGTGGGGTAGACGGGGGTCCCGGACAATGGCCCCCTTATTTCTCCTTCTCAGAGGTAGGCCTTGGGTTGTTCTTCAGAGAGAGAGAGCGAGAGAGAGAAAAAAAAAATGGCTCTTCGTATTTGGAAAGCCCTCCTCTGGAACGGGCAGGTCGAAGTCTCAGTCCGGCGGGGCTCTCCCCGGTTAAAAGCGCCCAGCAGTGCCTGTGTTTGGTGAAAAGAGATTCCTCGAGGGAGACTGGGGAATTGAAATCTGTGCATTTGTACACTGGCATTATGCGGAGACAAATGGGCAAAATGGAGCCTTTTCAGAATGTCGCAAAGGAGCAAATTAATGGCAAAAGACAGCCTTGTGACAAGAAGGCTATTGTGTGGGAGGTTAACAATGAGGGGTAGACCCTGCCTTACATGCTCTTTAGGCACCCCCACCCCCCAAGAAAGAGGCCACGCACACACACGTCTGCGCGCCCGTGTTGTCTGCCTCCGTTATGAGGGGATTCATCTAATTGTAGTAAGCTTGATTATTTCAGTATGCTTGTTTTTTTACAGAGCATCTCTCATGGTGACGACGCCTCCTGACCGTTAAACATAGTATTTACAAAACGCGCGCAACACCAAAGTGTGTGCACATGTGTACGTCCTTGTATTAACATGGAAATTATGATCTTTTTTTTAAGCAGAAATTAAAGCTAAACACCGTAACGAATGCTACGCTTTCATTTCTGTACTCATATACTCATATCATTTTCAGTGGTAGTAAAAAAAAAAAAAGGAAAAACGCGTTCCCGTTTCGTTGTGACGGATTCGGCGTGTTACCGGGTGAACGAGAGCGCGCTGAACACGGTGTGTGCGGGCGTGTCGTTATCGGCACGCATCCTCAGCGCTGTCGGTCCTTTCCGGAGCGGTGCAGGGCCGTCGGAGCGCGGCGTGCGTGGGCTGAGTCGGGCCTTCCTTTCTCCGTGCGTTTCCCAATTGCGGGAATAAAATTAGCAGTCAGGAGTGTTGCACAATGGCATTAATTACATGGTGAACTTGTGACAGAACAAAGGGCTTTTTCTCTGGCTGATCCTCTGTTTCTCACCCCGTAACCTTCAGAGCGGTTCTCAGAGCCCGGGCGCTTCCTCCTGGCGGTTTGGCTTTCCCTGCCCTGCTGTCAAGTTCAGGTTACAGCGAACGGGAAAATAAAACCGGGGCAGGGGGGGGAGGAAGAGAAGGATTTGCGCATGAGAAAAGAGACCTTGACTGACCTGAACAATATCTCGGTACCTTCGATCATCTTCTGCGGCTTTGCGATGAGCCGTGCACGGGTGATGTGTGCGTGTGTGTGTGTGCGGTTCATTTTATCCGCGTTGGGGGCGTTTTTAAAAAAATGGGTTTTTGTTTCATAATGAAAAATATGGTGACTGAAGGTTGATTATTCGCAATCGGAACCGGGCGACCATGTTGGGGACGGTTGATAAACTGTGCCCCGCATCAGGACGGGCTGATCGTGTGATCTTTCCCAAAGGAATAAAATGGGTTCCCTGCGATTGATGTGCCCCCCTACGGTGAACCTTGGCCTCGAGTAAAAACACGGTGTTGCACATGGAGCTTGTTAGCCGTGTTGCCAGACCAGCTCCTATCTGCAGTAACCTCTAATATCAGGGCTTTGTGGAGGCCCTGGATCCTGCTCCCATTGATCCTGGATTCTGGGCCCAGCGCGCCGGGCTGTGTTCCTGGCTCTTGTTGCTTTGCCCTTGATCCAAGGTGCTGCCCGCCAGGCAGACCGCGCGCGGCAGGGCGAGCGTGTCACTCTGACCGAGGCATCAGCCAGATAAAATAAACAATGGCGGTCAGTCACGCCTCTGCTCCACAGCGCCCCCTGGGAGCCCGTTACCATGGTGCGACGCGTGCCATTTTCACCGCCGCGCCGAAGACTGTCCGCAGAGGAGAGACAGCCCGAAAGCTCTCAGACTCCCAGCTGGGCACTGACAGCGTTCCTGTTGTACTAATGTATGGCAGGCTGGGGAGAAGCTTGCATCTGCCATCCCTGTCATGTTAAAAGAGGCTGATCTATGTCCCCTTGTGTTCTTTTTTTTTTTCGCGCAGTGTGTTGGAAGGCGCAGGCTTGCTGGCTTGTTGTCTGTAGACTCTGTTCTGAGAGGAGAAGCATCCCTGTATTCTGGGGAAGGCGTAGCGTGCCCTTCTGCAAAGGGTTTGAGGAAAAAGGGGGTGGAAACAGAATAAAGTATCGCTGTACGCTTGCGAGGGTTCATGGAAAGGCTGTTTTGAGGGAGTATCTGTGGAATATGATTGTAGTGCCTTGCTGGGAAAACGCTTGTGCATTTATTTACTTATTTTGGTAGTACCCCATATGGTGATGCCTGACTTTGGTCACATTACCTTTTTACTCTGTGGTGAGCGATATAGTATTTTTGTTTTTATGTTAGTATGTTAATTAATATCCAAGGCTCATCATTGTCTGTTTTAACTGATTTCCCTCAAAGAATACCCATATTTTAAAAAAAGTTCAGACTAAACCGATTGTGAAAATAAATGAAAATAAAAGATTTATCCTGGAAATTTGCATTATTAACTAGATTTCCGTCGGGTTTTTTTTAAATATCCCACTTTTCATCCAATTTTTCAAATGAAAAATAAAACCCTAAAAATTCCCGGATTTTTAAATAGAAGGTAAAGTCTGAAAATGATGAGCCTTATTCGTATCTACTTGGTATTTCTGTATTTGTGTATTTGTGTATTTGACAGTGAGGGCCGTATCCCTGAGGTTATTCTTTATATAAGTCGGTTAATATTTATTCACAGGATTTATAAATATGATGTGCAAGAAGGTGAGCCCTTTTCTTGAGCAGATATTCTCAAATGTACTTAGTATGTACTTAGTAGCCTAACATTCTAAAATAGTATTTTATATGCGGCTTATAAACAACACTCTGCCCTTGTTGTTATCTACGGTATGTTCAGTTCCTAGAATGGCCTTGAGTGCTTGTGGGACTGTGGGAAGCACCTCCCAACTATATAAAAAAAAAAACTCTGTCCTATGTCCAATTTGGAAAAAGGAAGCCTCTTAATGACATCAGAGCTGGCGAGCGGAATGGCCAACACCTTTATTTGGCTGCGGAGATAATGAGGTCTGCCCTTCCCAACTGTTTGCTGGAACTTGGCAGAGGAGATTCAGCATCATTCCATCTTCTTCTTTTTTTTATTTTTTATTTTTTTTTACTTTATTTAATTTGCTTGAAAGCTCAAATCATGCAGAAGAAATCACTCAAGAAACCGCAAGTGGCATACAAATTCTGTTTTGAGGAGAGAAAAAAAAGTAAAAAAAATAGAAAGAAAAAATTCAGCAAACAACAACAATGCCATTTTAAACTGGCCATGCTCCAGCCATCATTTTTCTTTAAACGAGCAGAAATGACACAAAGCATTAACGTCCCAGGGAATCAGATTAAAACGATGACGTCATCAAATTCTCTTTAAAAATAGACGGTTGAGTGAAGGAATGAAGGCAGAAACACTGGCGTTTTCTGTCTCCTGAGCCTGTGCGAAGCCGGATCCATCCTGCACTGCACGCCTGGAGTTTACACGCGGGTCCAATTCGAACGGAGCCTTTTCATCATTTTGGGCTCCTCAGTAGCGTGTTCTTATTTTTAGTTACAGTTTTGTAATGATCATATGAGAGGTGTGTATATATGAATTGTATATTACATGAAAACAATGGATCAGAAATAATTTTTGAATAACAAAATTCATAAAAAAGACAAAGACGACATTCACTCATGGAATGCTTCCTAAAAGCCTATTTTTACATCTGAAATATTGACATATATTATGTCTTCCACTATGACAAGTATATGAATTGATTAATTACAGTAGAATTCCACATATCTTACACAATCTAATGGCAATGAAAAATAAGCAATGAAGGAAAAGCATAATATTAGATAAAAAAAAATAAATAGTATGATAGTAAAACCTAAAAACCCATGGACTTGTCAAACATAAATCATGAAAACAAAATTATGTCATCGTTGAACACATGTTTTTCCATTTTATCCAATGTGACTCAATTTGTTTGCTAATGACAAAGATATGGTAGACAAGCCATCACTTCAGAACACGGTCGTGCTGGAGGGAAAGGTCCTCCAATCAGGTTTGTCTGTCGAGCCACTGTTTTGTTGACGTTTGTCAGCCTTCAAATTAGCATTAGCTCTCTTGCTGTGCTATGACTAAGGCTGGGTATTAGTCATGGAAAATATTGACTGAGTTCACTGAGCAGTCACAGCGAAGTTGATGCAAATAATGGAATCAAAAATAATAATATTTATTAAATTCATTGATGTTGCATATCCTGTGCCCAGCAGTGGGACACGATTGAAATACGAGTGAAACGTGCTTGAAGTCGAAAAAAATCAGCTGGCAGCCAAAATTCCATGTTATTCAGAGAAGGATGAAGTTAATGAACCTATGTTTCAGCTTTTTAAACCGCATGGATGTCTTGTAAAACTTGCCTGATTGCTTTGAGTGATTAAAAATGTGGACAAAGGAAATTTGAAGGTGCAGTTCTGTAATTTGAAAGAAATTTTAAACTTGAAGAAGCAAACTTATTTCATCATTGGAGAATCTGACACATTGGATGTACAGGGGTTGGATATTCTGGACCATACTGTACTTTTCTGATTGAGGTACATTTAGAGTCATATTGACAACCTATAACACTAAGTTGTGGTCCTTGTGGATCTGTGTGCAGATTCAGTACATAGTACCCTTCTTTTTCCAGAGACATTAATTCCCTTTTCTGTAATAGTTTTCTGTCATACGTGGATAAATAATAAATAGTAATTATTTTCAGTACCATTATGGTAAAATTAGATAATTAATGCAATGTTGTAAATCAGAAAGTAGATTTTGTTTTTTTTTATTTTATTTTTTTCCTGGAGATTAAGAGCAGTCTGCCGATAAAAATGTGTAAGTGGAGGCGCAGTAATCCAGTCGCGTGGCCCTACCCCAGATCTTTCATCTGCTGCCACATTCATATGCAGAGTGCCAGAATGTTCTAACGTGAAGGATGAGCCACCAAGACCCTGACGCTCTGAGGCTCGTTTGTGCCACTTTCAGACGCGATAAGCCGGCGCGCGTTCGGGAGAAGATAAATAAATAAATAACTCGCACTCCGAAATGCGCAGGTTTTTATTTTAAAAAGGAACACGGAACATCTGTTGTTACATCACCTTTATTCATTTACTGGACAAAATGGATGCCACGCGATGCAACGCGGTTAAACCGTGAAAGTTAATTTGCATAAAATATTTGTTCCGTTACATTTCATTTGCCAACCTCGTCATACTGATTTTTCCAATTCTGTTATTCTATTACTGTTTCGCGAATTAGCATTTATTTATATGCCTTAGATTTTCTGCTTACATGAGAAAGGTAATTCACCTTAGTTGCTCTGCTTAAACCAATGCAAAAAAATCTGTAAAATGAATATTAATGATGAGGCTTGGGCAAAACATTCAGTTCTTCCCTTGTAGAACATTTTCAGTCCAACCATCATGGTACAAAGGAGAAACAGCTGTTAGCATTTTGCAAAATGTTTCAGGTTTCTCCTTCTAAGGTGTAAAGCTATCATTAGAGATATTAACTTTTGTTTTGTAAGTTTTATAAGTTGGTCAGTATTTGGTTTCCAGACCTGAAATATGGAGATGTGGGAAGACTGGATGTCAGTGTAATATCTGAGGAGACCAGCCATGCTGTGCTCTTAGGGCACATTAAGGGCTATGGGACCGCGTGGGGGAGAAAGGCTTTTCTTGGTTTTTAAATATATGCTATTGCAGTGTATAATGCTCTCATACGTGCGCTCTATTCAGACACTTTATGTATAAGGTGTGTACTTTGTTGTACGTTGCTCTGGATAAGAGCGTCTGCCAAATGCCATTAATATAATGTAATGTAATGTAATGTAATGTACCAGGCTGGTGTTAACTTGTATGATCTCAATAGGACATCCTGCTTATTCATTCATTCATTCATTATCCTAACCCGCTTCTCCTGAACAGGGTCGCAGGGGGGCTGGAGCCTATCCCAGCATACATTGGGTGAAAGGCAGGAATACACCCTGGGCAGGTCGCCAGTCCATCGCAGGGCACACACACCATTCACTCACACACTCATACCTACGGGCAATTTAGAGTCTCCAATCAGCCTAACCTGCATGACTTTGGACTGTGGGAGGAAACCGGAGTACCCGGAGGAAACCCACGCAGACACGGGGAGAACATGCAAACTCCTCACAGAGAGGCCCCGGCCGACGGGGATTTGAACCCAGGACCTCCTTGCTGTGAGGCGGCAGTGCTACCCACTAAACCATCCAGGCCGCCTCACATCCTGCTTATATAAAAGTTAAAATAAAATGAAATTTAAGAGCGCATTTAATTGGCTAAAAAATTGTTATCTCCCTCTCCACCTCAGCTGATTCTGGCACAAAATGGCTGCCATTGCGCCACCCAGGTGGGTGCTGCCTATTGGTGGTGGTTGAGGGGAGTTTCTCCCTCATCACGGTAAAGCGCTTTGATTTGCCTGCTGGTGAGAAAAGCGCTATAAATTCAAGGAATTATTTTTATTATAGAAATATAAATCTGTCTCTCTCCCTGTATTATAGGACAGGAGTGGCATCCCGTGCCGGACCGACGGTGAGGAAAGATTCGGCAGACAGCAGGAGCGTGAGAACAGGTGAGGACTGTCTGTCTGCCTGACCGTCTGTCTATCTGTCTGTCTGTCTGTCTGTCTCTGCCTGCCCGCCTGTCTGTCTGTCTGTCTGTCTGTCTGTCTGCCTGCCTGCCTGCCTGTCTGTTTGTATGCCTGCCTGCCTGCCTGTCTGTCTGTCTGTCTGTCTGTCTGTCTGTCTGTGGAGCGAAGGTCTGTCTGCTTGCCTGCCTGCCTGCCTGCCTGTCTGCCTGCCTGCTTGCCTGCCTGTCTGTCCGCCTGTCTGTCTGTGGAGCGAAGGTCTGTCTGTCTGTCTGCCTGCCTGCCTGCCTGCCTGCCTGCCTGCCTGTCTGCCTGCCTGCCTGCCTGCCTGCCTGTCTGTCTGTCTGTCTGTCTGTGGAGCGAGTGTCTGTCTGACTGCCTGCCTGCCTGTCTGTCTGTCTGTCTGCCTGCCTGTCTGTCTGTCTGTCTGTCTGCCTGCCTGTCTGTCTGTCTGTCTGCCTGTCTCTGCCTGTCTGCCTGCCTGCCTGCCTGCCTGCCTGCCTGCCTGTCTGTCTGCCTGTCTGCCTGCCTGCCTGCCTGACTGCCTGCCTGTCTGTCTGTCTGTCTGTGGAGCGAGTGTCTGTCTGTCTGTGGAGCAAGTGTCTGCACTCAGATGGGGGGACACAGCCCGCGGGGCTTGCTGTTCAGAACACAGACTTCACCCCTCCACTCACTTTGCCTCCACACATGGGGCGGCCTTTAGCCTCGTGGCTGTGGTACACGCCTGGGAGCCGCACAGCTGCTGGGCCCTTGAGCAAGGCCCTTAACCCCACATTACAGGGGGGGGTGTCCCCTGCTTAGTCTAATCAAATGTATGTCGCTTTGGATAAAGGCGTCAGCTAAATAACCAATTATTAATATTATTATGAAGTTGCACTCCAAGAGCTAAGATGCTTAGCCTTCTCGTTCTTTGTGCACACTGACCAATTAATTCTGTTTTCCAAAAACGTCTTTCCACACACTGTGCATGTAAGGTGATTTTTTATTTGTATTTTTTTTACGTCTGCTTTTTTCACTGTCGTGGTGTGCAGAAGCGAGGCAGGGACAGGTCTCTGGTGCACTCTGGGATACGCCACCAGGCCCCGCTCCTCCAAGGCCCAGTGCTCTCGTTAGGGCCCTGTGTGCTGGTTCAGGACTTCTCTCTGTCTTCGTACGTAAAGCATGAACATACCGCCCCAGGAACAACTCATCTGTCCCCCAGTTGCATTCCGTCCGCTTTTTATTGAACACACCCCACCCTGATATATAACATCGGTATAACATTCTGCATTTGGGATCACTGATCTGAGCCTGAAGGAATCTGTCCGCCTGTCTGTCTGTGGAGCGAAGGTCTGTCTGCTTGGCTGCCTGCCTGTCTGTCTGTCTGTCTGCCTGCCTGCCTGCCTGCCTGCCTGTCTGTCTGTCTGTCTGTCTGTGGAGCGAGTGTCTGTCTGACTGCCTGCCTGCCTGTCTGTCTGTCTGTCTGCCTGCCTGTCTGTCTGTCTGTCTGTCTGCCTGCCTGTCTGTCTGTCTGTCTGCCTGTCTCTGCCTGTCTGCCTGCCTGCCTGCCTGCCTGCCTGCCTGCCTGTCTGTCTGCCTGTCTGCCTGCCTGCCTGCCTGACTGCCTGCCTGTCTGTCTGTCTGTCTGTGGAGTGAGTGGCTGTCTGTCTGTGGAGCAAGTGTCTGCACTCAGACGGGGGGACACAGCCCGCGGGGCTCGCTGTTCAGCACACAGACTTCACCCCTCCACTCACTTTGCCTCCACACATCGGGCGGCCTTTAGCCTCGTGGCTATGGTACACGCCTGGGAGCCGCAAAGCTGCTGGGCCCTTGAGCAAGGCCCTTAACCCCACATTGCAGGGGGGGTGTGTCCCCTGCTTAGTCTAATCAACTGTATGTCGCTTTGGATAAAGGCGTCAGCTAAATAACCAATTATTAATATTATTATGAAGTTGCACTCCAAGAGCTAAGATGCTTAGCCTTCTCGTTCTTTGTGCACACTGACCAATTAATTCTGTTTTCCAAAAACGTCTTTCCACACACTGTGCTTGTAAGGTGATTTTTTATTTGTATTTTTTTTACGTCTGCTTTTTTCACTGTCGTGGTGTGCAGAAGCGAGGCAGGGACAGGTCTCTGGTGCACTCTGGGATACGCCACCAGGCCCCGCTCCTCCATGGCCCAGTGCTCTCGTTAGGGCCCTGTGTGCTGGTTCAGGACTTCTCTCTGTCTTCGCACGTAAAGCATGAACATACCGCCCCAGGAACAACTCATCTGTCCCCCAGTTGCATTCCGTCCGCTTTTTATTGAACACACCCCACCCTGATATATAACATCGGTATAACATTCTGCATTTGGGATCACTGATCTGAGCCTGAAGGAATCCCTTGACATAAAACAGCGTACATGAAAAAAAACCACGAAACACAAAAGCCACGATTCAAAAGCGCATAAGAATGCACGAGGTGGGAAAAGACACACTGAAGCCTATTTCTTGGCAACGGTGGAGGATTTTTTTTCCTGGAACCTTTGGCCAAAAACCACAATACCCACCCATCGCGCCCCCCCATCACCCCAGCCTCTATCTTCAGAAGATACAGTTCCACGTCCCGCCAAGTGTGAAAGCACTTTCCTTCACACTGCGTCGTTTGTTAGAGGTTATTGTTTTAAGGCTGTTTGAAATCCTGCCCTGGGCACATTTTTTGCCTGTGTTGTGTTTATTGTGTGAGTGCAGTTGCAGTGAGCGAAGGTGGGTCCTCCCGGCTGTGGCAGTGTGCCATCTGTCCGAGGTCATTGCGGGCCTTCAGTGTCACGTACCCACGTCGAGGAGAGTGTGAACTGATGGTTTTGCAGAGGCACTTTTCTGGAACTGACCCCCCGATCACATACAGAATGAAACGCACTGAACCTGCGGCATTTAGCAATGTCCCGCAGCATTCTGCTTTATAAACTTGTGACCCTGTTTTGCAACAGCTTAGAAAGGAAAGCACACAGACCAAGGGGGGGGGGGAGTGGGCATACTGCAGTATGCATTAGTAGTGCTCTGCTTAGGATGCAAAGGGCTTGGGGAACGCAAGGGTTCGGCCCTGGTACAGATAAGGTGTGCCCAAGTCAGTTTTGGAATGTTAGGAATACACACACCACACACACAGACGTGCACGCAGACATGCAGACACGCGTACCGCATGTAGACGCTCACAGCACACGCATACACGCATACGCAGACACATGCAGACCCACCACACGTTGCAGATGCCCACACCATCTACCTCTATATTAAATCTGCCAATCATGTGGCAGCAACTAAATGCATAAATGAGAGAAGTCATAGGAGGAGGGCCAGACAGGGCCAAAGCTGAAAGGAAAGTGACAGTAGCGCAAATAACCACACATTACAGCAGTGGTATGCAGAAGAGCATCTCTGAACACACAACGTTTTAAACCTCTAAGTGGATAGGCAACCGCAGCAGAAGACTAATAAGTCAAATAAATAAGTTAAATACTTAATAAAGTGCTCAGTGACTGTGTATTAAAATCAAAATAAATTCAACATTATTTTACCAGTTGAAGTCATGTAGACTTCATTCAACTGGAGTTACTTTTTCAGGACTGAAAGGGTAAGGGTGTGTGTGGGGTAAGGGTGTGTGGGTTAAGGGTGTGTATGGATTAAGGGTGTGTGTGGATTAAGGGTGTGTGTGGGTTAAGGGTGTGTGTGGGTTAAGGGTGTGTGTGGGGTAAGGGTGTGTATGGGTTAACGGTGTGTGTGGGGTAAGGGTGTGTGTGCGCGTTAAGGGTGTGTGTGGGGTAAGGGTGTGTGGGTTAAGGGTGTGTGTGGGGTAAGGGTGTGTGTGTGTGTGTGTGTGTGTGTGTGTGTGTGTGGGTTAAGCGTGTGTATGGGGTAAGGGTGTGTGTGTGGGTTAAGGGTGTGTATGGGGTAAGGGGGTGTGTGTGGGTTAAGGGTGTGTGGGTTAAGGGTGTGTGTGGGGTAAGGGTGTGTGTGGGTTAAGGGTGTGTGTGGGGTAAGGGTGTGTGTGGGTTAAGGGTGTGTATGGGGTAAGGGTGTGTGTGGGTTAAGGGTGTGTGTGGGGTAAGGGTGTGTGTGGGGTAAAGGTTTCTCACCACACTTTGAGCTGCACATATTTTCGTCGGGCTTTTCTCCTCGTTGGGATGTGTTCCCTCGCTAGATTGACATAACTAAGTTGGTTTCTATGTTTCTCACCCTCTCTCGCCCTTTCCGTCTTCCGCTCCCTCTCTATTTCTCTGTCTCTTTGAAGAGACGTGCCGTATGAACGGCTGACTCGTGCCAGGACTATCTTGGGATAGCCCCAAAGGTTCTGTGGTGGTAGCAGAGTCTCCATCCTGAAAGTATTGGCAGAGGTACTACATCAGCACAAAAATAAAAAAATAGCCAAGCTGTACTGTAAACAGGGGGAAGCCATTTTGAGGGGACAGAGAGAAACTCTGCAAACTTGCCCTCTGCATCTGGTAAAGAGCTTTTCTCTTGTATAGCTCATGCATGCTTTTCGTAAATTTTCATCCGTATGAATAAGTAAAAAAAAATATGACAATAAATAAAATGATAAATGTAATGAAAAGAACACACATTGAAATAGAAACTACAGAATCTTTTCCACAGGACTACAAGAGGGATTTTCTTCGCTTTGCAGTTTGCACAATGAGTTGCCTGTTGTTTGCAATTTGAGCCTTCACATGGGACTATAGAACAGGTTATACAGAGGACTGGAATATTCTCTTTGTTAATAGGTTTGACCTAAAATTGTGTGTGTGTGTGTGTGTGTGTGTGTGTGTGTGTGTGTGTGTGTCTGTGAGTGTTGGTGTGTGTGTTTGTGTCTGTCTGTGTGTTTGATTGTGTATTTGTATGTGTGTGTGCGTGAATATGTGTGTGTGTGTGTGTTTTTGTGTGATTGTATTAGTCTGTGTCTGTGTGTGTTTGTGTCTTTGTATGTGTGCGTGCATTTAATGTGTGTGATTGTGTGAGTGTGTCTGTCTGTAAGTTTGTGTGTGGGTTTGTGTGTGCACGCACGCACGCACGCACGCACGCGCGCACATGCGCACGAGCGCACATGTGTATGTGTGTGTCTGAATGCGGGGGGCTTAAATTTCACTGTGCGTTTGATCCTCCATCTTAGCTTATGTGTCATTAAAGGAAGCAGGAATATCGTTTAAAAAAAAAAAAAAAAAGGAAAACAACGCACTGCCCTGTATCTAGTTTCAGTCCAAAAGCAGGAACACTAAATTACAGAGCAGCTGGCTATTTCCTGGTCCTGACCGCAGGACTCACAGCGCTCGGTAAAAGGAGAAGTCGCAGTAAAGCCTCCGCAGCCTTAGCCTTGGCTGCAGCTCCGACGCGGGCGTCGCGGAGGTGAGAGGCGCTGACGGGCGCTTTGTCTCGCCCGTGTCGCGCGTCAGGCCCCCTGTGTAACTCCATCTCCTCTACTATACAGCTATATTTTTTATAAACACCAAAAGCCTGAAATTGGAGAAGAGAGCTGAATTGTTGTTGGAATCTCCGCCTTATTGCTTTTCCTTGTTTCTTTCGTGGGAACGCAGCGTTTGTAGAAGTATTTATTTAAGTGTTTGTCCAGATTTTCTGCAGATTTTTGTGGTTTTTTTCCACATGCGGCTATACCTTTGCTGAAGCACTGGAAATGCATTTTTCTCATTTTCTGTTGCCCTCATTTATACAGCACCTTTTAAAAAAATTATATTTACAGTACAGTATATATAATTCTACTCTTGACGAAATCTAGTACAGTCTTTTCAAAGACACTGAAACTGCTTTAATGGTCATCTTATTCAGCACGTGCTTATCCTTTTGTAGTTTATTGAATAATTGATCCCAGTTCTACAATGTATAATTAATGTGTGTTGTGTTTTAAATCAGTTTAATAAATTACACCTGTCTGCTTCAGTGGAGGCGCAGCCCCCACCCCACCTTCATGTATTTGGTAAAACAAGACATGCAAATTAGTTTGCTAATTTAATAAACGCAATGGCCGATTTGCTGAAGCAAGTTGAAAGTGGCTGTAATACGTGAGATGTTATGGAAATAACAATAATTCTCCCAGCTCGGCTGATATCAGTGCTTCTCTGCATTATGTAGACTTTGAAGTAGCAGGCAGACAGACGGATTGTATTCCCTGTAGTATTGTAAATGTCAACACTATGCCGTGTTAGACCTATATGATAATTTAACACAAGACATTTGACGATGATTATTACAATGGTCTATTAGACGCAGACTTCTATGATTTGTTTTTGCTAGTCCTGCATTTCCGCAGAAGATTTTTTGCAGTTTTTTTTTTCCATTCTAAAATTAATGCCCTATAATAATGATAGATTGAGTATAGATAGATTGAGTATACTGTACATAATGTATATTGGTTTGCTGTAGTGTTTGTATAGTCTCATTCTCCTACTGTATACCACGTGAGGGATTACTCTATACAGAAATGTTTCACTGCTCCATATTTACACCTCCACAGTGCTTTGCACTTCAGTTGATTTATAAATGGATCAAACATATTTTACTTCCGAATAATTTTATGCCGACGGTTCTAAGCTGCATGTTTAATGTACCATATAAGTTTACTTGTGTTTATTATGGCAGCTCTTGAGACAGTCTAGCGCACACAAAGGCTGTATAAGTGTGTGTGTGTATGTGTGCATGTGCGCCCGTGTGTGTGTGTGCATGTGTGCCCGTGTTTAATTTGATTGATTTATTCATTCATATCACACAAAGAGCAGCATTCAGGGGAAGGCTGTAAAACTCAATGGCATATTTCTGCAGTGTTCCCACAGAGATTACTTAGCTATATGAAAACATATATATGTGCGCTGCATATAAATGCCCTGGAACAGATGCTCCACTCCTGCTGAACTATCATATTTTTGTGCCTTGGCACGAATCCTGGCCTTGCGCTTCCTGCTTCAAGGTGAAGCGCGATCCTTGGCCCGCCCGTGTCGGACCGCGGACATGTTCGTGCGGCCGCGCGTCGGGGCTGCCAGCCGGCGCGGAGGTTTGTCGTCTAGGCGACTGTAAATAAATAAACAAACAAACGGAGGAGCGCTGAGAAAGGTCAGGCGTCGCGGGCGGACCGCGCTCTCTCTCTCTCTCACCGCTCCGCGCGGTTCGGGAGCGGGTTCGGGTGCCCCCCACGCTTTTTGGGGGGACAGGTGTAGCGGCTCTGCGGACAGGAAAGAGGGGCTTAGGTTCTGAGTAGCAGCTGGCCGGGGGGGGGGTGGGGAGGGGGACGCATACTGCCCGGCTTAGAGGGCTAATTTCTCCATCGCATGCGTCTCCCGCTCCCTGTCTGCAGCTTTTACGCGGTAATGCCGTGAGCCTTGGGGCCCTGGGGTAACTGGACACCACGCCGTCGGCGGGTACGCGCTCAGTGCCAGGGGGGGTAGGATGGCAGTTTGTACCGTTTATAGCCGGGCCGGTAGTGCTCGTTTATAGCATCCTGTGAGCTGTTTGTCTGGGTCGCGGGGCCCCCCTGCGGAGTTTGGTTGTTTGTTTTGACCGCGTTTCCATCGGAGCGCGGAGGACGCGCCCAGGCTAGGCGCTGGCGCCCGGTCTCTGCAGACACACGGCGCTCCACGTGCAGGGCCTGCTACTGTAGTCGCATCGCAGTGCACCCTGGGAAGGGCCGACTGCTCCTGGAGGCTCTGGGGTGCTGTTACGGCCTGGCTCCTTCAAAACCGCAGCAAAAAACCAGCGAGTCCACGCACATTTATATTTTAACGATAATGTGTATTGAATGAAAAAACAGAAAGGAAAAGTAATAGAGAAAATATCTAGCGGTTAGTGTGCAGTGTGTAGAAAATGGCCGGTGTGACAGTGAGGTGTGTGGAAATGTTTCTGAATGAAGGGGTGAGAGAGCGAGACCCATTCTCAGGGCTCCCTAAAGAGGCCACTCCTTAACGCAGTTCCTCTCATCTCCAGCAGTTTGTGTACTGCCGCTACCCAGACTGAAGGGGGCGCAGGGGGTTATAACAGGTACACTGGCTGCCCTCAGGCTGTGGGTTACCCAGGTCTATCTGACCTCCCCGCACCCAGCTCTCACCCTGCCGTGTGTGTTATAACGTCTGCGACACTGTGAGTTACAGTTACCTTTAGTGCAGTCCTGAGGGTGTGGGGATTTAGCTGTGCTCTCAGGTACAGTGCATGTTCATCCGATAATTCGGTTCCAACTCCATTCAGTTCTTCCTGAATAAATGACAAAAAGATTTATAGGGCCACGCTTGTTTAAGTTGTGTGTGTCTTGTGTTTGCCATTGATTGCTGTCGCACTAATTATTCACATGCCTAACCATCTGTGAGCAGTAAACCGCTCTCCAGCGGTCAATAACCGTTCAAATCAATTGCATCAGTCAGTTCTGTCCGTTTAGAGTCGCAAATGAAATGTCTTAATGTTTTAAGTGACTCCGACAAGACCCGTAACTGCTGCGAGACTTCAATTACGAAACTAAGTGGAATCTACTGGTATTCTGGAAATGAAAAACTGGAAAATGGTTGTCCTTTCTGCAGAATAGCTGTCGAATTCACAGCGACTTGACACTGGCCTGGCTGCTCAAATAGGCATTATGAAGCAACGTAACTGAGTATGCTGGAGCTAGTCTGCCACATGTTCTGTCCTGATTATTGCCCAGTGTGAGCGCAAACAGTTCAAATTGGATGACTCTGAGAAAGTTTCTGTTGAAAAATGCACTCAGTGAGCTGCTGAATAATCCTAAATTTAAACGCTGTTGTAAAATCCAGCTATGACAGCTTGAACAGCTTGAAAAGTGAGCAGATCAAGCCGGTCATGAGCCGGTCCTGCTGGGTACTGTGTGTGCTGGTCAACCAGCTACTGCTGGTCGCGTGTCTGAACTGTGTCTGGTGTTTCAAAACATAGCGTTAGCTGGTCAAACCATGTTAAACTGGGAGCTAGTCTGAACTGGTCAACCAGCAACCAGCTGTTTCAAAACACAAACGGCGTTTGTTTGTTTTTTTACATCCGGCTTTTATCCTGGTGGGTATACACTCAAGCAATTGAGGTTAAGTACCTTGCTCAAGGATACAGTGGCATTGTCCCAGCTGGGTACTGAACCTGGTAGGTTAAAAACCCTGTTCCCTTACCATCTCTCTGCTATGCTGTCTAGAATACAGCACACCACAAAGACTTTCTGAGGGCTATACTGTAATGTAATAGCCGACATTTCACTGAACAACTGAACACTTCAAATAGTCAAATTAAAATAAGCTAAATATTTATTGCGTCTGTGAAATGTGTTCATGCATTCATATGCTTTGCTCATATCTCATAGCACATTTACCTTACAGTACATTACATTACATTACATTACAGGCATTTGGCAGTCGTTCTTATCCAGTGCGATGTACAACAAAGTGCAAAACCGTAACCAGGGGGACGCTTAAAAAACCCTAAAGTACAGTTGCAAGTGCTGGAAGTGACCACATAGATAAAAACTTGAGCCCTTGTAGATTATACAGATAACAAACTGACCAAGAAGCAGGAATAAAACGATTTTGGCAACTATAACACTAAGAATAGTGAAATAAGTATACATACGTGTGATAATTATAACAGACATCTTACATGGCAAATTAGAAATCACAGGGAAGTAGGTAGAGGAAAGTGGCAGCCTGAAAGGCTTTCACTTTGACATTTACACATAGCATACTGCCACTGCATTTCTAGTTCAAATCTGATCTGGGTTGTTTTAAAATGGAAATGCATTATTGACCACTGCACTTGCACAGCGGCAAATGTTTCTATTGACTCACCCCCCGTTGTGGCACCCAACCCACGTTGACGCAAACGGCCTTACTGTAGACAACAAGATGACCAAACATGGTGCAGGCTACAAATATTCCATTTGTGCGTGACGATACTGGCAATTCTACTTGCAGGCAGGCACGTCATGTTGTCACAAAACCAGGGCTCACAGTATGCACTGTACTGTGTATTACGGCAAATGCGTATTAGCTCAACTCAAATCTCTAGTGCATTGGCATCAAGCTTTAATGTAGATGGTTATATATTCATTGCACTGAGAACTTTATGATACTGTACGTTTCAGGTACGAAGTTATATGAGCTTACAAGTTGTTTACTTATAGCTCCCTGTAGCTAACATCCGTGTATAAGCTCTCGTGGAGTTTTTTACTATACCTCTCCTGCACTCTCCTATATCTGTTGGAGGACATAAAATGGTGTCCTGGAGATTACGGTGTGCCTGAGAGGGAGCACAGGAGCGAGGGAATGCTATGATGCTATCTGCCCTAACCTGGCTGTGGCTGCCATGTTCTCCTACTCTGATCTCCTGTAATAATTTTTATCTTTCCACATCCATGGGTAGTCCAAAGGCCTTCCTTTCCATCCCTCTGGTGGTTCGTAGCCATAGAGAAACCCCACTCCGCTGACTTGAGCATGTGGAGAGGAGTGATATTTTTGGTGCGTATTATTTTGCTTATTTTGGCATACTCCTCCTTTTTAAATCCTCTTGCTTAATCCAGCAGGTAGGTTTGATTAACACCTGCAACAAACACGGGTTAATGTAGGGAATTCCTATAGTTCTGAGTTCCATTTTATAGGGAGAGTAGCTGGTTATGCATTCTTTAAGCATGCAAAACAAACAAAGGGGTGTTAGAAAAATGAAACAATTAATTAAAAGCGATTATTTTATTAATTTGCAGCGGGCGTGATGCTTTGTGCCAATGTGAAATGAGAGAGGATGAGGAGGCTCAGATAAAGCATTGCATAAGGTACTTGGAAAAGCACTGAGCTGACCAACTGTGGTCACACGTTTACTGTAACTCAAAGCTGTTGGTATTTGTGCTGTGTTTTCGAGGTGCTTGGAGTGTTTCAGAGGTTGAGAGTGTGTGCGGAGCTGGTCCATTAGACCATGTAAGCGTCAGCCTAATGGTTTTATTTATCGTTTTTGTTCATTATTATTTTGGGGGGCATTTTCATGACCGTGCCTAGGGCCCCAACGATGTCTTGTGATGTCATGTTCCTGAGCGTGATGTCATGTTCCTGAGGGTGATGTCATGTTCCTGAATGTGATGTCATACTCTCGGTCTCGGTCACGACTCCTGTACGTTCTGGCCCCACAGTGGTAGAATGACCTTCCTGTTGACGTCAGAACAGCAGAGTCTTTGACCACTTTCAAGTCCCCCGTTCCCTACCTCACTGTTATAATTAGCCGTGTATGCTACATATGTGTATGCTATAGGTTATAATTGCACTTTTATAATTATTTTAGTATTTGGGGAATTCTTGCTGCCAACCGTGGTATGCTACTTGGAAAATTATCAGATTATTCTTCAAGAGTTTTATCTTTTATCACTCGAGGACTTGGAACTGTACTTCCCTCTAGGGTTTTCAGCGCACTTGTCCCTGGCTCTGATTAGCACTTTCTTGTATGTAGCTCTGGATAAGAGCGTCTGCTAAATGAATATAATGTAATGTAATGTTCCTCAGCGTGATGTCATGTTCCTGAGCATGATGTCATGTTCCTCAGCGTGATGTCATGTTTCTCAGCGTGATGTCATGTTTCTCAGCGTGATGTCATGTTTCTCAGCGTGATGTCATGTTCCTGAGCGTGATGTCATGTTTCTGAGTGTGACATCACCTTCCTGTCAGACTCACCGTGGTCTGTCCCTGTGTCCCGTTAGGTGAATACGTCATCATGGTGAAAGAGGTGACGGACCCGCCCTTTTTGGGCCACACCCTGCCCCCTGCCTTCGCCCTGCTCAGAGTGGTCCCCGCCAGGCTGAAGAGGAGGGCGAGCCGTGCTGAGATCCCGGGGGTAAAGAGCAGGTCGGCGCTGGGAGAGCTGTTGGAGTGAGGGCGCCAAGCAGGACTCACTCAGCTTAGACCAGGGGTGCACAACTTGGGCCGATCCATTTCAGGATTTGGTGCCAACCTCTGGTCTTAATTACTTAATTGATTCAGTCATATCTGATGTGTGTGAGTGCCGGCTACCGCTGCAGACTGCAAGTGTATCATAATGATTTTACTGTGCTCAAGTACAGGCTTGAACCAGGGTAATTTATAGAGCTGTCAGCAAATTAAAAAGAAGGAAATTGGTTGGAACAAAAACCCGTACGCAGTCCAGAGTTACTGTACCCCTGGCTTAGGCCTTTCCATTGCTTTCAATGCAAATCACATCCCCAGTAAACCTTGAATGTTACAAGAGTTTGCCTCATTCGAGCCAGCTAAATTAATAATGTAAAATGTGATTATAGCAGCTAAAGGTGTTCCAAGGATTTCTCACAAATCAGTACTTGAAGTTCCTGATTTTAAAAATATTTGAAAATTCACACTGCAAGATGTTGGCAAGTGTTTTACTCTTGTATCAGCCTTAAATTCTTTTTTGTTTCCCCACAAGTGGTAATATTAGCTTGTTGTAGGTTGCTGTTTGCTTGGCAAGTTACATTTTCTCACACCCATGGGCAAATCTTGAAGTAAAACTGTCTCACCTTGGTGTTAATATTCGTGTCTTATTTAGCAAAAAAAGTACATGAATGTCAAGTACAGTCAGTCTCAGAAGAAGCAGGTTTCTATCAGCCCTTATGAAAGGACTGAACCCTGCTGACAGGGCAGGGCAATAGCAGAGCTGGCTTTAAAATGTCAGTCGCCCTTACTGCTTTCAAGCAGGGCTGGGGTCATATGGAGAATTGTCGATAAATACCAACTCCAAATTTGAATAAAAGGAAAACTAATTTCATTCAATCAGGACTGTAAACGACTATTACAATTTGATGTAAGTGTGTATGTTGTTTATGATGCATTACGTTTTTATTAACTGCATAATAAAAAAATAAAAATTCCCAGAATTGATCACTTAAATGAATTCATCAAGGTTTTTGTTTTTTTTACATGCACAGTTAAGCTGTCTGCTTTCTTCAGTTGGCATTATGTAAAATATGTCATATAAAATATTTGATATCTGTCTTCTGAGGTAGTATTTTTAAATGTATTAACATTATTAGCATAAGTGGCAGATATGTTGGAAGCTGACAGAGGCATATTTATGGAAATGAAGGACATTATCATGTTCTATAAATGAGAAGAGTTGGCATTGATTCCTGTTCTGGTTCCTGTATTTCTGAGTCAAATGTACACCCTGGAGGAATTTTAGATTCAAATTCCATTTCCGATTCACGCATTGAATTAGAATCAATTCCAGAATTCCAGTTTGTGCTTGAAAATATTCCACTGCTTGTCTGATGATGACGAAGATGGTGATGATGGTGGTGGTGATGGTGATAATGATTAAAAGTATGATGATGATGATGATGACCAAGAGTACGATGATGATGATGATGATGATGATAGTGGTGGTGATGATGATGATGGCCATGATGATGACGAGGACATTGGGAATGATACCATTCTTTATTTAAGTGGGATTTTTCCTTTGTGTGTCGCTGATGTTATCTTGTCTGTAAAGAGGCTTATCGGACTCAGCCATGTCACTTTTGACACCGCGGCTGAAAGCTGAGAGGCTGGGAAATGAGGTCTGCAGTCTGACTCCGGTAGAAAAGCACTTTACACAGCCTGGGAACGTCAGCTTGGGAACGTCAGCCTGGGAAGGCCTGTTTAACCTCGCAGCCCGAGAGAGCTACAGAGGGGCGAGTGGGAGGAGCGGGAGGAGCGGGAGGAGCAGGAGGAGGTATCGCGTTCCACCAGCTCAGCCCTGCACAGCTCCTAACGCCACGCGGAATGCGATACACGGTTATAATTAACGATATTTCTATTATAATATGACCCCTCCCTATAGATCCAGAACACATTTTCAGCGTGTTGGGTTTCGGTGAGAGCTGTTCAGGCTCTTCGCTGTCGGGCGTCTGATGAAACCCGCTCCATTAGGTCCGTGTCTCGCCGGCCTTTTGTTTGGAGTGTTGGAGTGTTGGAGTGCTGGGTTAGAGTGCTTGTTTAGCCCTACCATGGCTATAGGTTCAGCTCCCTCGCTGCCCAGATAGAGGTTTGTTCTGACCGTAGACTGTCGAAGAAATATGGACCAAGTGTCTGTTACGTCACCCACTGACTATCTGTGTGCTGGTGAAAAGTGCTTTGAAACTGCAGGACTCAAGTTTACTGGCACCGCCATGTTGTACAATATGGAGCCAGAGTAGGGAAGCCGATGCAACTCCACCACTAAGCACGTGCGATAGTGACGTAATCTGTCCCCGGTTATTGCTGTATATATTGCTGTATGGTCCTAATAGTGTAATAACTTAAATAAAATCTGCACATGGAGTGATATTAGATGAAGAAAAAACACTGATTGCGACTACATTTTCTTGTGGGGAAAAATGATTTTATAACCGCAACTGTACCATTGACTTCACTTATACTATGACCTATTCTTGAGCCAACCACAGTGGCACTCTCAGCATGACCGGGAAATAGGCTTAACAAAAGAAGCCCGGTTTTGGTTGCCTGGTTTTAGCCCTTTTTCTGTGACACCCAGGGTCAGACATAGTAATTAGATCCCTTTGTCTAGTGTCAGAGACAGGTTGTACAATTTCAGTGTGTGGGAGAAAAGCTGTTTATTTACAGCATACATGGTGACTTTCACTAAAGCAATTACCTCCTGTCTCCTGGATGTAGTGGACATATGAAGATATGATTAACCGATTAATATTAATGAAACGTGTACTGTTCTGAAATGTGAATTGATATGCCTGTCCCCAATAAAATGTAGTCACCGCATGATGTGTTTTTATGTGTTTGGACGTCTTAAAAACATTGTTATTCAATCTTATATGTCTCAAACATCATAATTGCCTTACAGTTTATTGTTCCTGAATCGAAAACGGGAGAAGCGACCTTTTGTGGCAATCTGTGTTTTGTGTTCCTGGCTACATAAGACTCCATTGTGTTGTTCTGCTGTGGGACCAGCAGAGTGGCTAAGACACCCGGTTTTATATGTATAGCGTTTTTTTCACAGAGATACTTTACAGGAGCACTGGGAAAGACAGAACCTGAACTCCAAAAAATTATAAAGAGGAAAAAAAGAAGAAAAAAAATCATAAATATAACCGTGGCAACATGAAACTCGCTAGGGGGGAGAGGAGGAGCCCAGAGGGGCAGCCCGTCCTCCACTGGCTAGTCTGGGGTCAGGAGCTCATGTCAGGCTAACCCGTGACGTGCAGGTCAGTAGAGCATGGTGTTACTGCACACAAACTGTAGGCCTCTACCCTGCTGCACCATAATATGGGCGTGAACCTAGAGAAGGTCAGCTTCAAGTAAAAAAAAAAACTATTTTCATGACAAGGACATCCATATTCCAGTGACAAGAGGAGATGTGTGACAGTTTATAGGGGGGGGGCGATGCAAATAGCCTAATTTAAATTGTGGCGAATACCTCAACCTTCAAACTTGTTGACTTTGCATTGATTTTGAATCATAATGAGAAATGAAACCTGTTAAGTGAGGTTTGTTTCAACGCTGAGGAAGGATATTGTGTATTCGTTTCCCCTCAGAACCGCCGAAGAAAGGACTCACCTCGTTTGGACCAGTTCTCTGTGGTTAAACCTTCCCCTTGATGTAAAGTATACTGTGATTACGCACAATGGCGCAGAAGTGATAATTAGAACCCAGGCTGCTGGCTGTCTCTTGCTTTTCCCGCCGTTTTCCGCTGTCTGTTCCCTTCGCTCTGTCTCCGCACCTGCTTCTATTCTCTTCTGTTCCGCCTGGAGAGCGATCGCACATTTCACCTCTTCAGAGTGGAATAACCTCCTTTCAGTATCCCCATTTCCTGTTCCTATGTGCCACCGCAGCCGTCAGGAAACTCTCGAGATTTTCCACTGAATCAACACCTTGGGGTGGAGTGCCTCGCTCTGTGTGTCGAGGAGGAGGAGGCGTGAAAAAAAGTTTCCTGCTTTCAGGAGGTCCTGACCACACAAAGGGCTCAGGAGGCCGGCAAATGCAGATATCGGCTCTCACACACACATGCAGGCACGCACTTAAACACACATGCATGCATGCAGACACACACACACATACACACACACATGCACGGGTGCACATAAACACACATGCATGCATGCAGACACACACACACACACATACACACACACATGCACGCGTGCACATAAACACACATGCACGCATGCAGAGACACACACACACATGCACGCACGCACATAAACACACTTGCATAAAAGTGTACGCACACACATATGAACATGCGCTCACATGCACGGTCACACACAGAAGCAGCAAGCAAGTAAATGCATAAAAACATGCATGCAGACGTGGTCAAGAGGTTCAGCTGTTTTCAGACCAAATGTCAGGAGTTAGCAGCAGTTCTGCGGGCAGAAACGTGTTGTTAATGAGAGAGATCATAGGCAAAGGACCAGACTGGGCGAAGCTGACAGGAAGGTGACACTGTTTTTTAATAAGTCTAAAAAATAAGTCTAATAAATACCTAATAATGGGCTCACTGAGTGTACACTAGTAGCAGCATCTTTTGGGATTTTTAGCTCGGCTTTGATGGGCATCCAGCGCATTCAATCCGAGGCAGATTGTTTTCCTGGGTTGTGTATCTTCATGGCTGTACTGCTGTGTCCTTGAGCTGTATAGCGGGTTTCATGCCTCCTGAAACCAGGCCTGTGCCATTGTACGATTTAATTAAACAAAGAAAAGCTGAATTCAATCTCCAAGAAAATGTTCAGTTTTTTTCTTGTCTGCAATTCAAAGATGTAGCGTAGCGTAGCGTAGCACCGAGACGGTTTGAAAGTAAGACGACGCGGAAAGCTCATCCGATAAAGGGAGCGTCGTCCGTGTGTGGCTTCGGTCGACCCCTGTAACACGAGGGGTGAACAGCGATGACTCAGAACCAGGGCAGGGCGGAGAGGCCTTCGCCGTTGACGTCTTTCCCTCTTAACTCCCCTCTCCA
The DNA here is from genome assembly GCF_963514075.1 of Conger conger. Classification (NCBI taxonomy): domain Eukaryota; kingdom Metazoa; phylum Chordata; class Actinopteri; order Anguilliformes; family Congridae; genus Conger; species Conger conger. The sequence goes on from NC_083769.1 coordinate 43,296,192, forward strand.
GGGAGCACCTCACGCCCCAGAAATGTCCAGACGTTTTTACCCAGACGTTAAGCGCCCGGGCGGGTGTCCTCGGCGCGTCCCGCGTCCGTCTCCCCATGAATCAGGCCCGTCCCGCTCGTTATCTCACCCTCCCGGAACGCGTCCCTCTCCCGCCGTTTTACGCTCCCGTTACGCTCTCGGAACCGCGTTGCGTTCACTTCATTAATACTCCGGCAGGTTTATTCGAACGACCCAAAAATTAGCGCCATAAAATCACCGGCAGAAGGCCCCCCGCGCTTTCTCAGTGGGAAGAACAATAGGTTAAAGTGTCTGCTTGTAAAGGCTGTGTGCGATCGGGCCTGCGCACTGTACCACGTTCATTAGGTAGAATGGAGGTGAGTACAATAAGTGGGAACTCGACTTAATGAAGTTGCAGGAATTTACTGTAAACGTTGGGCGGTAAATGAAGAAGGCCAACAACAACAACACACACATGTTCTCCTTATTGCTTATAAAACGAAGGAATTTTTGGGTAATTACGTTTTAGTATTCCCACATGACGGGTGCCCTGGAGGTAAACTCTAGGAAAGCACTGTGCCTGGTATTTCTTCAGAACACAGACGAGTGGGCAGGTTTCGGCCGGACTGATCCCATTGTTAATTTAAGCCCTGTTCACACTGGGTGTGCTGTTACGTCAGAAGAGTTTTAGCCAACTTTTCTGGAGGCACCAAAAGTTGATGCTGAGGGTAAAAGTTAACTCTCCTCTTTTGCTCATGATGACAGTGTTCAGTCCCTGCATTGCAGTTCTATCATTTCTATAATGATATAATGATTCTACTTTAGAAGGGTTGCCAGCCATAAAGGTACAATAGGTAATTTGGGACTTATAACGGTCAAGAGAGGAATTGCAGCAACAAACACCCTCAAACCACAACACTGTTTATCCATCCCCCTTCTCTGTAAACGCACTGACGTTGAAACGCCATTGGCTGTGGCAATTAGAACCAATTTTAAACAAATGAGCTTGAATTATTGTACAGTTATACTATGTTTTGGTACAGAGTGTCGGTCCATTAACTGTATATTTTGAAACCCAAATGTAAGGGCTATAAACACAGGCAGAGGGTGAGTGAATGTCAGTGAGCCTTTTTTTTAATGATAGGAAGGGATTCACAATGGTCTTGTAACAATGTTTTAACACAAAAATCTTACCTATTGTACCTTTAACAGCCTTAAATAATGGACCCTTTATTCTAAGGTTACCATTGTTTTATATACACTTCGCCAATGCCCCGGTTAGCCCTGGGTCCCTGTGACACAGAACGCCTCTTCTCTTGACAAGTTCTTCTCTTTATTTTTATCCCCCCCCCCCCCTTTTTTTTGTGGACGTATTCTGTCAGTCATCCGTACCATTTAAACCCAGGACCTGGACACAATCCCGTCTGCTCAAAGGAGATCTATCTTTAGCCCGTTTCAGGGGCTCTTCTGAGCCTGCCATGACAGCCGGGGTGTATGCCAGCGGAGTGAAGGTCCTTTCCACGCGGGGAGGCGGAGAGAGAGAGAGAGGGAGAGGGAGAGGGAGAGGGAGAGGGAGAGAAGGTGAGGGTAAAGGATGCTTGCGTTTGACATGTGAAAGTGTTAGAAGCACTCGTGAATATACAGTCGAGGAGTTTAATGGGCCCCGCTTGCCATTATTCGCCTGCTCCGTGTCTTCTGTAGCATTAGAGGCCGCTACGATAAAATAGCATGTACACTGTAAGTGTTCACCTCCGACAAGTACTGCCTACGGTTCCTCACAAAGGTATTTTTGAAATAGACCGATAGATGCAGTGAACAGAGCTTCTTCCATCCTGTCTGCACATCCAGTTCTCGAATATAAACATTTTCTTGTCATCGAGTGGGAACCTTTGGCTGTTTTTTTTTCTTCTCATTATTATTATTATTATTGCCGTCTGTATGTGTTTTTAAATGGCAGCCTGTGAATGGGAGTCTGCAGTGAACGGGAGCCTGGCTCTCGGCGCGCCGTATGGCTGTGTCAGAAAGCCCGCCCCGGCTCTGATCGGGGGGGGGGGGGGGGGTGGGGGCTTGGCCTGTCAGGCTGCCCACTTAGCGCTGGAGCACAGACGCTCTTTGACAGGGAGCCCGGGGGCAGTGCGGCTCTTTGCGGGTAATTATTGGGAGATATGTGCAGACTCAGCCCCACCGAGCACCGCTGCCTGCTCCTGCTCTCAGCACGGCAGGGAACCGGCCCCTGTGAGCGGGCCCTTGTGAACCGGCCCCTGTGGGCGGGCCCCTGCGGGCCGTACTGGGGACCGCAGTACCTCCGTAGAGGGGGAGGGCTGGGCACGCATCCCAACAGTGGCAAATTCAATAAGCCTGATGCTCGCTAATGCCTCTAATCTGAGTTTCCCATGTTCCCCTCAAATGTAGCGTGCGTAATGATGTAAATGAAGAGAGGGGTGTGGAGGGGGGAGGGGTGTGCAGGGGGGTACAGCCAAGGATCCCAAATCTTCGGCTGCGGTGGGCGCAGGTGCCCTCTTTGTTCCTCGCGCGATGGCTTCAGCGGCTTGTCTGCCGCGTGAAACGGCGAGATAGTCCCGTTTCTCAAGGTGATATCCATTGAGCGTTTTCATAATGTGACATTTTCCCGGCATAAATGGCCGCTGATTCGCTGTGACTTTCACCGGAGTGAAATTAGCGGCGGCGTCAGGGAGCACGGTGTCACGGTGAGTCCTGCACTCACGTGTTTCGCTAATTTCCCCGAGTGGAAAGCTTTAGAAAAAACGTCTGGAAGTGAAAGGATTCATTCAAGGCTGTGAACAGAAAAAAAAAAAAAATCACATGCGCTAACCTCTAAACTTTTTTGTTTCATACAACTGAGAAGAAAATAACTTGGGTTAATGTAAACCGGCGACTTGATTTGCATGATTTATTTTGTACCAGTAGGCTGTGACAATCCTTTGCCTTGGATCTCAAAATGCGGTTTAATCTCAAAGGAGAAAGACAGGCCATGCATGTGTTTATTTCATTTCTATTTCATCCACCAACCTACTACAGCCTGCACAGTTACCTTCAATGTGTTCCAGTGCAGCCCATTAAAACACAGTCTCTCACACCCCCCCTCAGAGGGCTCACATGTGACCACACAGATTTAAATGAAACGTTTTCTCCCTCCAGGCTACGAGCCGCTCAAATTATTTGTTTTTTTTTTTCTGTCTCAAACCCCCGAAAGCTCTGCTGTTTCTCCTCCCCCCGTGCCCCCCTCCCCCCCCCCCCCTTCCTCTTGCAGATGTTGGCTTGACTTTGTGGTTTGTCATTTCAGCACAAAGGACGCTCTGTTGATCAGCGAACATTCAGAGAGGTCTGGTACAGCCCTGGACCCCGGCCAGCATAATCTGTCCCAGACAGCCGCCTGAGGAAGGGGGGGGTGGGGGGGTTGGGTGATGGGTGGGGGGGGGTTTGGAGCGAGCAGGCACAGGGCGGCAGACACAGCTCAAAGTGTTCTCTAGAGTGCCACTGCGCTTCTCCCAAATCATCTGCCTGCTTAGAACACTGTGAGCCCCTGACAACCACCGTCTACACCGGAAAGTAACGATGATTACATTACATTATTTACATAGCACATACTGTGTGCTTATACGGATATTTGTTTGTGTTTTCCCCCTTATTATTTTGTGTTGAATACCAAAGGCTGAATACCAAATATTGGAATCTGCGAACTGATAAACGTTCCAGAAATATCTCCTCCCACCTTTTTTAAACGCACACACGCCTAATTTCGCTCGGCTTGTGTCTGAGCATGATGTGTGTTGCCATGTTACCACTTGTTGGTGCCTTTTATAGGACATGAGTTGTAAAACATTCCATTAAAAATTGTTTTCATTATGAAATCATCATCACCGACATCACCGTTCTTCTGCGGCCCACTGTAGCTGGAATATAACAATAAATATATTCCACTAACCATACGGTGCCATTAACTATTAAGCTGCGTTTTATATATTTTGAACTCCACAAGTGTACAATATCTATAGTTGCTGTGACAGTTGCGATTAAAGGGAGAACAGGGAATAATATTAGTACCACATCACCATTGATTTGTAACTCTGTACTGACATTAATAAAGTGGCATTTCAGTAACATACATATGCATCACACACACACACCCACCCCCCGGCCCCATTAGGTACCAATTACATAATGAAGCTATCATGAGATTTGTTGCAAAATGTTTACTCTTGATTAACCCCATTCAGTGTTTGACATCTCTTAAAAAACAGTTTACCTTTTTTTTAATTGATAGTGTAGGAAATTTTCAAAATAGTAAATGGTTGGCATTTATATAGCGCCTTTATCCAAAGCGTTGTACAATTGATGCTTCTCATTCACCCATTCATACACACACTTACTCACCAACAGCGATTGACTGCTATGCAAGGCGCCAACCAGCTCGTCAGGAGCATTTGGGGGTTAGGTGTCTCGCTCAGGGACACTTCGACACAGCCCGGGCGGGGGATCGAACCGGCAACCCTCCAACTGCCAGACGACTGCTCTAACTGCCTGAGCCATGTCGCCCATATGTAAACATGCAATAAGCATAATGCTATGCTAAGGGCTGCACCAACTTTGCATTCAAATGTGTTATTTTGACCCTCTGTGACTGTATAAAATGTAAGACAATATACAACCATTACACATTTTTATCAGATTTCTTTGTGAATAATTCGAGTGGCACTTTCCCATACAGGTGCCAAACTTTCACTCACTGTTCCTTAGGCTCTAAATGAGATGTTTCTCACAGGTATTTCATATTTTTCATCAAAAAAGAGACAATAAGAAGATGGCACACTGCTATTTTTTATTACAATATTTTAATTTCAGCTGTTCGGCTCAATTTAACCCCAAACGGAAAACTGGTCATAAAATCTTAACGTAATAGGAGGGTTAAGTAATGCAAAAGCCTTCTTAAAATAGTTGTTTGTGTTGACATGAACACACCTCTTGATAGCATTGAGAGCGCTGTAAGAAACCGTATTTAATAAGGATCTTCTGATTATATTAGTCGAAACAGCCTCAAGAAAAATGAAAAAACTCACTACATGGTGGATCAGTGTTACTTTGCCTGACTTTGTATCACATATATAGCATACAAATAGCTATTTTGGGATGATGGTAAACATGATCTCCGAACCTATCTCAGCTACTATTGTTACCAATACTTTGAAACCTGCTTTTCGCAGCAGAAAGATGTCCTTGCTGGAACACATTCTTGTTCATTGATACAGCTGGATATTTACAAAGGGAAATGTTGAAAACAATCATTAACGAGGACTTTACCCGAGGGTCGAACAACAGAACCCCCACTTGAGCCATAACCTTCTGCTTTAAGACTCGGTATAACTCAGTCATGTCATGCTGCCATCTTTAATATTTGTTAATCGTTTCCTTATTTTATTTGCACGTCCCCTGCGTTGGAGAGCGTGTGCTGACCTGGGGCGAACGTGATTGTTTAGCCTCCTTATGCTTCTCAGCGGGAAGGGAAAGTCAGAGGCGTTTCCAGCCAACTCTTCTCACAGGAGAATGCAGCTTTCAAATGCCCTCACACAGTGATAACCAGGTCGTAGCTGCCTTTTAATTACCCATGAACCCCTGTGTTTGGCTTTACTGGTGCAAAATCCAGCTATGACCAGCTTTAAATTACCAGCTGCCAGCTGTTTCAAAACAAACTTGAGCTGGTCAAACCATGTTGCGTTATGGAGCTGGTCTGAACTGTCCAACCAGCTGCCAGCTGTTTCGAAACCTAGCTTGAGCTGGTCAAACCATGTTGCATTATGGAGCTGGTCTGAACTGTCCAACCAGCTGTCAGCTTTTCAAAACCTTGCTTGAGCTGGTCTGAACTGTCCAACCAGCTGCCAGCTGTTTCAAAACCTAGCCTGAGCTGGTCAAACCATGTTGCATATGGAGCTGGTCTGAACTGTCCAAACAGCTGCCAGCTGTTTCAAAACCTAGTTTGAGCTGTTTTTTTCAGTAGGGTTGCTAGGACAGCGTGTTTGAATTCAGCTAAAGGGAGGAAACGCTGTCAGATTGACTTCCTTCTGTGCATGTGTCAGGAAGCGTCGTACATCACTGATGCGTTGACTGCGTGTCGGGGCATGTGGGGTTTCAGTTACACGGATGCACTTTCGGTAAGCAATCCACTGTTAGTTGTACAGGGCATGACTGAAGACTGTTGATTTTGGAAAATGCCTTCCAATTTGTTTCCCCTCATCTGAAAGGTTGCAAAACCCGACACCAGCGCTACTGAACTCCACGTCCTGCGGGCCGCAGTGTCTGCAGGCGTTTACCTCAACCGTGCGCTACACCGCCTGATTTCACTAATGACCTTATTATCTGAGCCATGAAGGTAAAATAATGAGTGTAGCGCACGCTTGAAGCAAATACCTGCAGACACTGCGCCCCGCAGGACGTAGAGCTGAGTAGCGCTGCCCTACTCTGTGATTGGTCACTGTCGCTGATCAGCTATATTTTGTGAGCCAGGCACCCAATCAAGAGAGCACATCGGCCAAAGTCTGTGATGTGTTTATCCGAGCAAGCGGCAACAAGCATTCGACTGACCCACTTGTGTGCACCATTTACTGGTGGGGTCAAATCTCGAGTATTCAAAACAGGAAAATGTTATTCTGTTGCATGAGTCACCTGTTGTGCTTAAATTTTAAATTTTAAATTTAAACGTTAGACGTCACACACCCCCCTCTGCCCCCCGACCTTCCTTCTGGCGACTGACGCAAGACTCTCTGTTCTGTGTGGGTATTATTTCACTGGGTGTTAATCTGCAGAAGTCACACAAATATGAGGCGTTTACATAGCTGCAGCGCAGAAGCACCTTGCCAACAGTTTTAATTGAAAAAATGTGATGTGAAAACATGTGTCTGGGCCAGGAAACCGCCTCGGATGCAGTTTGGGTTAACGTTACCAGGTGGAAACTCCAGACCCCTTCTCTGGTGCACTTGGAACGGCGAGTAGACACAGTTTACAGATTCACCATGGAAACCAGAGATGTGCTAATATCAAAAACACGCAGAGTTGGAGGGGGAAACCTGAAATGCTTTGCATGAGAAGTTTGAAAGATTGGGGCCAAAATCACTCCCTGGTTGTCGATGTTCCTGCTCACACACACATACACACACACATACGCACACACTATGTGTGTGTGTGAGTGTGTGTGTGTGTGTGGGTATGTGTGTAAAAAGCCCAACTTGTTTTACCTCTGCACCCACAAAATGGATGGTTAAAAGTGATTACTGGGCCCATCTGTTTAATAGCGTATGGGCTTTATTGCTGGTGAGCCATGGTCTCCGACTGTGTTGGCCTTTAGTGTTTTAGGTTGAGCAGCTGTGGCTGGGTTGTGCGTAAGACAATAGCTTATTCTGAGAAGTGCCTCCACACATCCCGAGCCCTGGAAGATTTATAGATCCCAGGGCCAACGGAGAAGGGATGCCGTCATCTCCTGGCTCTGCTCCATATTCGGCTAGGTCGCGCAGGCCCGATATGAGGCCTGGGGCTCGCCTGGCCAGCCCTCCCACCCCGCAGCACAGCTCCGGGGGTGGGGGGGTAGCTGCTGCTGGGAGTCAGGCCCAGGCTTGCGTAGGACCGGACCACGCGAATAAAGCAGTGCAGTGCCCGAAGGCAGCCATAGGCTCTTGCTACGCTACGCTGTGCTAAGCAGTGTGGAGTCCGCACGCCCATGTTCACCTCAGACCCGATAAATCATCTCCCGCACAACTTCATCATTCACGCTGCAGCTCAGCGCAGCGTCGCCGCGGTACGGCGTGTAAACACAGACGAGATGAGCCCTCCCCCGTCTCTCATGGCGAGCCTGCCTAAACCTCACAGTCCTGGGAGCAGATGGCAGAGAGGTGGGAATGATGGTGGGGCGGGGTGGGGGGGGGGTTAAACGGCAAGGTCCAATGTGCTGCCTCTGTCTCGGTGCTGCTCACGGTGGAAGTGGTGAAGTGTCAGCGACGCAACCTCAAGCGAGGTTTGATCCGTCCGGGTTCTGCCCGGCAACAAAGTGCCTGGTTCCCTGTCAGCGCCCGGCGGGTTCTGACGGAACTTCGCTTGATCCTCCTCCAATGAGACCGAACCGTGGAGTCATCCACGCTGCCCGGCAACAGGCAGGGCTGCTGTGTGAATCAGTGTGGAGACCATCTGTGGAGCTGGATGAGCCGTGCCAGGCAAGAGAAAAACAGCTCATCCGACCGCCCTCTCGGAGGGAGGGAGGGAGCGAGGGAGGGAGAGAGGGAGGGGGCGGCTGAACAAAATGCTCTGCCCTCCCCTGCCCCTTCTCCCCCCACCCCCCTCCTCGCCGCCACCTGGGTCAGTGCGCCCCGACTCCATCCCTCTGTCTCTTTCCCTCCCTCCCTCTCTCTCTCCCTCCCTCCCTCCCTCCCTCTCTCTCTCTCTCCCTCCCTCTCTCTCTCTCTCCAGGGGCGTGGCCCCTCCCCACGGCCGCCGAACAATAAGGCCGCCGTTAGCGCCGT